>NC_090813.1:56738533-57338533 GCF_000390325.3 Nicotiana tomentosiformis | reverse complement strand
CAATAGAAGCCCAGGTTCGCATTTGCGATGGATTGTTTGCATTTGCGACCTTCGCATTTGCGACATCTGAGACCTGTGCACATCTCTATTAAATGCGGGACTTAGGCTATTTAGCTTATTTTCTTTCATCTCTTGGGCGATTTTTGGAGCTCTTGGAAGGGGGGTTTCACCTAGCACTTTGAGGTAAGTAATTTCTACACAACATGAATTATATACATAGCTTATGGGTAGATTGTAACATGTAAATTAGTGGAAATCATGGGTTTAGATGAAAATTTAGAGTTTTGACAAAAATTAGATTTTACCACGAAATTTGTTATGGAATTTAGTAAAAAGTATATATTTGAGTTCGTGAGGTTATGGGTAACAACTTTCTTCAAAAATTTCCGAAATCCGGGCACGTGGGCCTGGGTGAGTTTTAGGAATCAAGTATTTGGGGTTGGGTAATCCCTTTAATAGTTGGAATATAAACTTTTGAACATGTATTGATTTATTATTAAACTATTTGGCTAGTTTTGGATTTGTCCGGCACTGAAATGGGGGTTTGAGCACAAACTTGGACCGGAAAGTGGGCTTTGAGACGAGGTAAGTCTCTTTTCTAACCTTGTAAGAAGGAATTAACCCCATAGGTGAACTTAATTGAAATGTGCTTCTATTTGTGGGGGCTACGTACACACGAGGTGACGAGAGCCCGTATGTAGCTACTATTCATGCTTATGTCCGGGTAGTTTAGGTTTACACCATGCCTTGTTGATACCGTTATTTGATTATATTTATTATTTGCTTTGAAAAGAGTTGAGGTTTGAGTATGTTTATTATTTGCCTTGAAAAGAGTTGAAATTGAAGATTTCAAAATTTGAAAGTTTTCATTTGATTTTCGTATTTTGAAAAGAATTGAGGAATATTATAATAACTTGAGAAATCTATGTTTAACTGCGTCGCAACTATATTCCGCGAGCGGGGTAAATTTCCACTACTCTCATGGGAGCGGGTCGATCGCCTCGGCAGGTTAATAGATGCATCTATGGTTCGCGTCGTTTGACCCTCGGCAGTGCACACAGTATATTTATATGTATTTTGGATAGGGTCATACGTCCTCGGCATAATTCGTGCGAAATGATACTGGAAATTTCAATATGATTGATATTGCTTCATTGGTTTTAAAGGTTAAAAACAAAAAAGAAAAGTGAGAAATTGATTTGGTAAATGCTATCGGTGAAATGATTATTTATTTAAATTCTTGCTTCTGAGTTCTTTTGTCATTTGTATATCACATGTTTAATTTTCAGTTATATACATATATTCTTAATTGTTGACCCATAGTAAGTGTCAAAGTCGATCCATCGTCACTACTTCTTCGAGGTTAGACTAGATACTTACTGGGTACATGTTGTTTATGTACTCACGCTAGACTTCTGCACTTAATGTGCAGGTTCTGAGGTAGGTGCTTCTGGATATCAGTCTGGCACGCACACTTGATTACTATTGCGAGACTTTGCAGTGAGCTGTCTTTCGAGCCCGTTCTGCAGCAGCCGAAGTCTTTCTTTTGCTTTATTTTCTATCTATTTTATTTCAGACAGTAGTGTAGTACTCTTTGTATATTCTACTAGTAGCTCATACACTTGTGATACCGGGTCTTGGAAATTTATGTTAGTAGGCATTTGATGGTGTTGGGTTTATAAAACTTTCACTTCTTATTTTGTGCATAAATTGAAAATCAACTACTTTAAACTGTTAAAAGAGAGATCGCGGAGTTATCTTAAGGTTGGCTTGCCTAGCGGTAAATGTTGGGCGCCATCACGGCCTTTAGGAGAAATTGGGCCGTGACAATTTATTTCTTTTTTTGATCATGATATCCATGCTTAGACTAGTTAATTACTAAATTGATCATTCTTTCCGCATTTATGGGCTATATGTGATAATTGAATATTGTTTCTGAAGAAGAGATTGGTGTTTTGGAACCATTGTTGACATAAGACTTGACCTTGCTTATTCTATCTCCCTGTTATTATATGTTCATTGTTACATGGTAAGGGAGAGTGTTAATGCACGAAGGGTGATGTCATGCCGTATTCGAGAGCTGCACAAATGGTGATGTAGTGCTATATTTGAGAGTTAATGCACAAAGGGTGATGTCGTGCCATATATAAGAGTTAATGCACGAAGGGTGATGTCGTGTCGTATCTATTGTTTCATGATGAAATTGAGAGTAAAAGCACGAAGGGTGATGTTGTGCCGTATTTATCATTGTATGGTGAGCTTGAGAGTAAAAGCACGAAAGGTGATATCGTGCCATTATTACTGTTTCATGGTGAGGCTAAGAGTAAAAGCATGAAGGGTGATGCCGTGCAGCTTTATTCATTATGTTTTGTTCATTTTATTGGTTGAAGGTTTATTAACTGATTCTTGTTATCATCTCCTGCTGTAGTTACCGTATCTTGTACCCCTTTCGCATGTCCCCTTCCAATCGTACTTGTTAATTCTTTATCTGCTGTTATTTTGTATGTATATTTCCGTATGTACAGGTTTAATTGTGTGGGTGTCCTGTCATAGCCTCGTCACTACCTCGTCGAGGTTAGGCTGATACTTACGAAGTACATTGGGTCAGTTGTACTCATACTACACTCTATACTTCTTGTGCAGATTTTGGTACTGGTCCCAGTTGTCCGTGAGGCGAATCAGCTCGGATTGGCATTTGGAGACTCGAGGTAGATCTGCTAGCATCCGCACACCTTGAAGTTCCCTTCCATTTCCCCTATTTACTGTTCTTTTCATTCAAGACATTTGTATTTAATTCAAACCTTGTTTGTAGAAACTCCAGATGCTCGTGAACTTGTGACTCCAGATCCGGGTTGTACTTAAATATTATGGGTTTTTATGATATTCCGTATTCCGTATTGGTTTCATTTCGGTTTAACTGGTTTTACTTATTTGAATTAATTAAAAATTGGCTTAAGGGTCCTCTAACGTTGGCTTTCCTAGCAATTGAAATGTTAGGCGTCATCACTATTTCGAAGGTGGGAATTTCGGATCGTGACAATAGATGTGTATTCTTTAGGACTAAATTAAATGTTAAGAATACAAAATTTAGACTTCAATGTAAATGCTTGAAAACCTGATGCTTAACAACAAAAAGAAAGAGAGACAAAGCACAAGCTGAACTAGCGTGGGAATTTCCATAATGTTGTGCCAAAAATAGTCCAAAATGATTTATATATTGGACAATTTACTATCACAATCACAAGCTAGAATAAAAAAGAAGCATCACTCGATCAGAAGAGGCATATCTCCAAGAGATATTGAATCCTTTGAAGGATCCCCGACCTAAAATTTTCTGCAGTTATATCTTGGCCAGCAACAACAACATCATCTTGAATAGCGTGTTCAGTTTCATCATTGTCCAGAAAATCTCGGGCAAAAGGAAGTGTATTGGAAGGTTCTGCATTAGGTGCATCCCTCTGAAGAGTTGGTATCCTCTGATAAAAAACATTGCATCTCTCAATGCAAAGTTCATTGAGGCAATTAAATCCATAGTCTTACCTCTATGATTTTAAAAAGCTCCTCGGTGATGTCAAAGGTAAGAGTACACACAATGGCTCTAGCAGAAACCATAACTGTGGAATTGAGGTTGTCATCCACATACATCCTACAAAGTAAAAAGTGCATTTTCATCAAACACTTTGTTTGAGTAAGAAGAATGCAACAATAGTTGTCTCAAAGAAAGCTGAAGTCGTTCCATGCATGGTAAATTTCATTATTTCCAGGAATCCTAAATTAACATGAGATATATTGAAGTAGATTATTTTCAGATTTATATTTGTAGGATAACCTTTTTTTTTGGGGTTACTGTCCATTTATATTTGTTACTATTCATTTATATAGTCTACAGGAGTGTGTATGTGAAATCTTTGCAAATTTCTGTTGGATTGGATCCTATTTTACTTTGAGTGCGTAGTATAAGGTTTATTCCATACACCCTACTTCTACTCCATCACTACAGGAAAGGATAAAAAACAAATAAAAGATTATGAACCATTTTTGGGAAACTTTCGTTTGGAAGCTATGGTGAGTTTGATTTCCTTTTGTGTAAAGGGGGTGATGACTCAATTGTTTGTCATTTGATTTACATCTATTTTCAAAGGTGCCTAGAGGATAGGCCATACACAACAGTGCGATGGCCGGGGAGCAATTTCCCTACGAGAAGGGTCAGACGACCATCTCAAGGTGCATCACGACCTACATGTAAAAATAGTAGTTTATTCATGATCTTCACATAACTGTGCATCTATTTGCGGTACTCTATGATTCACATGAAGTCGCTGTCTAGGCACATTATGTTTTAATCCTGAACAGAAAAATATCTGTTAGGGAATTTGGAGCATGACAATATTTATGTTTGTATATTTTATCTCCTCGACATACAATGGACCATCTCTGCTAGGTTTATCACAAGTGAAGTTAGTGTGAGAATTGTGTAAATGGAAACTAATCTATAAAGTTATTATTTAATGTAATACATATCCATGACTGCATATAACTAATTTGATGGAGGTGCTTAACAGTGGATGTGGATCAGTTCAACCCCGCAACTTGGATTCAGCTTCATGCATACCCCATAAATATCGAACACAAAGATGGGCTTGAGAAACGTATATTGTCTAATAAATACTTTAACATGTATCTTTGTGTTTAGACTTTCTATTTGTGGTCATTATGCATCGCTTCTATGTCCTTGAAATAAATTACATCAACATTTATGGATTTCTTTTGTTTTAACAGATTAGTGCTCTTAAAGGAGTGGATATAAACTTCTTGGCAGAAATTGCCATAAGATGTTGTGACCATCGTTTTTTCCTTTGACACTTTTCTGGTTTGGTGCAACCCTTGTATTTGAACATGCGGCATCTTATATGTCTCTATCACTTCTGGTTCTGAGACGTTTTGATGCAAGATATTATTGGGGAAGGAGTTCAATAAGTCCTTTTTTTGGAAAATATCCTTTGCATATTTTTATGATTACACATTTTGTTTTTCCGCTACTCATTTGTTTACTATAGTGCTGGGTCTATGTACTGTCTATCACGTTTGCTTCTCTTATGACTATGTGTAGAAGATGTAGAGAGGTGATAATGATGGAAGATAAAAATGTCATCTGTTTTTTCAAAATTAATCCTCCCTTTTCTGCTTTATGTGCCATAATTGTATAAACGTTAGTTATTGAAGGAGGACAGAATAGGAAAGTCTTAATTTGAAAGTGTTCTGTGTCTACTGTTTCTCTTTTTATGTTGTAGTTGCAAGTAGTGAAACTTTATCCTCAAAAAAATGCAAGGAGTCAATGATTGAGATTGGTCTCGATAAATCTAAAGGACCTCTAGCAAAGTTTGTTGCACCGAATAGTGTGAACCTAAGAGATTTAGGAGCTAAATTTTACTTTCTCACCATTCAGTTTTTATATCTAGTGGATTTTAAGGTTATGAATATTATTATTGGAAACAAATCTAGCCATATGGTGAAACATTCAACAGGTACAAGAAATATCATTCAGATATAACAATTAGGTCGACCGTGCTATTATCTATCAAGTTAATACATTGTCATTCCTGCTCATTCAAAATTTCATATCTATTAGTACATTTGGACTTAGAAGTTTTGAAATTTTTTTCAGTTTCACTTCATTACAAAGCTCCTACAAATATTCGATGTTGTACTCTCAAATAAAGTTGGTCGTTTTATCCTATCAAACACCCGTGATGAAGTGAATTGCTACTTTGCATGAGGACTCATTGGAGAATGGATCATCTGGGAAATGCTTTGTGATCTCAATGCGAATGAGCTCTTGAATTATAAGAATGTAAAACTGTAATTTTTTTTATATAATTGAGTTAGTGATAATTTGTTCACTAAACAAGCTTATTATTATTCTTAAAGTTCACTTAAATTCCTTTGTTTACACTTATATTGCTGGTCTTACCTACAAAATTATGAAGTTAAAGGTAGTTTAAAGTAGTTGGTTTAATTGTGAAAGGAATAGTGACATCGGGCGCCCGTGCAGAGCACAAGCACTCCCATAAGAAAATCAAAGTAGAAACTTTCGAACTTAGAATTCCTTTAAGTTTAGGAGTCTTTATTCTTTATAATAAATTCTAACCGATTAATTCTAGAAACACAAATAACTCCACCCTATTATTTCCACAAAAACTAATATGCAAGGAATGTTGTTACTTGTCTTTCACTGTGCTTATATGTATAGTTTTAAATTTTATTATTCATATCAGAACGGTCTGATTGACTACACAAATTATGGACATAAAGTTTGTTGTAAGTGTCTAATTATCTCTCTCACTATCTTATTAGTTTTAAACACTAATGCTTATATCCACTTTTTGGGGAAGTGCACAGATATCCACTTATTAGAGATGTCTTTACTTTTTAGCCATTATTTTAAATGTATTTACTCTTTAGCCAGTGCTTAATAAATTTTTACCCGTCGGACAAAAATACCCCTGTACTAGACATATGTATTGTGTAAATATTAAGGACATGGTGTCCTTAACTTCATGAATGTTGTGTAAATATTTAGGACAAAGTGTCTTGTATTTGCACCTTCTGCTGCTAAACTTTAGGACATCATGTCCTTAACTTCATATGTGCAGTGTAAATGTTTAGGACATGGTGTCCTTAACTTCATGCGTGCAATGTAAATGTTAAGGACATAATATCATTAACTTGTATTTGCAACTTCGATTGTTAAACTTTAGCACATCATGTCCTTAACTTCATATGTATAGTATAAATGTTAAGGACATGGTGTCCTTAACTTCATGTATGCAATGTAAATGTTAAAAATATAATGTCCTTAACTTGTATTTGCACATCCTGTTATTAAACTTTAGGACATCATGTCCTTAACTTTATATGTGCAGTGTAAATATTATGGACGTGGTGTCCTTAACTTCATGTGTTCATTGTAAATGTTAAGGACATAGTGTCCTTAACTTCATGAGTGATGTGTAAATATTAAGGACAAAGTGTCATATATTTGCACCTTCTGCTGATAAACTTTAGGACATCATGTCCTTAACTTCATATGTGCAGTGTAAATGTTAAGGACATGGTGTCATTAACTTCATGTGTGTAATGTAAATGTTAAGGACATAATATCATTAACTTGTATTTGCAACTTCTGTTGTTAAACTTTAAGACATCATGTACTTAACTTCATATGTATAGTGTAAATATTAAGGACATGGTGTCCTTAACTTCACGTGTGCAATGTAAATATTAAATACATGGTGTTTTTAACTTCATGAGTGATGTGTAAATATTAAGGACATGGTGTCCTTAACTTCATATGTGCAGTGTAAATGTTAAGGATATGGTGTCCTTAACTTCATGTGTGCAATGTAAATATTAAAGACATAGTGTCCTTAACTTCATGAGTGATGTATAAATATTAAGGACATGGTGTCATTAGCTTCATATGTGTTGTGTAAATGTTAAGGACATGGTGTCCTTAACTTCATATGTGTAATGTA
Source organism: Nicotiana tomentosiformis (assembly GCF_000390325.3). Taxonomy (NCBI): domain Eukaryota; kingdom Viridiplantae; phylum Streptophyta; class Magnoliopsida; order Solanales; family Solanaceae; genus Nicotiana; species Nicotiana tomentosiformis. Next base: position 57,330,998 of record NC_090813.1, on the reverse strand, counting down.
AATGTTAAGGATATAATATTATTAACTTGTATTTGCAACTTCTGTTGTTAAACTTTAGGACATCATGTCCTTAACTTCATATGTGCAATGTAAGTATTAATGACATGGTGTCCTTAACTTCATATGTGCAGTGTAGATGTTAAGGACATGGTGTCCTTAACTTCATGTGTGCAATGTAAATGTTAAGGACATAATATCATTAACTTGTATTTACAACTTCTGTTGTTAAACTTTAGGACATCATGTCCTTAACTTCATATGTGCATTATAAATGTTAAGGACATGGTGTCCTTAACTTCATGTGTGCAATGTACATGTTAAAGACATAGTGTCCTTAATATTTTACACATCACTCATGAAGTTAAGGACACCATGTCCTTAATATTTACACATCACTCATGAAGAAAGGGTAAAAAAGACTTTTCGTATCAATTTTAATAGAGTAGTAACTATTTTTGCTCAACATTAAAAATACTGGCTAAAAAGTAAATACCACTTTAAAAAGTGACTATACCACGTTATTTCTACTAATATTTAGGATGCTGGGAAGTAATATTTTGGGTTTTAAAATCAAGATTTTAGGCTTCATTTTTTTTTTATTACATTGGGGATAGGAGAAGGGAAATGAGAAGCGGATTATAAAGTGAAAAATCAAATCCTCACCAATAAGGTGGAAATTCAAGTAGCCACCAACTGAGCTACTAAATTCCTAGCAAGGCTTTGTTTGAAAGGATAATGGTAAGAATTATTTTTTATATAGTGATTATTTAAGAGACTTCTCTTTTTAAAAAAAATCAGTTTAAAGCCGAAGTTTGTAGTTAATCCAAAGCCTTAAATATAAATACGACCAATATTTATTTATTAAAAACTTTATTTTGTTAATTTTATTTTACAATTCAAAAATATTTTTTGAATATTATTTATGTTGTTTTCAAAAAGTTTATTCTTATTAATATAATTACACGCGCAACTCGCGTACCCTAAAACTAATAAAATATTTATATCTAAAGTATAGGTTACGTTTTTCATTTGTATGATTATTTTTATAATATATATATATAAGATAATTTGTGAAAAACAAAATTAATAAAAGCATTAGAATGATTATGGATCATAATGAGGAAAACAAAAAATACAAATCAAATTTTAAATGCTATGGTTGCACGAGTTATTTTTATTATTTTTATATAAAAATAAAAATACACTACAATTGATAATTTAGATTGACACACCGACAAAGATGCTTTTTCGACGAGTACAAAAAATCAAATTAACTCATAAGTAATTTATTTCACCGTAAAGAAAGATCACTAATTTTTTATTAGTTAGTATTAGATACGAGGGGTTGCTCTGATGGTAAGCAACATTTACTTCCAACCAAGAGGTTGTAGTTCGAGTCATCCCAAGAGTAAGGTGGGAGTTATAGAAAGGAAGGATGCCGAGGGTCTAAACAGCCTCTCTACCTCATGGTAGTGGTAAGGTCTCTGTAATACACTACCCTCCCCAGACCCCACTAGTGTAGTAGAATTATACTGGGTTGTTGTTAAGTGAAATTATACTCATGGCAGGGGTAAGGTCTGCATAACACACTACTATCCCCAGACCCCACTAGTGGAATTATACTGAGTTGTCGTTGCAGTTATATCAAAACTGGAAAGTGACGTTTAGTTTTTTCCACAAAACCAAACACAAGATGACCACTTTCCCAAAACCAAGGCAGATGAGATTGCACTCTTCTTCCTCCGTAGAGAAAATGAAACCAACACTGTTTCCATCTTTACTCAGAAACACCTTCTTTTTAGTCTTCCTTTTGCTAGAGTTATCAATCCTTTCACCCCATTCTGTAGTATCCATTAAAGAGCAAGAATCTCAGCAACAAGTTGGCTATGGTTACTTAATCACATCTGTGGCCTTAGATTCCACTGGAAATTCACTTTTTGCTCATCTTCAACTCATTAACAACTCTTCTGTTTTTGGGCCTGACATTCAGACTCTTATCCTAATTGCAAGGTGATTTTTCTCTTTCTAGTATGGTTACGAACATTAATGTTTATCTTCTCTTTTTTTCAGAGAAAGGAAAATGACTACTTAAATTAGAAGGCAAATTCTTGCGGGCAAGATTATTTATTAGCATCCGAAATTATTTATATTCGACAGTAGCAAAATTGTATAAATTTATATATTTTTTATATATAATATATTAATTAATATTTGGGAGCGGCTATATAAGTCATTTTCCCAATTCTCGTTATATGAGTATTGTTCCCTCGCAAGACAAATCCTGTGACAGTGAGTGTGTTAAAAAATATATACGTGGGATTAAACCAAAAAAAAAAAAAAAAGAGAGAGAGAGAGTTAGAGAAAACAATGAAAGAAAAAGAAAAAGTCATTCAGGAGCCGAATCTTCTTGGGATCATTCTTTCCTTAACATTATTACAAAGTAGAATTTTACAAAATACATACTATTTAATTTACTGTTTTTAAGTTCCAGTTGTTCGGAAAACATGATTAACTTATTATGTCATCGTTAATACATGTACTTGAATTCAAATTTAACATCAATGATTAGATATGAATATTACTCAATTCAGTCTTATAAGTACTTACTAGATGATACCACTATATTTTATTTCAACTTTAAGTGCAGTTTTAAAGTGTTAATAACTATATACTTAATCTCTAATTTTTAACTTAACTCCAAATTTTATGGATATCAAAACCATAATTTGCCTAGTTAGCCTTGTGTGTCAAAAAAAAAAAAACTTATTTTGATGAATTAGTCAAATTGTTGCATAAACTAAACTGAATTTTTGTCTATTTACAAAAAGCAAAATTGAGCTTATGCTAATTGGAAAGATACATTATCTTCCTCTAAAAAGATTTATGTTATTTTTACGTTTTTAAATCAGATATAATTTTTCAAGTTACTTATCAATTAGTATTGTATTTTTTATTGCCTTTGTCTAAGTAGGCGTTTGGACATAAGAATGGTAAAATTATGAAAAAAGTAATATTTAGTGAAAATAATATTTGAAAATTAGAGTTGTGTTTGGACATAAATATAATTTTGGTTTATTTTTGAATGTTTGAGAGTAATTTGAGTGAAAATTTTGAAAAATAACTTTTTGGAGTTTTTTAAATTTTTGAAAAATTTTAAAATTTATTTTTAAGTGAAAATTAAAAATTTGTTGGCCAAACAGTAATTTCGAAAAAAAGTAAAAAAAAAACGAATTTTTTTTTCATATCCAAACGGGCTAAAGTATCTTACGTAGTGAATTATATGTAATTGGTAGTAATTATTTTGTAATAAATACATTGAATTATTAATTCGTTTTCTCATTTCTCCCTCTGTTACAGTTTGGAAACAAACGACCGTCTCCGAATACGAATAAATGACGCTAACCACCAACGGTGGGAAGTGCCGGAAGAAATCCTCCACCGTCCACCACCGCCGTCTCAGCCTTCAACCACCTACTTCTCGTCAGAAAACCACTCCTCAACCACCCTCTCAAACCAAAACTCAGACCTAGAATTCACCCTCCACAACACCACCCCTTTCAGTTTCACCATCCGCCGGCGTTCCACCGGCGATACTCTCTTTGACACATCGCCGGAGCACCAAAACCCCGACAGTACATTCCTCATATTCAAAGACCAGTACATTCATATCTCCTCCTCATTACCACCCACCAGAGCCAACCTCTACGGCCTTGGAGAGCACACAAAAAGCACGTTTAAGCTCACGCACAACCAGACTTTGACTCTTTGGAATGCTGACATTGGCAGTTCCAACGTGGACCTTAATCTCTATGGGTCCCATCCTTTTTACATGGACGTCCAGTCGTCGGCGAATGAAACGGCCGCCGGAGTTAGTCATGGGGTTTTGCTTCTGAATAGCAATGGCATGGATATTGTGTATACGGGTGATAGGATCAGCTATAAAATGATCGGAGTCTTCGCCGGACCTTCGCCGGAAATGGTGGTGGATCAGTATACGCAGCTTATTGGTCGTCCTGCTGCTATGCCATATTGGTCTTTTGGTAATTACAACTCCCCTATAACTTTCTTTTCTTCTTTTTTTTTTCCGTTCAATTATTTTCTTTTATGATGAAATACTTTACACTTTACACTTTCAGACTAATTTAACAATCCACATTTACTATAAAAAGTTATCTGTAATTAGCTTTGAAATTATCCAGTAGTGTAAAAACTATTCAATCTGAGTTTATAAATGTTAAAAGTAAATATCTTAGTTTGATTTTAAACCAGCATTAAGAAATGAGTGAATATACCTGGTCAGTACTTACTACTTACATCCTACCTTGAGATGAACCTAAGACACACAGGTGGAGAAAGGCATTAAATAGAGCTTCAACTATGGCCTGTGAGCTTAATTTATGTAGGTTGCATTACTCAGTCTGGATAACCTGCCACCAGTTCTTAGTGAGGATAACAAAGGATCATTTTCTTGCTAAAGAGAAGTATGAACAAAAGCTACAACATTTAGTTAAATGTGAAATTGTTCACTATAAATTGTCACATTTTAAAAGATGACCTTGCTCTGAAAATTGTGGTGAGCATCAAGAAGAAATTTAAGAATATACCTCAAACTCTATCATTCCTATACTGATCGAAATTAAAGTTTGTGACCCGCTAATAAACATTTGCTTACTTACAAGCTCTTTCCGTTAGATACTCTGCTTCAATCTTCGTTCTTTACGAAACAGCTATTACACTTGCAAATACTTTCACGTGTTTCAGAGTAGTTTTTTGTATGTGGATATAGGTTTTCACCAATGCCGGTGGGGTTACAAGAACATTGATGATGTTGAACTGGTAGTGGATAGTTATGCAAAGGCTGGTATCCCCCTGGAGGTTATGTGGAGTGATATTGATTACATGGATGGTTTTAAGGACTTCACACTTGATCCAGTTAACTTCCCATTGGATCGGGTGAAAATTTTTCTCAGGAAGCTCCATCAGAGTGGTCAGAAATACGTACTTATATTAGATCCAGGTAACTTCTAACAATTTCCTGTTTACTTTATTATATTAATTCTCTTATTTATCTAGCTAAATTAGATTAGAGTATGACTCCTCATCATCGCGAAAGAAGTGTTATTTTGATTTTCTTTCTTTCTACTGCAGGTATTAGTATCAATAATACATATGACACCTATAGGAGAGGCATGGAAGAAGATGTCTTCATAAAACGCGATAATATGCCCTATCAAGGGGTTGTTTGGCCAGGGAACGTTTACTATCCTGATTTTCTAAATCCAGCTAGTGGAATATTTTGGAGAAAAGAAATTGAGAAGTTCCACGATCTCGTACCTTTTGATGGTCTGTGGCTTGACATGAATGAACTATCTAATTTCATAACTTCCCCTCCTATACCATCGGCAACCAATGATGACCCTCCCTATAAGATAAACAACTCTGGTGATCACTTGTCCATCAATTATAGAACAGTTCCAGCCACTTCCACACATTTTGGAAATACTATGGAGTATAATGTCCATAACCTTTATGGATTACTAGAATCCAGAGCTACTTATAACGCTTTGGTTAATGCCACTGGTAAAAGACCATTCATTCTTGCAAGATCAACTTTTCTTGGCTCTGGCAGATATACGTCACACTGGACTGGAGATAATGCTGCTACCTGGAATGATTTGGCATACTCCATTCCTACTATCTTAAGTTTTGGACTATTTGGAATTCCAATGATTGGAGCAGATATATGTGGTTTTTCAGGGAATACTACTGAAGAGCTTTGTCGCCGCTGGATTCAGGTACATTCATGTTTGGAACTTTGTCTGCAAACTTTGCCTCTCTCAAGCTAGAAATTTAGGCCAATGGTAGAGGTTGTCATCAACAACAACAACAAACCCATTGTAATCCCACAAAGTAGGGAAATGGTAGAGGTCATCCTAGTCCTTTTTTTTTTTGGTTTGGGGGGGTTAAGAGCATGGGATTGGCAATATGGTAAAATCTTGAGAATTGTATAAAAAGATTTTGCTAATTTGGTTGAACTGCTAGCAGTGCATGATAAACTTTAATGAACCAAAGAAAATCCATTCTCAAATAGTTCACTTTAGAATTTTGAGTATATAAATGTAGTATTTGATGCATTAGAAGCAGAATATGATCATAATACTCTGTGCCCCTTTTGCCTTGAATTCTAAGTAGATTGAGAAAGATTAGTTTTGTGCAGCTTGGAGCATTTTATCCATTTGCAAGAGACCACTCTGCTCATGACACTACCCGCCAGGAGCTCTATATTTGGGAGTCAGTTGCTGAAGCAGCCAAGAAAGTCCTTGGGCTCCGATATCAGCTACTTCCATACTTTTACATGCTGATGTACGAGGCACATACAAAAGGGACTCCCATTGCACGGCCCCTTTTCTTCTCTTTCCCTCAAGACACCAACACATATGATATCAGCACACAGTTCCTTCTTGGTAAAGGTGTCATGATCTCACCTGTACTTAAGCAAGGAGCAACCTCAGTTGAGGCATATTTCCCTGCTGGAAACTGGTTTGACCTCTTCAATTACTCTCGTTTCGTGAGTTTGAATCAAGGAAAATTTATGACACTTGATGCACCACCAAATCATATAAATGTACACGTTCGTGAAGGGAACATATTGGCCATGCAAGGGGAAGCAATGACAACACAAGGTGCTAGGAGGACTGCATTGAAGCTCCTTGTCGTGCTGAGCAGCAGCGGAAACAGCACTGGAGAACTATTTGTGGACGACGATGATGAGGTGCAGATGGGAAGAGATGGAGGAAGGTGGACAATAGTCAGGTTTAACAGCAACATCATCGGCAATAAAATTATGGTTAAATCAGAGGCTGTGAATGGAGGATACGCACTGGATCAAGGATTAGTCCTTGAAAAGGTAACACTATTGGGATTGAAAAATGTGAGAGAATTGAAGGGCTATGAGCTTGTTGGTTGCATGGGATCAGACCAGCAAGGGAGCACAAGAATGATGAAAAATATTGAACCGAGTGGACAGTTTGTTACTATGGAAATCTCGGGGATTTCAATATTGGTCGGAAAGGAGTTCAAATTAGAGCTATACATTAGTATTTAATAGAGGACGTAAAGTCATATACAGTGACATAGTGCAAAGACTTTTTGCACTATCAATGTAGCTTAATTAACTTATGATAGTATGTTACTCTTGCTATTTTACCAAGTTACTAATTAATGTTTATCATAAAAATTTACTTATACTTATCTTATAAGTGACATGATTGTGTAAATACTTTCAAAACCATCGGACTAATGATAAACCACGACTTATGGGGCACATTAGTGCCATAAAGGCATTCGGTGGTATTATTGGCGCATATCTTGGTGGGGTCTTCATGAAAATGTACTCTACCCCCAACTTTCCAACATTACTGTGCTAGCTTGCTTCATAAAACTTTAACTCTTTGACAAAATATTCTTTAGGTCTTATTGGCGCTTATTATGATACTCAGCTACGACTGGTATGAGCATGAGGATATAGATTTTTGTGTAACTATTGTCTATTAAAAAGCTTAACTCTAGTGTAATTTGTAAATGTTGTAAGAAATATCAAATTATGATGGATGTCTACTCTTCCTCTATGATCTTCATCTCAAATGCTTAATGACATATTCAATGACATATTTTTTTCACTTTTCATGCCTATATAAAGGCCTTGTAATAGATAGGAAAATACACACATTTAAAGAAGAAATAAGAATCTCTTCTATCTTTCTCCATATATCTCTTAGCTTGTTTTTTTCTTGTTCCATATTGTTCTTTGAGTTATATTTTATAACACGTTATCAGCACGAGACTCTACCGTCTCAAGAAGCTCTTTGAGAAGACTAAGGTATAACTTTTCTCCTCTTTTAATTATGACTGATATTATGAAAAGAAAGTTCGTTGCCCTTGAAATTTCGAGCAAGAACTATATGACATGGGTGTTGGATGCTGAAATCCATTTAGATGCAATGGGTCTTGGAGACGTCATTAAAGACAAAAATAAAGCATCTACCCAAGACTGTGCTAAGGCCTTGATTTTCTTGCGCCATGACCTTGATGAAGGGTTAAAGATAGAATATCTCACAGTCAAAGATCCACTTATTTTGTCGAATGGCTTAAAGGAAAGATATGACAACTTAAAGTTGGTCACTCTTCCACAAGCACGATATGATTGGGCTCATCTGAGGCTCCAAGACTTTAAGTCTGTTTCTGAATATAATTCTGCGATGTTCAAAATTACTTATAAATTGAAACTCTGTGGAGATACTATCACTGATTATGATATGCTTGAAAAGACGTTCACAACGTTTCATACCTCCAATATGGTCTTGCAATAGCAGTAACGAGAGAAAGGTTTCAAAAAGTATTCTCAGTTGATTTCTCTTCTCCTTGTGGCTGAACGAAACAATGACTTGCTCATGAGAAATCACGAAAATCGACCCACTGGGACTACGCCATTGCTTGAAGTGAATGAGGTGTATTCCCATTATTCTAAGCGTGGAAAAGATCGTGGCCCTGTTCATGGTCGTGGTCGTGGCCGTGGCCAAGGAAGAAATTTTCCTGGTGTTAATCACCCCCTAAAGAAAAATAACCACCAAAAATGGAAAGGGCCAAGGGCAAATGGTTCAGAAACTGAATGTTATCGTTGCGGTGGAAAAGGGTATTGGGCAAATATTTATCGCATATCAAAACATTTGGTTGAGCTTTATCAAGCATCTCTAAAGGATAAAGCTCCTGAAGCTAATTTTATCTATGATAATAAATTTGACATCACCCACTTGGATATGACAGATATTTTTGAGCACCCTGATGGAAAAATAAACCACTCGATCGGTGATGGATCTATGGTTAACGATGATTGAGCATTTTGATTTTTATATTTTCCTATTCGTAGTATCTAATAAATAAATATCTTGTAATTTTTATTGCACTTAATAATACTTCTTATGTAATTTTTAAAAATATATGTATTTTCTAAATTTCATAAATTTCACAAACAAGGAGTAATATCTAAGTAATTAGTGTTCTAATCTCACTAATCTTTTAATTCCTTTTGATTTTTCTTTACGTTACTTTAATTCTCTTTAAGAAGAGGTTTACAAGCACCCTGGAACAACTTTTGTTACTTCACCCTTATTTTTTTTTCATGTACTTATAATTGTATTATTTTTGCTGTGTAATTATTTGTATAATAATTAAAATTTGCTAGAAAATGCATTAAAAGGTCACTATTAAATTATTGGTTTAACTTTATTTCTTTTCTTTTTTCTCTAAAAATACTAATATCTATTCATATACTTCTTTTGTATGTCAAATCATGGGAAATAAATATGGATATCTTTCAAAGCAAACTTGGATCAAAGTTCAATTGTAAAAATATTTGCTTAATTGATTTATATACAACACTTACAATATTCAAAGAGAAGAAATATTTCTCTTATTTAAGTATGTATAAGGCAGATGTTACTACAATTTCTGGTAGTAGTAATCTAATTGAAGGCTCTGAAAGAGCTAATATAACTCTGCCTAAGGGAAAAATACTTATCATAGAGAATGCAATGTTCTCCTCCAAGTCCAAGAGGAACTTGTTGAGTTTTAAAGATATCCGTCAAAATGGATTTCATATTGAGACAATAGATGAGAATAATCTCGAATATCTCATCGTTACCAAGAATGTCTCTGGCCAAAAAAGGATTATTGAGAAGTTCCCATCTTTATCTTGTGGCATGTATTGGACAAGAATTAGTGCAATTGAGGCACATTCTATCGTAAACCAAAATGTTTCTAATTCCAATACTTTTTTACTTTGCCATGATCGATTGGGATATCCTGGATCAATTATAATGAGACGAATTATAGAGAACTCAAATGGGCATCCATTAAAGAATTTAAAAATTATTTTAAATAATGAGTTTTCTTGCACTTCTTGTTATCAAGGAAAGTTGATTATTAGATTATCACCAACAAAGGTTGGGATTGAGTCCCCTGCGTTTTTGGAACGTATACAAGGGGATATTTGTGGACCTATTCACCCACCTAGTGGGTCGTTTAGATATTTTATGGTCTTAATAGATACATCTTCTAGATGGTCTCATGTGGGCCTATTGTCATCTCGCAACCTGGCGTTTGCAAAATTAATGGCACAAATAATTCGATTACGGGCACAGTTTTCCGATAATCCAATTAAGTCTATTCGACTTGATAATGCTGCTGAGTTTTCATCCCAAGCATTTAATGATTATTGCTTATCAATTGGGATAAAAGTGAAACATCATGTAGCTCATGTTCACACTCAAAATGGCATTGCAGAGTCTTTGATTAAACGTCTACAATTGATAGCAAGACCGTTACTCATGAAAAAGAAATTACCCACTTCTGTTTGAGGTCATACCATTTTGCATGCAGCAATGCTAATTCATCTCAGACCGACAAAGTATCATAAATATTTCGCGTTGCAATTAGTTTTGGGTCATGAACCTAATATATTTCATCTAAGAATTTTTGGATGCGTTGTATATGTGCCTGTAGCACCGCCATATCGCACCAAGATGGGTCCCCAAAGAAGGTTAGGAATATATGTTGGGTTTGAATCGCCCTCTATTATTTGCTACCTCGAAACATTAACGGGAGATTTGTTCACTGCTCGATTTGCAGATTGTCGATTCGATGAGGCATTTTCCCCAAAATTAGGGGGAGAAATTGGTGAAATCAAATGAAAAATTTTGTGAAAAAATCCATCATTATCTCATCTTGATCCACGTGCCTCTATTTATGAAAAAGAGGTGTAAAAGATTATCCATTTGCAGAAAATAGCAAATCAATGCCAGATGCATTTACGGAATTGAAAAGGATAATGAAATCACATATCCCTGCAGAGAATGTTCCAATCCGTATTGATGTCCCTGTTGGAAAATCTTCTAGTGTCATAGCTAATGAGTCAAAAGTACGCCTAAAGCGTGGCAGGCCATTGGGTTCTAAGGATCGAAATCCTAGAAAAATAAAAATAAATGATCAAGATGACATTACGAAAGAGTCTCGTAAAGAAACCCATGATTTAACCAATCCTGAAATTCATGAGGATATCGATGAGCCTGAGACTCAAGAAAATAAGGAACTATCAATAAACCCAATCGATTTTGAGACAGATTTGAATCGATTGAATATAGTTGTGGATTATGTATTTACATATAATGTTGCATCTAGCATTATCCGTTGGAGAATGTCGACAAAGATGTGATTGGCCAAAATGGCAAGAAGCAATCCAATCTGAGTTGGATTCACTTGCGAAACGTGAAGTTTTTGGGTATGTATTCCAAACACATAATGGTGTTAAATCTGTTGGCTATAAATGGGTCTTTGTACGTAAAAGGAATAAGAAAAATGAGGTACAAAGATATAAGGCACGCCTTGTTGCACAAGGATTTTCACAAAGGTCTCGTGTCGATTATGAAGAGACGTATTCTTCTGTTATGGATGCTATAACGTTTTGTTATCTTATTAGTTTTGCTGTCCATGAAAAGCTTGACATGCATTTAATGGATGTGGTTACAGCCTACCTTTACGGCTCACTTGATAATGAGATATACATGAAAATTCCTGATGGATTTAAAATGCCTGACACACATAATTCAAAGTCCAGGGAAATATTTTCAATCAAATTGCAAAGATCTTTATATGGTCTAAAGCAATCAGGAAGAATGTGGTATAACCGCCTTAGTGAATATTTATTAAAGGAAGGTTATATAAATGATGCCATTTGTCCATGTGTTTTTATAAAGAAAACAACATCGGAGTTTGTTGTACTTGCCGTATATGTTGATGACATAAACCTTATTGGAACTCCTACAGAACTCCAAAAGACAATTGATTATTTAAAGAAGGAATTCGAGATGAAAGATCTCGAAAAGACAAAATTATGACGCGGTTTGTAAATTGAACATTTGACAAACGGGATTTTTGTTCATCAATCTACCTACATAGAAAAGGTATTGAAATGGTTTTACATGGATGGAGCACATCCATTAAGTACTCCGATGGTTATTCGATCACTTTATGTGAATAAAGACCCGTTCTGACCTCAAGAAAAGAATGGAGAGCTTCTTGGTCCTGAAGTATCATATCTTAGTGCAATTGGTGCACTAATGTATCTTGCTAACACTACAAGGCCCGACATAACTTTTTCAGTTAATGTCTTAGCAAGATATAACTCTATTCCTACAAGGAGACATTGGAATGGAATCAAACACGTATTGCGGTATCTAAAAGGGACTACCGATATGGGCTTATTTTATGGAAATGATTGCAGTCCCAATATTGTTGGTTATGCCGATACTGGGTATTTATCTGACTCACATAAGGCTTGATCTCAAACAGGCTATGTGTTTACATGTGGAGGCACTGCAATATCTTGGCGATCGACTAAGCAATCAATCGTGGCTACTTCATCTAATCATGCTGAGATAATTGCTATTCATGAAGCAAGTCGAGAATGTGTATGGTTGAGGTATGTAATACACCTAATTCGAGATAAATGTGGTTTGAAGTGTGACAAACTACCCACAATTTTGTATGAAGACAATGCAGCATGCATAGCTCAATTGAAGGGAGGATTCATAAAAGGAGATAGAACAAAACACATTTCTACCAAAGTTATTTTCACACATGATCTTCAAAAGAATGGTGATATCAGTGTGTAACAGATCCGTTCAAGTGATAATATGGCTGATTTGTTCACCAAATCTCTACCGACGTCAACCTTCAAGAAACTAGTGTACAAGATTGGGATGCGAAGGTTCAAGGATGTGAATTGATACTCTCATCAAGGGGAGTTAATATGCGATGTACTCTTTTTTCCTTACAAGTTTTTGTCCTACTGGGTTTTTCTTGCAAGGTTTTTAATGAGGCAACCAAGAGCGTATTCCTAAATATGTGTACTCTTTTTCCTTCACTGAATTTTTTTTTTCTAATAAGGTTTTAACGAGACACATTATCTATGGACATCCAAGGGGGAGTGTTATAAGAAATATCAAATTATGGTAAATGTTTACTCTTCCTCCATGATCTTCATCTCAAATACTTAATGACATATTCAATGACATATTTTCTATGTTTAATGACATATTCAATGACATATTTTCTTCACTTTTCATGCCTATATAAAAGCCTTGTAATAGATAGGAAAATACACACATTTAAAAAAGAAATAAGAATCTCTTCTATCTTTCTCCGTATATCTCTTAGCTTGTTTTTTTCTTATTCCATATTGTTACTTTGAGTTATATTTTATAACAGTAAATGAATTTTGTGAATACGTAATTATCTTAGCTGTAGTGACAGTGATTCTATTTAGTCTTGCCATGGTAGCATTGAATTTTTTCAGGATGTTTCAGATTTATGAATTGGCTAAGCAACAGTTTGTCTTTTGAAAATGGAAGAAATCCTTCGTTTCTTTGATTGTTGCCCAAGCTTAGTTTTGGAGTAATTGAGAATGTTTATATTGATTGTTGTTCTGGTCCTTCATTTGACTTAGAATGATAAAGAACATTAGACCACACTAACTCTTCACTAAACTAAATGAAATAGAAAAGCCTAACAAAACCCCAAGATTATAATTGTAAACAAAATTTTATATTGTTTCAAACCAAAAACGAAGTTAAAGTTATATATTGATGTTCAATTTTCAATATAATGAACCAAACACCCGATTTAAAAAAAGGAATACATTACTAATCCTTGTGTAATTTATTTCTATACCAAACAACTTATGGCACCAAAATATTTGTCACCTTTTGATTACTAAATATAAATGTGAAGAGCCTTGAGAGAGTTAAGGCAACATATATTTGCTTGTAAATCGCAGTTAGTACATATTGACTTGTAATAAACGGGACATAAAAATTCATTTACCGATAGCAACTTGTAAATCGCATTTAGTCTTTGGGACTCGTATGTGAATGCGACTTGTAAATCACATTTGTAAATCGTATTTATTAAGTGCGACTTAAAATATATATACTTAATTGGACTTGTAAACTCCATTTATAGAATGTGACTTGAAAACTAAGATTTGCTAAATGTGACTTGTAAATCACATTTAGTAATGCAGACATAAAATCGAATTTAGTGCATAGGGCTTAAACATCGCAGTTAGTGAATGCAACTTATAAATTATAGTTATTGAAGGCGAGCTATAAATCGGAATTACCGAATACGAGTTATAAATTGAACTCGCAAATGCGAATTATAAATCATAATTATGAATGGGACTTATAAATCAAAATAGAGGGATGCACCTTACAAAGAGCAAGATGAAGGCTATTTATACATAGCAATCTAGGTACCACTTATAAATTGTAATTATTGAATGGAATACTGAATTGGACTTATGTCGCAATAGCTGAATGCGGGTTATAAATCACAATTATTTATAAATCGCTGAATGCAACTTATAAATCGCAAAGTAGAATGCGACTTATAAATCGTATGTTAGAATTCGATTTATTAAATGGCAATATCAGAATTCGATCACAATTTTTGAATGCTGGCAATCCTGAATGCGACTTATAATTTTTTTTATTTCAAAATGTGAATCCGGTTTGTTTGCGTCTTATTTCGTAGTTTTCACTTTCCCATTGGCCCCCGGTTGCTGTTGGCACTTTCCTTCACTATCTTGCAGAGAGCGCAAGATCCACCTCCATCTCTCTCACCTTTGGCCTCAACACAACTCCTAATTCTCTTCGCCTGTTTATCTCTTTCTGCCTTTCTTTTGAGTATCACCACACACTTTCACACTACAATTACACACACACGCATATGGTCCTGAGATCTTCTTTAGAGAGAAATAATAATGGATTCACAGCCTTCCCGTTCTCCGGGAAGGTTCGAACCCAGTCCTACTAACATCACCAGTAATATTCCATTCTTAACCAAATCAAATTCCGATACCAGCAGCAGCGCCCATAATACCCAAAGCTTAGCTTCAATTCTTAACAACCCACATGCCGGAAAATCCGACGGGTTTTGGTGGTGGTCCACGTCACCTTCTCTTCCTACACCCGACTTCCTCCCTCTATCCACCCTATCCAAACCCGGATCCAATATCCGGCAGTCCGACTTTCAATCCTACCTCTCACCAATTTCCGACCCGTACGTCCGTTTCCACGACATTCAACAGCACACGAGATTCGAGTCTCTGGATGATCAAAATGACCAAAATGCTCTCGTTGCTTGCTTAAAGGAAGTCCCCGCGCTATACTTTAAAGAGGATTTTGAGTTAGAGGATGGTGCAACGTTCAAAGCTGCCTGCCCGTTTAGGACCATTGCTGAAAATTCGGCTATGCAGGAGAAGCTGTCACAGTATTTGGATGTAGTGGAATTGCACTTGGTGAGGGAGATTTCGTTGCGTTCCAGTTCGTTTTTCGAGGCTCAAGGGCAGTTAGAGGATTTGAATTCGAAGATTGTTGAAGGGTGTGATAGGATAAGGGAATTGAAGGAGACTATAAGCCTCTTGGATGACAATTTGGTGGGGTCTGCTAGAAAGGTGCAGGAGTTGAATGTACGGAGGAGTGAATTGATTTCCCTACAGGACAAGTTGAAGCTTATACTATATGTTGATCAAGCTCTATCAACTCTCAAGTTGGTATGTACTGATCCTTAATATTTTTTCCCACTATTATGTATATCTTATGTTGGTTTCTGTCTAAATTCTGTGAACTAAATGGTATAAGAACTTGGGGAACATTTGTTGGAATTACTATGAATTAAGTAAGGAATGCGAATAGACCCAAATACAGCAGAAGTTTAGAGCGAAGTTGTTGCAACTCATGCTTTGTGACAAAATTAGCTGGATATACGAGGCTGATAGAAATAGGTATTGAATGGAATCGTTGTTTTGCTTTGTTATAGAAGATACTACGGGATCTTGAAAAGCTGAGATGACGGTGTAATCACAGCAAGCAAGTTATTAGGTCTTATTTTTCAATAACCACCCGGTAGAAAAGTTAAGGAGTCTTGTGGCAATTTGAATTCTTATGATGGTGATAACTTCAGTCTAGTCAGCTATTTTTGGAATTAAATGTCCTTAGGACGAGAAAGTAGATCGAGTAATATATGGAAGAGAGCTAAGATCGGAAAGATTGGATTTTTATGTAAAATCTTGTAACTTTTGAACCCTGGTCCTATTTGAGTATTTTTTTTCTGGATGAAATGCCCCTAGAGTATTTAGGCAGACACATTTAGTTCATTTTGATGTCTTTTCCACAATAGTATATAAGACTATACAAAACCCTGTTCTTTCATTTTACGATCAAGAGGAATATTGCCTACTTAGTACCCTATTTCTTAGCTTAATCAATACAATTCTTTTGAGAAGCCGGGTAGAATGATAATACAGTGATAAGCACCAAATGGGTGCTCATTCCTTGGACGATTATATTGAAATGCTTGATCAGTCAATAATAATTGGAAGGGTGGAGCAAAGGCGACTTATAGATGGAAGAACAATAAAAAGGTCTTTAACACATGTGCTAAGACCTCAAATATTTTCCACCTCACCAACTGGAATGATCCCAAATGTTCTGAGATTGATCTTTAAACCCGACTCCACTTGGAATTAGGGGTGGGCGTTGGTCGGTTCGGTCGGTTATTATGAAAGTACGGTTCGGTTTATCGGTTTTCGGTTTTGTAATATTAATAACCAAATCAAACCAAAGTATTTACGGTTCGGTGCGGTTTTTTCAAAGTTCGGTTCGGTTATTTCCGGTTTAGTTTTTCGGTTATTAACGGTTCAAGATTTTTATATCTTGGATTTACTTCCGGTGGTCATAAACTTCCAAACTGGGCAGTGGTCATAAACTTCCAGTGGTTTTTGCATAATATAAAAACTGGGCAGTGGGCATAACATTGTAGCATCCAAACATGAACAAAATAACTATTAACCTTTCAAGTCCACTGGCAACATGAACAAAATAACAATTAACTTATGGCAGCCCACTAGCTGGATTTCACAATATAACATTTAACCTTTCAAGTCCAAACAAGCTAGCAATATACGAATCGCTGGATTTCACAAACAAGCTAACCTTTCAAGTCCAAACAGAACACAACAGCTACTGAAGTAGCAAAATACCGCACAGTTCAGCAGTGGCAACTGCAAAATAGTCCAAAACAGTTTAACACAGCTGGACTCATTCCATTAACACTCCAGAAAAGAAACAGAAAATTGCTCAGAGATTAATGAAACCCGTCAAGTCCATGTTCCTATTTAACAAAATAACGTAGCATAGAAAGGGATCAATAGAAGAAAGTTACATGCTGACTTTAACTTAGCGGAATAATCAACACAAGAAATTTCCACCAAAATCGAATGAGCTGAGGAACAAAGGAAGAAAAATGAAAAGGAACTCAGAACTCAGAAAAAGTCGCACTAACCTGAGAAAGAAGGATGAGCGACGAGCTGAGGAAGAAGGCGTCACAGTCGAGCTGAGGAAGAAGGCAGCAGTCGCACAGAGGTGAGAGGACTAGAGGAACCCTAAATCTAATTTTTGATTTAAGTTTGGGAACGTATTAGTAAGACTAAGTCTTAGGTTTGGATAAATTGGGTGGGCTTCAAATGGGTATTGGACTATTGGGCTTCAGCCTTCAGATGGGTAATAAATTTTGGACTCTCAAAAGAGTCCGTATGGTCAAACCTATTTTTCTCAACTAATACCCAAAATTTCGGTTTTTCGGTTTAACCGAACACCGAAACACCAAAACCGTAAACCGCACCGAAAAACCGAAATTTAATAATTTAAAAACCGTGCACCGACCGAATAACCGAAACCGAAAAACCGAAATTCACGGTTCGGCCGGTATTATGCCCACCCCTACTAGTTAGAACAATGTCAAAAGTGGTCTTAGATACTCCAACAGAGCCCTTTCCGCATCACAAAACACTAGAGTGTCGTTAATGATTGGTAGTAGGTACTTGTTTATGTCGGGTAGCTGGGTTTACCAAGATGTGATCTGCCTAGATAATCACGAGGAACTTAATTTTCTTACTGCAATTATTGATTTTTCAAAATTTATCCTTCATATTGACAAGTCACTGGTTATTGAATTGTATTGATCTGACACATTCACATATTTTATACAGCTTGTTGCATCTGCAGATTGTGCTGGAGCTTTAGATGTTATAGATGATTTACAAAATTTATTGGTATGTTATAAAAGTCTTATAATTTCTCCGCTCATTTTTTAATTTTTAGTTCCTTCTAGCCTTTTAACACCACCTGACTAGTTTTTACCTTGATCAACCTCTGTGCTCATTGAGGCTAAACCTGTCACCATCCTTCTTCTGTAACTTGAAGTTGGAATATATCGAACTTCTTTGTGATTTAGTTGGGTAATATTTTTTTCTTTTGGATAAATAGATATTTGTTTAATATGCTTCAATTTTTATTCTTGGCTTCAATGAAAAATATTTTGTACAACTATGTGGATTGTCTGTTGTAAAAGTCTATTAGATGAAGCTGTTATGACCATTGTACTAACTGCAGTGTCAATGCTAATCTATGCTTAACAGGATGGAGATGAGTTAGCTGGTCTACATTGTTTCCGTCATGTTCGAGACCAGTTAGCCGCTTCGATTGATTCCATTAACAGGTTAGACTACGCAGATAGGATTTTTGTCTAGGATCACTCACATTATTGCAAGAATGATATTGCTTTTAAGGTGTTTGAGTTTTGATAATGCTAAATGAATTAAAGCTTTAGCATAGTTTCCATTTGCTTTAGCAAATCGTGATGGCTTATGTTTGCTAATATCTTTAGCGGTTTTGCCTCCGTTTCTGACTTAGTTGGATCAAGGATAACAACTAGAACAAACTATTATCCCAGTTGTATTATGGAGTGACCAAACTAGTTGTTTTTTTGTTTTCTTTGCACAAAGGAGCAACCAAAATTTCCTGTTTGCGTGTTGCGCAAGGGAGTAACCAAACCTTCCAGTTAGCATGGATGATTGTTTGGGTTTCGTGGATAATTTTCTCGTATGATACTTATTTTGTACTGCTTGAGTTTTGTACAGGGGTACAAACCGTTTTCCATCAATAAATCTTTCTGGTATAGAAAAATAAGTACTTGAACTTATGTTTATGTTTTCATTCTTTAGTTTGTGTGTATATAATTCACACAACTGGTAACATGTAAGATTTATCTGATCAGCTAAGATACCATATATTTGGGCATAGCCATCCAGTGCACTAGCTTGTTGCTAGTTTATTCCACTCTATTGATTGCAAGTTCTATTTCCACGTTTTGGCAGCAAAATATTACCATTCTACTTAAACAAGTATTTTGTATTTGCTTAATAAATCCTTGGAACCAAGGATCTATATTACCACTGTTTTTTCAAAGTAAACTTTAGTATATATTGGTATTGTTACTTACCGGATCCATTCTTGTAGCATTCTTTCAGCAGAATTTATGCGTACATCTATACACGAAACTGGCGACGTGGATGCTTCAATTACATCAGAATTTAAAGTGCGGGCGACAATTTCCATGAATGGAGAAGGCCATGAAGTAAGCATTTTTTCTATACTTGTATATTGATGTACTTGGTCTTAGATAATATATGTCAAATTGAGAAACTTTCTGCACTTTTGGTAGAAGATAGTGGCCCTAGACAGTTTAGATGAAAAACAGTTTTAGAACTGTATATCTCCTGTTGAAAAATGATGATTGGAACACAATATTGAGTTTAAAATTTAGAAGTTTTTTTTGGGTACTGGTACTTTGTTATTCTCTTCCTACAGCAGTAGGAGGTTTTCTTGAAAAGGTTTACTGGAATTTACCAAGTAGCAAGTACCTTTGCAAGCCCTTGAAATGTGAAGGAATGTATCTGATTATCAGAAACAGAAAAAGAAAGAAAGAAATGTGAAGGTATCTGTGTAGTTTCACATATTTTCAAAGTGTCTTTTATAAAGCCCCTGTCCACTGTAACAGACGAAAACCCTATTTTAACCTTACGATGCCTACAAAATTATGATTTGCAAAAGAATGTATAGGAATACAGCCATCAAATCCTGAGATAATTCCTTATTTGTCGAGGTGCGCGCAAGCTGCCACAATCACCACTGTTATAAAAATTAAAAGTGTTCCCTAGATGTCTTTGCCAACACCAACTTCAGTAATTCCCTTTTGCTGCAAATTTCCTTTCTTTTTGACGAGTTTAGTTATCTTCCATCTGCTGGATCCTTCAAAGTAATGCTTATTTTCGACTTCAATTCCCTTCCTGAAACAAAAGAAGAAAAATGAGCTATCAATTAGGGCAGGAGGGGATAAGAGACTTGTACTGCTTGAAGTAGGCCATTTCCATTCACGTGGAGGGAGGTGGACAGGTCATCAGTAACTAAGGATGACATCTCTAAAGCTAAAAATAAGAAAGCAGCTTCAATGCCTGATAACCTGCTTATCATCAAAGGCTCGTGGTTTAATACACTTAAGTAATGCTCTGAGTTCTACCACCATATTGTTTTGTGAAAAACATTAAAGTAACACATAATCTCTGCTATCTGTTTTGCATAGATGTGACTTGTGGCACTTGTCTGGTGTGGACGTTCTCCTGTTAGTGGTATCTGTCCTATTAGGTTCATGGGTTTTGAAGGTCTAGGAAGATAACGGGTGATCTACGTGCCTGAATCTTTCAAGTTGTATCTTCTTCTGGTTGACCTTGCAGTATATACTTTTCTGCTGATATGGTAATAAGTTCCATGCTTGATTCTAAATGTAATCTATGTATTTCCTGTTGCTCGTGTTCTAATTGTTGGGGGAATTTCTTTCCTCTCCCTTTCATATCACCCTTTAGTTCACTGTGCCTATGAAGTGCATCTTGTCATGTGCATGCTTAGTGTAGCAATATCTTTATGGCTAGTCATCGTGCAACTCGATGACCAATCGTCTGAACATGGACATTGATGTATTGCAGGTTAAATTGGATGAAGAAGAAACCTCCAATTTGCGAGACCGGCTACTTCCTTTTGTTATTGGGTTACTGAGAACCGTGAGTATCTCTGTTTTGTTACTGAGTAACAATTGTTACACACCTGTCTTGTAAAATGTTGGTGGCATAATGATTTTCTATGGGTAGTAAATAATGATTGCTCACTGCCATATCATGATCATGATCATGCTCCCTGTCAAGTAAACAAGACAACGCACCTACGAAAAGATGCAGAATCACGCTGTCTTATAGTTAGGTGAACAAAACTATTCGAGCTAAATATGTGTAGCTTAGGATGGGATTATACTCTAAAGTGTAAATAAAAAAATGAATGATTTCAAGAGCTGAATTATCGAGCCTACACATGTCATTATCCAAATAGAGCAATATCTTGTCAAGAGAATTTGGCTTGGCACTGATTTTATACCAAATTCTTCAGTTTTGTGTGTATAAGATTTGATGTAATGAGCTGGCCATGGTTTAATCACTTATAGCAGTGCTACAATGCTAAATAGAGTATGTGGGGCCAAGAGGAGATCTATTATGTGGAAACAGGTGTTGGCGAAGATAGGCTTATTTGATTATTTAAATACTTTAGTTTAGAAGAGAATAATGCAGGTGGAAGACTGACTAAACATCTGCTCCATCCAGCTGCAAAATTATGCAAATGAAACAAACTCTAATCTGGGTTGTTTTGTAGCTATAAAGTCTATGGATATTGTTTCTTTGAGCATTTTTCTAAGTGTTTGGAAGTTACTTGATGTTTGTACTGAAACATTTGTTCATGGTTCACTTTTGATATCCAGGCAAAACTCCCTGCGGTATTGAGAATATATCGTGACACTCTTACGGCTGATATGAAAACTGCCATTAAGATGGCAGTTGAAGAAATGCTACGGGTGCTTGGTGCCCAACCTATGGATTCAAATTTTGTTGCAGGAGAGCGAGCAGTTGATGCTGATGGTGGGTTTACATCATTAAGTTCATCTCATTTTCATAAGAAAATGCTTCAGATGCAAATGAATTTGGTGTGCAATAGATTGGTTCTTTTCTTCTTCTTCTTCCCTTTTCTTGTAATTAGAAAATAGAGGTCTGTAAAAGATGGGAAAGAATTGGTGATGCAATTTCATCGTTCATGCAAAAGGGTGAGCTGGCTGATTTCATGCTATGGTTTCTGATATCACGTATATGCTGATGCAGGTGGAGGCTCATCCCTTGCCAGTAGATTGAGAAGCCTGTCGCCTGAAAGTTTTGTTCATCTTTTGAAGGCTGTTTTCCTGATAGTGCAGGTAATGTGTACCTCAACAAATTCAATATTATTTTGTTGGTTCTCTGTTGAAGATTCATTTGGTGGATGCACATGAACTAGATGCTATGTTAGATTTCCTCTGTTCATTATAGAAATGGTAAAGGACCGTTTTTTGCCCCTCTTTGTGATGTATATATCCAGCACACACTTGGTGCCGGACATCTCTTCCATACTAATCACTAACGAAGGATATTTGGTGGGGCACTAACATTTTTCTATTAAAAGGTGTTTAGTTTGTCACCGATAAAAAAAAAGTGTTTAGTTTGTCGTGAAATGTTGAACAAAGTTTGGGAGAGGGTGGTAGAACTGTGAGGGTAAGGAGGACGGTGTCTATTTCAGACAACCAGTTCGGGTTCATGCCGAGGCGTTCTACCACGGGAGCTATCCACCTTATTAGGAGGTTGGTGGAACAGTGCACATGGTGTTTATTGATCTGGAGAAAGCGTATGACAAGGTTCCTAGGGAAGTGCTATGGAGATGCCTGGAGGCAAAAGGTGTGTCGGTTGCTTACATTAGGGCGATTAAGGACATGTATGATGGAACTAAGACTCGGGTCAGGACAGTGGGAGGCGACTCAGAGCATTTTTCGGTTGTTATGGGGTTTCACCAAGGGTCTGCGCACAACTCATTCCTATTTGCCCTGGTGATGGATGCACTGACACACCATATTCAAGGGGAGGTGCCATGGTTGCCCTGGTGATGGATGCACTGACACACCATATTTAAGGGGATGTGCCATGGTGTATGTTATTTGTTGATGACATAGTTCTGATTGATGAGACGCGAGGCGGCGTCAACTAGAGGCTGGAGGTTTGGAGACAGGCTCTTGAGTCTAAGGGTTTCAAGTTGAGCACGACTAAGACGGAATACCTAGAGTGCAAGTTCAGCGTCGAGCCGACGGAAGCGGGATTGGACGTGAGGCTTGATTCTCAGGTCATACCCAAGAGGGGCAGTTTCATGTACCTTGGGTCGATTATACAGGGGAATAGGGAGATCGACGAGGATGTCACACACCGTATAGGGGTGGGGCGGATGAAGTGGAGGTTAGCGTCTGGAGTCCTGTGTGACAAGAAAGTGCCACCGATACTCAGGTAAGTTTTATAGAGCGGTGGTTAGACCGGCCATGTTGTATGGGGTTGAGTGTTGGCCAGTAAGAACTCACATATCCAGAAGATGAAAGTAGCAGAGACGAGGATGTTTAGGTGGATGTGCGGGCACACTAAGATGTATGAGATTAGAAATGCAGATATTCGTGTGAAGGCGGGCGTGGGCCCCATGGATGACAAGTTGCGGGAAGCTAGGTTCAGATGGTTCGGGCACGTTCAGAGGAGAAGCCCAAATGCCCCGGTGAGGAGGTGTGAGCGGCTGGCTTTGGTGGGTACGAGGAGAGGTAGAGGGCGGCCTAAGAAGTATTGGGGAGAGGTGATCAGGCAGGACATGGCGTGGCTTCAGATTATCGAGGACATGGCCCTAGACAAGAAGTTGTGGAGGTCGAGCATTAAGGTTGTAGGTTAGGAGGTAGTTGGGCATATTTCTACGGCGCACCAGAGTGAGGCTAGTCTGTTAGGATTTAGTCTTAGACTGCTAGTGGTTAGTGTTGAGTTCTCACTACTCTTTCGTTCCTCTTAGTGCCGGGCTTTATCTACTGGTTATTGTTTTGTTCTTCAGCTATTTCCTGGTTCTTGTGATGTTGTTATTTTTTCTATGGTTTTTATTGATGGTACTGATATATTGCCTCTTTTTGTCTTCCTGAGCGGAAGGTCTTTCGGAAACAGTCTCTCTACCACTCGGGGTAGGGGTAAGGTCCGTGTACACACTACCCTCCCCAAACCCCAGGGTCATCGTTGTTGTTGTAAAGACACCAATCATTACTACTTCAGTGGTACCTACTTGCTGTGGGGTGTGAGTACTTACTGTTTTCATCTATCACTATCATGACTGTCCACAACTCTCCACCAGTGTCAGAGCTGCAAACGCAGAGTTTTGCTAAGCACCAGAACTGATGATAGAACATATATTCCATGGGAAATGTTGCATACATAACCAAAAGGAGATAGTATTGGTCAGGAATCCTGGTTGTTTTGAATATTTTGTTACCCATCCTTACTGCAGCGGTCTGGAAAAGTGCTTTGTGTAAAATTGTCTTAGTGATTTCTGTCTTTGTTCCATCTAATTTTGGTATGATATAACTTGATTTTGTCTTTTAGTGAATGCAGGCACACTTAGCACAGGCATCCGAAGTTAAAAAAGCCATTGAGTGGATTTTGTGCCATCTTGATGGCCATTATGCTGCTGACTCAGTTGCTGCTGCAATTGCACTTGGAGCAGCGGCTTCAGAAACAGCTCATGAAACAGATGATCAGGTGAATTCCTTGCTGCAACTTTCTGTGAAGAGGAACTCTGCCAAGGCTTCTTCTGTTCATGGGAAGGGAAATGATGGTACAACGACATCGACTTTATCTAGAAATTTCAGGTTATTCACATTCCTATTGCTTTTTCAATTTTGTCTTTTGGGTTTCTCTTTATTTACCAGAAATCTAGTGTCATTGTGTAAAATATTCCCTTCAGAGTTGATGTGGTATAGACAGTGTTTGTACTACAAGTTCTGCAGCAAGGTGGTTTTCATTACTTTTTTACAAGCCCATGTTGGTAAAACATCAGGACTATTCTGAAAAACATATTAGGTGATTGACGAGAGACTGTCTGTACTGGGTGCAATTTTTTGCATGGGGTTAGAGGAGTAGAGGCAGTGCTGAGTTTTAGGTGTTTTACTTTTTCTAACTTGACTAGAAAAGATCTTTATCTGGTTGGGCTCTTTAAGTGGTTGGTTTAAAGCGGCTGCATAGCAAGATTATTTGAATCTTGATTGCTGGTTTCTATAATTGCATTTTAGAGCTTTTACTAAAAGTGGAAAAAAGTTTCACATTCTACTCTGTAAAAGGCGAAATGCTCTGTCCTATGTTTCAATTGTTGGCTTCTATTTATAGGGTCTGCTCAAGTTTTATTCACAAAATTTCCAGATGTTCATCCCACTATTTTTTCTTTGACAGAGCTGATGTATTGAGAGAGAATGCAGAAGCTGTTTTTGCAGCTTGTGATGCTTCTCATGGCAGATGGGCAAAGGTCCTCGGAGTGCGTGCTCCTATCCACCCTAGATTGAGGTTGCAGGAGTTTCTAAATATATATAACATCACTCAAGAATTTATAACTGCCACTGAGAAGGTGAAAGGCTCCGTTTTTTTTGGGGGTAAAATACATACCGTACTGGTTGTGTATCTGTATTTCAGTTGTACTGATGCCCTGTTTTGCCAATATATATAGATTGGTGGAAGATTAGGTTATAGTATTCGTGGAACACTGCAATCACAGGCCAAGGCCTTTATTGATTTCCAACACGAATCCAGGGTTAGCTTGTTCACCAGTTGAGCATTATCTGTGTCATTGCGTCTTGCCTTCACAGACTAAATGTATTGCTGGTTGATTCAGATGGCAAAGATGCGGGCCATTCTTGACCAGGAAAATTGGGCTGAGATTGATGTCCCTGAGGAGTTTCAGGCAATTGTCACATCACTGTTCTGCTCAGAATCTGAGACCCGTGAACTTGCTGATGAGGTTTCAGCTGATATTGCACCAAGCAGCCCCGAGATGGCCCTGGGCAGCGATGGTTCCCCTATGACAGAATCTGGACTTCAAAAGATATCACAAAATACACAGCACACTGATTCTATTCCATCAGATAGCACTGCACAGGTTAGTTCTTCACGATTCAGCTTGCAAACTGAAAGTGCTAATGCTGATTTTGAAGCTAATTCTTCTCAGATTAATGAAACTAACTCAAGAGAGCGTGGAAGATCTTCTCCTAAGCTGATTTTCTTCAGAGGCATTGGGTATCATATGGTGAACTGGTCAGTAATTCCTTTTAACTTGTTAAAGTCATCTGTTCTTTTTTGGTAGAGGTGGCACTCTCAGACTTTTTTTATTCATTTCTTAACTGTTGTTTTCTCTCAATCCCTTCTCTTCTCCGTCGTTGGTGTTTCGGTTGCTGGAGTACCTAGAACTACTGGTTTAAAGCTAGTTCTTATGTAAATTTTCCTTGGTTGTCTCGACATGTTGCATTTTCTTTTCCCTAATCAGAAAAGAAAACTTATCACATAGCATGACTTCTTAATCCTGTTTGGTGCTCTTTCATGCGACTTTGCCAAGAGTGCTGGATTGTCCTTCCTATTTTTCCCTTTTCTTACATTAAAATACACCCTTCAAAGATGACAATTCTCCTGTTGCGTTTCAGCGGCTTGATTTTGGTAAAGATGTTATCGG
The DNA here is from genome assembly GCF_000390325.3 of Nicotiana tomentosiformis. Classification (NCBI taxonomy): domain Eukaryota; kingdom Viridiplantae; phylum Streptophyta; class Magnoliopsida; order Solanales; family Solanaceae; genus Nicotiana; species Nicotiana tomentosiformis. Next base: position 57,304,359 of record NC_090813.1, on the reverse strand, counting down.
AATATATTGATATGAATAATAGTTTGCCGGGCCTATCTTCGGAAGTAGTTCACCGTGTTGTCGAAATCCTGAAGTTGTTCAATACAAGGACTTGTCAGCTTGTCCTGGGTGCTGGAGCGATGCAGGTCTGTGTTGGTTATCTTAATTATATTTTCTCTGGCTTATAATTTTTTTGTGTACACAGTATTTTTTATTTTTTGACAAAAGATTAGTACCAAATATGTTCTTGATTTGAATCCCGCCTTTACCCCACACAGTGTAGAAGTTTAACCTTCCTTATCCCTAAGTACTGGGCTAGATATGTTCTGATCCTCCTTTTACTAGTCATCATCCAAATACCCTGGACTATGCGGTGAGAAAGGAGGTGAAAGAAATGCTAGAAGACGATTGGGTTTTTCATTTCCATATTTGTGGACTGCAATTGTTGGAATAATTGGGTTCTTTGAGGTGATAAACTTGCCAGAAAATGTATGTGGTAGATGTTTGGCCATTAAAAGATTTATTCTTCTGAAATCATTGTCAAAGATTGGAAGGCAACTGTAATTATATTTTATAGTTTACTATTGATCTGAAATTGATGTTTTGGTGCATTTTTTACTGACTATTTTACCCCACTTTACTCTCTCCACTAACATTATTTCCCTCGTCAATGGTGTATGCAATATCATTATTTTTAATTGAGATAAGTTGTACAGGTGTCAGGTTTGAAGTCTATTACTTCTAAACACTTGGCCTTGGCAAGTCAAGTCATCAGTTTCACATACACCATAATTCCCGGTATGTAAGGATGATAAAGCTATCTGTTATGGAGTGTCTTAATTCTTTGGCTTGGCCGTTTATCCAATTCCTAGTCTACTATTGCATTTCATCCTTTATTGTATTCATGCTTGGACATTCTTCCTTCATGTAACTCCATGTTAAGGTTACTATTTGTGTAGTTTTCAACCTATTGTCCAAGTTTTAGAACTCAAAGGGAAAATCATGTGATGATATTGTGCTAATTGACGAAACCAGCAAGAGTGTCAACCAAAAGCTTGAACTATGAGGAGCACTCTAACGAATAAGGGGTTTAAAATAAGTAGAAGAAAACTGCATATATACACTGCAAGCTTAGTCAACATAAGAAGAATGATGTTAAGGTGGGATTAGATGGAATTCCATCTCAAAAGGTGGGATTAGATGGAATTGTGGTGCCTAAGTGTAAAGTTTATAGATAGGTTCTATATTCTAGGGAATAGGATGATATGAAGATGTTACACTTAGAATCAAAGTAGGATGTTTGAAATGGAGAAGTGTTATCAAGGTGTTGCGTGATAGAATGATACATATCAAAGTGAAAGGCAAGTTCTATAGAGCAGTTATAAGAACTGCAATGTTATATGGGAATGAATGATGGACCGCGAAAGTTCAACATACCAAGATGAGTGTCGCTGAGATGCACATGCTAAGATTCATGGGCGGTCAAGATTCGAAAAGGCCACATTGAGCAGAAGGTACAAGTAGCAAAATGGTTTGGTCATGTCCTACGTTGACATCAAGATGCACCGTCTATAGGTGCGAAAGCGAAATTATGGCGAATGAAGGTGTTAAAAGAAGACGAAGTAGACCCAAAATAACATGGAAGGAAGCTGTATCGAAAAACCTACCGTCTCTTGGAATCCATGCAAACCTAGCGAAAAATAAGGCACAATGTAAGAAAAAGAACTATAATAGGCAATACATATTAGTTGGGACTATGTTTTAGTCACATTAGTGCATTTACTTTAGGTCTTATGTTTTCTAGGAGTCTTTAGCCCTATCTAAGATTTATATTCCAGTAGAAAATATAGAGAACTTCTATTACTTAATATTTTAATTTTATTATAATATGAATTAATATGAGTTTAAATGGAGCGGCTTGGTTAGTAAGGTTTCATATAGCCAACCGCAACTTGCTTAGGATTGAGGCATAGTTCTTGTTGTAATATAGGAAGGACATTGCAGGTCTTATAACTGCTCTATAGAACTTGCCTTTCACTTTGATATGAATCATTCTATCACACAACACCTTGATAGCACTTCTCCATTTCAAACATCCTACTTTGATTCTAAGTGTAACATCTTCATATAAACCATTTTCATTAACTAATAAACTAAATTTGTTGATATAGCGTGGGCATAAGGAGCCTTCACATAACAAATCTCATCATACTCATCAATGAAAATGGGCCAGAAGTATCTTAATGTAAATACCTTGTGATTTTAAAATTCCACTTTTTCCTGACAAGTTTTGTATTTGTTAAAAGAAATCAAGAGGATTCTGTTCTTAAAAGTGCCTGAGACACGCAAGGGACTTCTGATTCTGGAGGTTGATCGTGTAGCACAGGTATTGGAAATCTTAAATGCTATTGTTGGTGCATTTTGCTTAAATCCGCTTCTAACAAAATGAATAATTTTCTTTTCTTGGTCTATTTCATGTGATTCTTTATTTTCTTCCGTGAAGCATTCTCTTTTTCAAAATAGGGTTTTTCCTCCCTGCCTGTGTACGTATCTGTTTTTTATGCTATGCATTTTCTTTACGCCAGTACTCACAAGACGTGTTGTGATGAAAGGAACAAAAACATTCATATTGGGGAATCTTATGAGAGATCACTATATTGATGTCTCCTAATTGACCATATCGAGTTACAACTGTTATAAGATTAGCTGGAAGCCGAAAACTGGATAAGAAGTTCAGGATCTCTTGCACTATCTTCAGTGGCACTTGAATACCAAGTGGAGAGAGATGGCTGTGATTAGTTTCTTCCTTGGGTATTTATCACATGAATGCATCTTACAAGCCCTCGTGACTTATGAATCTGTAAATGCAAAAGTTTAGAATGAAATGAAGGATTATGTGGCCCTTCTATTGTTAAAATTCAGGCTTGGAGTATGTTTTGCCAAATGCTATTTCCTTATATTGCAATATATGGCCAAAAACGAAAAGTGCTTAGAAACATTAGTTGCAGCTTTGACCTCAAAAGCATTCAGCCTTGGAGTAGCCTGCTTATATAATAGGATGTAACTAATCCTTAGCAAAATAATAGAATGTAATTAATAATGTAATGTTTTGCTTCTAATAACCATAGGCTTCCTTTTATCCCCAATCATGCATTTTTCCAGTAATAATACATGCCATTTTTCATATTTACAGTTTCTTGTATTTCATGAATTTTATTTCCCTCACATGGCAATTGCATTTTGCCCTTTCTCATTCTTACAGTATAATCATAGAAGACTGTTGTTTGCTAGTTCTTTATATAAAGCCAATCAATATTACATAGTATTGCCCAGTCAAAAACGTTTGGTGCTGAGATTATTGGACTTTCATAATCCAAGGTTTTGCTAAGGAAATGTTGTTTTAACTCTAGATCTTTTCATGAAATATAGGACTATAAAGTGCATCGAGATGAGATACACTCGAAGCTGGTACAGATAATGAGGGAAAGGTTGCTGGTCCACCTCCGTGGGTTGCCACAGATTGTTGAGAGTTGGAAGAGGCCAGAAGATAGTGACACACAGCCAAGTCAATTTGCCCGTTCCATTAATAAGGTACAAGCTATAAGTAGTGAGCCTGAGTCTTGCTCCCCATTTTTGTTCCTTTTCTTCCTTGTGTTTGTGTCCTAAAATGAGAAAAGGGATGGGATGAGGGTGGGTTTGTCACACCTGAACCACCTTTAATTGGCATTTAATGGTCGTCCAATGTCAATTTGCGACTTTATTTTCGGGAAATCTAAAATGCTGAAAATGCTCTCGAAAAATATTTAACTGGATCAATAATTAAGCTACATAGTCATACGAGCGTCATTGAGAAAGATACAAGATAGCTTAAGAATCAGATCTTCCAGTCTATCTAACAACACAAAATTGCACCAAAGAATTTCTTCCTTGGACCAAAATGGCCTATCAAATTCTTCTAACTTATGTATCGGTTCTCTCTTTAAGCGCTATCCTATTTCTTTCCTTCCATATATATTAACCATATGAGATCCTGCTTGTATACAGGAGAATTTTCCAATTCTTAATAAAATAATCAACCTTATAAAAAAACGTAGAGGCGCGGTGTGCAATTTGTCATGCTTTACTTCAGCCCTTCTTAATTGTAAAACATGCGGGCTTGCCAAGCGTCAGTTATAATTGACCTGAAATATTAACGACGACAAGTTCGAACCCTTGTTGCTGAGTTTGTCAACTAATTCCAGAGATGATATTTCTCTGATACATGATGCAATGGTTTAACATATGCAAGTATAGAGGATTGGATCTCTTTTGTTGAGATCTATATTTTGGTGTAGGTTCTCTTTGTCTTGGTATACGGCTTGTACACGGGGTTAGTCCCCAATTGTTCATAAAATTATTTACCTTATTAAAAAAAAAATGCAAGTTTGCTCCCATTTTCAATTGTTTCTCTTGATGTTCCCATTTTGGCCTGGAGGTTATGTTTTACTTCGGTTCTCTGTTTAGTTGTTGGATGCAAGTTACTTTCTTTTGTTGTTTCCTATGGCAGAGCTTTTTCCAAATTTTATCTGGAACTTGTATCAAACTGATTTGCATTCTTAATCTGTTTGAAGGAAGTTGGCCTTCTTCAACGTGTCTTATCTCGAACCCTGCATGAGTTAGATGTTCAAGCTATTTTCAGGTGAACATTTAAACTTTCTCCTGAATATGTCCGCGGCAGAGCATGAAAGAGCTTTGTCTTTTTGGGGAACTTGAATCAATTCTTGTTGCAGCATCAATGTTCTTTGCTTTCTTCAATTTTCAACTGTAATATATTTATTTGCTTAACACCCCATACCTTTAGGCTTTAGTTTTATCTTTGTATCTGATATATTTCCTCCGTCCCATTTTACGTGTTGATGTTTGACTGGGCACGATGTTTAGGAATGATAAAGATTTTTGAAACTTATGGTCTAAAACAAGCCATAGATATTTGTGTTTGTATAAATGATCTCATTAAGGATAAAATGGGAAGTTTAGAGTTCAATTGTTTCCAAGGGTAGAAAAGTGTCATTCTTTTTGAGACAAAACTAAAAAGGAAAGAGTATCACCTAAAATGGGACATAGGCAGTAACTCTTTTTGATGTCTTACATTGTTGTTGCTATTATTATATTTGTTGCTATGATTATTATTATTATATTGTTTGTTATTATTATTATTTTTATTATATTTGTTGTTATTATCATTTGTTTTATAAGATAAATAATTTCATTGATGTGATCATCATTTTATGTCATAATGATCATCATTTTATTTCATAAGGTTGTCATTGTTTTTGTATCATTGGGAATACTGTACTTGTATATTGGGTGTTGGGATGAAATAATTTTTCTGTTATAACCCTTGCTTTAATTAACATGTGGTATATTAGTTCTTGCTTTTTTTGGTCCGCTAAAATGAATGTGATACTTGCAGGCAAGTGGTTGCTATCTTCCATTCTCAAATTTCAGAAGCATTTTTGCACTTGGATATTAGCATTCCACAAGCTAAAAAAAGGTATGGCTTCGTTTTAGTGTATAATATGTGAACATATTTTGCTCATTTACATAATGTACGGCAGTATCATTCGATGAGTTGTTATTTTCTTTTCCGAAGAGCTAATTTATTCATTGTTTTCAACTTGCCTTAGTTCTTAGTTGTCTTATCAAAATAACTAGTTCCTAGAATGCCTACATAATGTACTGTAGTACCATGAAAGTTCTTTAACCTAAGATACATCATACAAGGGGCGAGTAAGAGCACCAGAGCATCAACTTAACATGATGTCATCCAGATAATGGTCTGGAGAGTCTGTGTATATGTGTGCATGCATGTGCGCTTACAAAGTGGTGTTTTAAAGTATCTGACTGTAGCCAAGTAGCTAGGTGCATAAAATCTATTGAAACTATGTTCCTCGCCGTTTTATATATTACTTAAAGGTTATATTGGAGAATAGATTAGTGCAATTAATATAAGGCAATATAGAGAATTTTGAACAGAAGTAGTAGAAGAAGAGGCATTACAAACTCAAGAAGCATGAAAAAGAAGACAACAACAATGAGGATTTTGAATACGTGTAGAGGATCCTAGTAGTCAGTAGTCGCATAGCAAAATGCCTATTTTTATCCTCCTTTTTCTTTTGTTTTCTAAATCTTATTCAAACAATCAATCGCTTCTGGTTAGATTACTTTGCGCCTCCCTATCTAAAGTGCTTTCATTTCATGGAACTGCATTGCTTAACACATGAGATGATAACCTCTTGACTTGTATTACACTGTCGCTTTACAAAGTGATGAGTTTTAATTGCACAAATATATCCTAGAGGTGAAGGCTGATAAGTTTCTTTTTTGCGGGTTCTTTTTTCTTCTTGTGTTTTACATTCATTTCTTTATTTGTTATTTGTTTACGAGTATTAAAGTCTCTATCCTCACAAGGTAGGGGTAAGGTCTGCGTACACACTACCCTCCCCAAACCCCACGGTGTGGGATAATACTGGGTATGTTGTTGTTGTTGTTGTTGTTTATGAGTATTAACTTGTTTTCTCTTGCAACAGAATGTATCGCGATGTTCAGCATATTCTTGGATGTATCAGATCATTGCCTTCAGATAGCAAATCCAGTCCTCCTAATTGGGGGCAACTTGATGAATTTGTGGCAAAAAATTTTGGCGAGGAAGTTGGCCAATAGCCTTGTAAAGTAGCCCATATTTTGTAAAGATCAAATAGGTTTGATTTGACGGAGGCCATCTGACAATGCATGAAGACTATGCATCAGCATTGTATAATTGACTTGAGGCAAGTCTGGATTTACCAAAATTTTTATATGCATCAAACTGAAGCTGCATAAACTAGTGATAATGCAAGTTTGGAAACTACTACCATTGTGTGATACAATGGAGGTATTTTTGTCTCTATTACAAACTGTACCATGAGGGTAGATAAGTCTAGCAAACTTTGTTGTGGAAAATATGTTTATGAATCTTTAGCAATCATGGATGCCATAAATTACAGAAGTTCATTGGTTGGAGGCTTCTCCCAAAAATATATTTCATTGTTCTTGTTTTTATCTTCACATGTCATCCGAGTTTTCTTGTTTTACCTTCATATGAGACCTGAATTTCGGTATGAAAGTTGCTAAGTAATATAATCTTGTACGTGTTCAATTTTCTCAAGTACTGGCATTTATAATCCCTAAAGTTAGAATGTCTAAGATCTATGTTCCTTTTCTTAAGATAAATATCATTTGGAAGTTTATCTTGTTGGTTAATCTCATATTCTTGATATTTTGCAGATGTGCAGTCTACCAGGGGGGAATGAAGTTTTGAGGAGAGGAGTCCAAAACAATAACTTATAATTGTCATACAAAATTTTTGTGATCGACTAGATGCTTGAATTTCATTATGATTGTATTCTTTCGCCCTGGAAATTAGAAATCCTTCTTCCTTTCTTTTGTTTTATGGTTTTAGAGGAAAAAAGCATTATCTTTCCCAAAAGGGTAAGCATTTTTCTGTAGTAGATATGGTAGTGTATACTAATGAAAGCAACTGTATGTACCAATGCCTTAAACTCCAGTACCTTCTCCTGTATCAATATCAAATATCATAGAGAATGTTCTTGTTCTCGTTCTCCTTTCCTGATGAGAATAGATTGATTCTGGGCTCCTTTGTTTTCCCCTTGTTGCTCATTTATTTTGAGTTTGCTAATTGAATCCTTTTAGTAACGAGTCTTACTGGATTACATTTTAGATTGCATCAGTCTCCTCTTAAGTGTAGAGGAGATGATATCCTATTACCAGTTAGAATTTGTATAGAAGAAAATGATTCTATAAAGATTTATTGTGTTTTACAGATCTATCTCCTGTGTTATATTTTTTAGGCTCTCGTGTGAGGACCATAGAGTTCTCGCCCACTCAACTGAGGAAATGCTGGTTCCTTGTAAAGTCAATTTTTGGCTTCTGTACTGGAGAATTTTTTTTTTTTTTTTTTGCAGCATATGGCCTATTTTGAGGCCACTCTTTATATTTTGTTCTTAAAATTTAGTAATATATCCTCCAGCTCGCATCCACTTTTTTCTCTTATAGCTTAAAAAAAAGTCTTCGTAGCTTACCCTCGTCCCCACATCACCTCTCCTAAGTTCAGAGACATTCAATTGAGCACTTCACAATTTCACATCAAATTCGCAGCTCCTCTCTTCTTTCATTCTCTTTTTCTTTTCCTTCTCTCCTTAAAATAGTGAGTTTTTCTTTTGAGGTCCTTATTAGTGTTGCACTTTGGTAAACTTAATTTCTAATGCTCCATATCAAGGGATAAGGGGTCTTTTTGGACCTTTTCTCCAAAATGAAGAGTCAAACTTTGTTTATGTTATAGTATCATGTAAAAATTACACTTTTGAAAAGTTAAAGGAGCTTGTAATCAATCTTGTATCAAATATAGCCTTATAGATTGTATAAAGCTCTTCGCTGATAAAATCCTTAGGTACAGCTCCTCAATAGGACTTAATTATGAGTCAGTCCCAAATAAGTTAGAATCGGCTATATATATCCTTATTGATCATATTTTTTATTTAAATTCATATCAGACTAACATAAATAAAAATGACATTGAGTTGGGTCAAAAAAATATAAAAATCCCATGTTGATTACCATTATAAGTTGCGACACCATACGATTGATGGAGATTATATAAATTTGAAAACTTAAAAGGAATATGGAGTCAATCCCATATTGAATTGGGTCAAAAGTTACGACACCATACATTGGGGCCAACTCCGCAATTAATCGAAAGTTGCTTCATTCTGATACGGTCCCTGCAAATGCGGAGCAAAACCGGATTCTCAGATTGACCGGAGAAGCAAGAAAGGAACAAACAGCACATCATCAGCCATGGGTTCCGATCCTGAAAAGTTGATCGCCAAAGCCGATAAACTGTAAAAACCTCACCTACCACCTCTATGAATTCTGTATTATCTATTTATGAGTCATTTTCTTTGTATATTTTCCAAGATTCAATTCTTGTCAGATAAATTTGTTGTTATATAAACAATTTTAAGGGTGTCTGACCAAACCTGTGTAAGAGGGTGTCTCTTTCTCTGAGTTACTCGTGTAAATATGGTATAATACACTCTCACACGCTTATACAGAACATCTACATGTAATTGTCTTAACTCTTAAGCTGTCTATAAAGGGCATATTTTGTTATAATTTTAAGAATTGTTTATGAGAGTGGCAATGGAATGTGCTTACTTTTTTCCCGTCGTGTGATGTTTAAGCACTTGATTTAACTAAGAAAATTTCCATTTTCTTGATCAGATTTTGATATTCTATTAATTATTACGCCAAGTCACCAACCAGTAAAATAGTGTTCTGATCAGAGATTGGAGCATCTTGATTACTCTTTTGATCTTTATTAACGTTGATATTTTTATTTTCTGGAATAATATTTGGATTTGGGACTTGAAAGCAAAATTTTTAGTTAATGCGCTTGATCCGAGAGATTAGATGTAGTTATGGCGGTGCAAAATACCATATTCTGTTTCTTTGATGCAAAGTACAAAAAGAAGCCTTTGTATATTTAATCCTCATTTCTTTCCACGTTTTAAGTTTTATGTAATTATTTGTTCCCCTATCTGTATAGGACAAAATTAAGTTTTACCAGGTGGAGTAGCGATTGGAGAAGTGCTACTGTTTTATATGAGCAGGCAGGTATGTACGATATTCATATTCGAGTAAAACAAATGTTACATAAATTGGAACATTTTGAGCATGTTAATCACGTGACTGACACTATGTTCTTGCATTACAGCTAATGGATTTAGGGTTGCTAAAAGTTATGAGAAAGCAAAAGAAGCATTTGAGAAAGCTTCAAAAGGGCAAGAGATGCTTTCCTCGTATCCTTTTCCCCAATCGGTTTCTCTGAATTTTTCTTGTCGTTTGTCGATTGAGTCGGTTTTGAGATCCTTGACAAGTAAATCAGGCCTTGGGATGCTGCTAAACATATGGAGTCTGCTGCTACCATGGCGAAGGAACTAGGCAACTGGAAAGAAGTTGCTGACTTTTATAGAAGGGCCTCTGAGCTGTACAATGAATGTGGGAGGGCCCAACCTGCATCTGACGCGCTTGGAAAAGGTGCACGGTATGTCGCTGACTCATTTGGTTGCATTTATCTTTAATGCTATTGTCCTTTCATTATGTGCCAGATTCAGTGCACAAAATTATAAATCCACAACAAACTCATTGAATATTTCAGCTTTTATTCCATTTATTTTGTTTCCAATTTAGTGCAAAAAAGTGGGAGGTGGTTATTGTAAATTGCCTATTACCAGTTTACAACCCAAAAACTGTCCAAAAGTGCAGGGGTCTATGGCACAATCTGTTTTATGCTATATCAATTACAATTTCTGAAATCGTTGATTTCTAAGTCTTATCTGATTACAGATTTAGAGATTCCCCGATCCTAGGGAACCCCTTGTTTAGCTCTGGAAAACGGAAGGATTGATATAGCAACCCTAACTAGTTCGAGATTGAGGTGTAGATTTGTTGAATCTGATTATACCATATCAGTGATTAACTAGTTTCTGTCAGTTGTTTGACTTGCATTTTTACAATTCCTTGAACAACATTCAGCCGTATTTTAAGTAATAATAGTTGATAAACAAAGATACCTCTGCCTTGAATTCAAGTTAATTTAAAATATGTTTGTAGAAACCCGGAAGTGGGATTAAACATTGATTATTCCTTAGCGCATATTTTAACAATTGCTTCTGTATAATGTGCACTATATGGAATCCACATTCTGCCGGTTGCCTTATTCCAGTATATATCTTAAAGTGGTCAATTGACTTTAAATATCTCTCATTAGATGATTAGATCTTGACAGGATTTAGGAGAAAAGGCAAGCATGATATATTGCTAGACTGATCAGAATTAACAGAAGTGTTGAACTTACTCATTGCTGAATTAAAAAGGTTTCTAATGCTAATATGCAAAAAATCAATTAAAGTGATATTCATGATTAGTCTCATGATATAATTTCAATGTTGAACAGCTAAGTACCAAATTAAGCCAAGTCTTGCTTAAAACTGAACTAGAGACCAAACTCAAGAGAAGAGGTTTTGAGTTCCATTTATGTTGATCCAACCTGTTCAACTACCTGCTTACATCAAAACTTAATTCTACTTTCCAGAAGTACAGCTAAGAAAAAATGCAGGACGAAAAGTACTGAGGAGGTACAACAGAAATCTAAGCGTGAATAAAATTCAAGCATTTCACTGTTTCAGTCAAAGCTACCATTTTTTTTACATTTTAGATGTCGCGTCATGCAATTGTTATTAAAAGTTACCACTAGGTGTCTTTCCGCCCACCATTGAAGAACTCCAGAATGGCAATTGAATAAAGTCAAGAGGAAGAACAGAATAGGGTGGACTGGGCATGGGAAATGCTGGAAAGTTTGAAAGGGGTTATATAAGAACAGAAGATTGAAGAGTGAAGGCCTTGTTCTCCTGTGGAGTTGGCTGATGTCTTCTAGTGGATATCCTAAGAGGGGAGTCGAGTGTTCTAGATGTGGTGGCTTCCCGGCTTTATGTGCTAGATTGATAGTTGTGAAACCATGGATAACGTGCGGCGACAAATAGCGACGAGAGCCTGCTTCACTGAGGCGAGCAGCGAAGCGCTCGCCTTTTTGATGTGAAATTTATACAAAAAAATAAAATATTATATATATAACTAAAAATTCAATAGCAATAATATATTAATAAATATATCAATTCAAAAATTAAAAATTCAAAAATCCAAAGTGAAGCTGTGAAAAATTGAAAAACAAAAAACAGAGCAGAAAAAAGAAAGAAGAAGAGAAGAAGTACTGAAGAAGCTCTCTGAACTGAAGAAAAAACAGAGCTCTTCTCAGACTATTCTGTTGAGTGCAGCAGCAGTGATAAAAAACAGAGCCAAAAAAAAAAAAAAAGAAGAAGAGAAGAAGAAGAAGAAGAAAAATGAAGAAAAAACAGAGCAACACAGACTCTGTTCTGTTGCGGCAGCAGTGATAAAAAACAGAGCCCAAAACAAAAAGAAAGAAGAAGAGAAGAAGAAGAAGAAAGAAAAAAATTGGACAGAGTCACAGAACAGAAACTCAAAGAAAGAAGAAAGGAGAAGAAGAAAGGAGAAAAGAGATGAAGAGAAGCATACCTGATGAAGAAACTTGAAGAAGAAAGGAAATCGCTGGTCTGCTGTAGGTCTGCTGTCGACTTGAAGGAGAAAGAGTAAAGAAATCGCGAGCCCTAATTTTTTGTTTTAACAGATCGCTGCTGCTGCCTTCTTCTTTTCTTTTTTGCAAAAAAGCGACGCTACAGCTCGCCACACGCTACAGAGGCAGAGGCACTCCCCACTTTGAAAACGCTACGCCACACTGTAAAATAGCGATGGCAGCTCGCATCGCCTCGCCTCACGCTATTTACAACACTGTGTGAAACAAAGAAATGGGAAAAAGCGGATAATCACTGGCACAATCCGACTATGCCAGTTTTGTGTTTGGCATAAGTCTAAATTCTGTGCCTAACTGGCCCTGTTTCTGTTTCTCTTACTAACCTGTTCAATGGGAAACTCTGGTTAGGGAGGGGGTAGTTTTGGTGGATCTAACAGTTTTCTATAATATCCAGTTCTAACTGTAGATTCCTTTTATATGTTTGATACTTTTTCCTTTTGCCTGAGATTGAAACAATGTGTCGTATCTGATAAAAGGTTGTTAATGTTATAGTGCTTTAGAAGATGGTGCACCTGATGAAGCTGTTCAGTTGTATATTGAAGCCTGTGACATGCTTGAAGAGGATGGGAAGGAACAAATGGCCTTTGATCTATATCGTGATGCTACAAGGGTTTATCTGAAGCTTGAAAAGTAAGAATTACATTTAAGGCAGATATTACTTTTAGAATTTAGAAGTTGTATCTAAATGTGTATTAATCTAATGTATCTTTTGACCTCTTTCTTTTTCTTTCTTTTTTTACCTTCTAAATATAAAAATATTCATACCTTGTTGAGCTAAAAGGTCGGAACCAAGTTGGGAGCGACTGTGACTTTCTATATATCGGAATTTTGTTAAGTTTTAGGTCTTCCCATTGTAGACCTAAAAAAAGAGCTCACATCTTTAAATCTATTAACTTTTAAGTGGACCAATTTGCACCATTTCTCCCTCCTTTTCTTCTCTCTCCCCTTTCTTTCTTTTTCTAATTTCTTTTCTTCTTCTTCCTCTTTTTCTTCTTCTGAGCTGAGGGTCTATTGGAAACAGCCTCTCTACCTTCACTAGGTAGGGGTAAGGTCTGCGTATACACTACCCTCCCCAGACCCCACCTATGGGAATATACTAGGTTTGTTGTTGTTTTAATTTGCACAACTCAATAATATATCTTTTAGAGGTCCTGGTTTTCAGCCTCAGATACCACGTACTATCAAAAAAATATTCATGTGTTTGGTCTAGGAATAAGCATCAGACCCACACGTGAGGGACGTTATACAAAACCTAAAGAAAATAAATAAAAGTGACTCATTTCTAACAGTCTAAGTTTTAATTGAAGCGGTTCACACAGATTCTACCTTTAGTAAGTGATGATGACTTTGAACTCACCACATGCAGGTATGAAGACGCTGCAGGTATCCTATTAAGGTTGGCATTAGCTGCTGATAAGTGCAACGCAACACATAGCCAGTGCAAGGTTGGAAAGCCCTTTAGTCACATTTTCATTTACTGAACACTACTTTGTAGTGGTAAGCACCATCCACTTCCAACCAAGAGGTTGTGAGTTCGAGTCACCCCAAGAACAAGGTGGGGAGTTCTTGGAGGGAGGGACCCGAGGGTCTATCGGAAACAACCTCTCTACCCCAGGGTAGGGGTAAGGTCTGCGTACACACTACCCTCCCCAGACCCCACTAGTGGGATTATACTGGGTTGTTGTTATTGTTGAACACTACTTTGACATTATCTTGTTTAATTCTTGGATAAAGAAAGTCTAGCAAAGTCCATGTTTGTTATGCCATAGCCTTTGAAACCCAGAATTTTTAGTCTGTAGTTTCCGCATTCTGAAGGAATGGTTACTACTGCAATTCTTCATTAGCTACAACTATTTGCAATGTGTTTGAACAATAATAAATGGCAGTTTTTGCTTCCTTCCCAAACCAACAATCTCTCTCTCTCTCTCTCTCTCTCTCTCTCTCTCTCTCTCTCTCTCTTGCCTTTCCCTTGCCATTCTTTTGTCCGTCAATTGCATATGTATGTAGGACCCAATGTCAGCGATATTGATGTGGCCTCTTTGGTAGTTCGTCTACCCTTGTGGCTTTCTTAATGCCTAAACTTCACATCTGCTGCTTATATTTTAGTTTTCTTTTCTTAGACATTTTTAATGAGTGATCTGTAGCCGTGTGCATTTTTCGGTTTTAACAAAAAAGCTGATATTCTTTGGATTATTTAGACAGAATTTATTCAGTTATGGGATTGGTTTCGGTTTAGAATATAGGAAATTTGGATCCTTTGGTTTGTTTCTGATTTTCCACATAATAATGATATAATCGAACTTATGGGCTCATATATATTGCTAAGATTTCTATGTATGCTTTTTTCTTCCTCCCTTTTTGGTGACTTTCTTTCTTTTTTTTCCCTCTTGCCTCTTTTTGCTGTTTTCACTTTGTCCTTGTTGGCGTTGTTACCATCATCCTCTCATTTCATCCAATTCTTCAAGCTACTGAGGAGATAGTCTTGTCTCAGGAGGATGTGATTATGGTTTCAGTTTATATGGGCCTTATTGTATTTTCTTTTTTTTTATTTCAGTTTTCTTTTTCTTAGAGAATAGTAGTCCTTGGTTAACACATGCATGAATGTTGGAGTGGGTATCTCAGGTTCTCTGTAACGATCTGTTGATCCCATATCTAACTCATCATCCATGACTTGTCTCTTCATGATTAATGTGGGCATAAATTTTTAATATAACGTTAAAATACTTTTTTTTTATCAATAAAGATAAATATAGTGTTAAAATACTTGAAAATTTATTCTGTGAAGTGAAGGTTTCAACCTTTCAGCATTTGCTAAAGTAATCAATTGTTTGCAGGCTTATCTTAGTGCAATCATTGTATACCTGTATGCCCATGACTTTAGGCAAGCGGAAAAGTGCTACAATGATTGTTGTCAGTAAGTTACTTATGTATTTCATCAGCTCAAGTATGCTGATTTTACCTTTTTGTGTACCTTTATGCTCATGACTTAAGCAATTAAGTGCTACAAGAATTAATTTTCTAATTCTCCATATGTATTGTTTTACTTTTTAACGCTAGAATTGGAAGTCGAGAGCAAGTGGAGTCCATTAAAAAAATTTATGTATGAGATTTGGTTTTGATGGAAAAAGGAATAAAAGTTTTACTAGGTGGAATGGGAGGAAAGCATATGGAGAAGGTGAAACGAGATCTGACAAGCGAAGTCCATTGCAAAAACTTAAAGTTTGAAAGTTGGTTTGATGGAAAAAAGAATAACATTTTATTAGGTGGGAAAGGGGGAAAGCAAATAGTATAGGTGAAATGAGATCTAACAAATAGGAAAAAGTAGTTTTCTTTGACGCTTATAGTTTTTGTGTACTGACCAGCATCTTTTCTTTCTTGTTCATCTTTTCAAAGCTTTGTAGCATGGCTGGCCTTGTTTCCTTTTTCATTTTAGACTGCTTCCCGGTAGCTTGGCAAAGGAAGTTTACCATGCAGATAATAACCATTAGACCATTCAAATTGAGAATTTTAATTTCTTGTTATGAGTATATCACTCCATGTGGACCCATATACTCAAATAGAGAAACTAACAATATCGTGTGCACTCCTTAAAAAGGAAAAGAACGATCTCATGTACTGATATACGGGTGCCTAGCAAGTAGGGATGACATGCTCAGTTAGTTGTCAGCTGGTTCAAGTTAGCTGTTTTACCACCATTATTGCTTTGCGTGGATTATTTATTTAGTTTTACTGCACCTAAATGTCTTACTTGTCTCAATACAAATGCATTTTAAACCTAAGTTGCTCGGACACAGTGCGGGTGTCCGACATGGGTGCGGATCTAGAAGTCGGATCCTTCGAGATGTAAATTCTAAGATTCGGGGATACGGATCCTAGTACGGATACGGGTGTAGGGATCCGGCTAAAAATAATTCAAAAATATAAAAATATCTCTAAATTATGAGAAATTTTGTGGAATACTTACGTATAGCTTGTAAAGTGTGGATTTATTTTTTATTCTCAAGTTGTAGATAAGTAAAGGATTGATTTCCTAGATAAAGTATGCTATTTTCTTCAAATTTACCCTAGTTTTGGTTCTGATTTTGGGAATCAAATTGTGTTTCGTCTCGAATTTTTCCGGCCGTCGTGGTCAAAGTACCCAAAATTGTTTGACCAGATCCGATACATCCAGAAAAGATGCCATATCCACACCCATACTAGTGTCGTGTCGACACAGATGCGGCATCTAAACTGCCGTGTTGGAGCAACTTAGTTTTAAACCAGTTTCTGGATGTGTTCAGTCCCATTGAATCTTATCACAGGTTCTAGTGCAATACAATCTTTCTCTAGTGAAGTTCACTGTTTAGCATTCCCTTTTTCATTTGCACATCTCTTTATGGTGTTTGTGGTTAAGGAAATATGTCTTGTATGGAGAAAACCCAAAAAATAGGCAGGTCCAAAAGCGTTCTTTGAGTTTTCCAACACAATGATCCAAGGATGAGGCGTATAATGATGTGATTGATGCTTTTACCATTTCAATGCATTTTCTCCAGTGCCCTTTGGCGGGCAACTTCTTCAACCTTGTTTAGCCCAGTTACATTAATCTACTTCCTTATCTTTAAGTCTAGGAGTGCCAGATCCCATACTACTTTCACCTGGGTTAGTCAGACTTAGTGAAATCTGGAATAGCCAATAAATAGGCATCTCTGGATTATAATATCCTCATCAAGTCCCTAGAATCTTAGAGTCCATCTACTTGGATCCTTCTTAGCTTGTATTTCTCCTGTTGGACTCCACATCCGCTCATTATTTGAAATCATACCCCGGATCTTCCACATGCATGGTTAAGGTAAATGTTGTTTAGTTCTGTCATAGAACAAGTTTTATTGAAAAGGACTGATGGTTACTACAAGAGTTCAGTTTGCTCCTATTTAATATAGAGTTTTTTTAAATATATGAATAAATGTGCTGCTGCAAATTTTTGTTCACTGGTTCGATATTTGTTCCCTTTGTGATAGAGCAGTAAATGAATGTCCTGTAAGCAAATTGTACAAGTTCTCTCCTCTATTCTTGGTGTAAGGCTTCAGCAAATCACACAATTAGTATGTGAGTCGCATATCTAAGTGGGAAGAGTTTGTTGTTTGAATATCTGGTAAACAAATGATAGTAGAAGAAAAGAACTACCGACTATGGACCTCCAGATACTTGCCTTTGTCTAATATCCTTCTATTTTAGCCTAGAATATTTTTTTAATTCTTATTTATTTTTGTGAGTTGAGCATCTGGGACATTATGCTAAGGGAAGAGGATCAACAAGGAATGGACGGCTAAAATCGTTAGGCTTCTGTGTATCCCTACCTATTCAGCTTTTCATGTTTATCTTTCTCAGACTGATGAATCTATATGGACAGTTTTATTTTTCAAGTTCATGTTTGCTTCTGGATTTGATAACCTCTCTTATATTTTTAGTTTACTCATGATTTTATCAGGTTAATTCTTATCCTACTAAAGACACGGTTGTTGGCTCTTCTTTGTAGGGTTGAAGTTTTCCTGAATAGCGATCAAGGTCGCTGTGCTGGTAAATTTCTCTCTGCTTATGCTGAAGGCGATGTTGAGGATATTAAACGTGTGGCGCAATCAAGCACTGTATCAAATCTTGATCACACGGTTAGTCATACAGTATTAGAGTTTTAGAGTCAAGATGACGAGTGCTAAGTACTGTCTTACACTAACAAATTTAGCATGGCACAGAGTAGCTCTTTTGACAATATTGAGTTGCAATTGCCTACTATTTCAATTATTTGGATGGCTGTTGTGCTTAGGCTTGTAACATCGTCTTGAATGACAATAAGTGGGTCGGTTAGTTCTCAGCTTTTTGGTAAGAATGGTTGGAATGGGGTATCACCAGGTTTCTATTTAAACTAGACATTCCTTAATCCAACTGTTTCTCTCCCGCAAGTGACTGGTTCTGTAGTTTTCTAGCAATAAGATTTTTGGAGCATCTTTTCAGCTAAATCGTCCCGACTGATAAAAACTTGTACTTTTCTTCGATATTTGTTTTCGTAAGCCATTTTACTCAGTATAATATTTTTCCTACTTGCTTCAGAACTTTCTCCCAGAATTCAAAGAGTCCTTCGTTAATTGAACTGCAAAAAAATTTCTTGTTTGGTCTGCATAGCTGTTTCGTGAGTAGCTTCTAGATCATTGTCAATGCTCAATGCTTCACAGTTAATGATGAGCTTGAGAGTTTGATTTGCACTTGGACGAAAAAGTAAGGAAATTAAGATGCATAAGCAAGAAGCTTCATTTGTGTGATATCTATTTTCCTTCCCTTTCCCCTTCTTTCCTGCACTTACATCTAATTGTACTTCTGTTGTTTATGAGTGTGTACTTAAGCCATTCAATAATCCATTCAACTTGCTATTTTAACATTTAACACAAATTGCAATAAATCCAGATCATCAAGATTGCGAGGAAATTGCCTACGGGGGATGTTAGTGCGTTCAAGAATGAAGCCACGAAAGACAATGAAGAGCCTTTGGATGAAGATGATCTGACCTAGACTCTCACTAGTTGATGGAAATGAGTCAAAGCTTCATGTGTGCTGAGTTTGTGGTGTGACCTACAATCAAATATATAAAACTCAAGTCTTCTTTTACTATTTTATCCTGTTAGATTTGTTGATTATATCATGAGAAAATGTCTGAGAGACACCCTGTACAGAAGAATCTCACAAACCATCGCTCCACGGATTGATTTGCAGATTGGAAGCTTTTGTTTGCGATGTGATTTCATTTTTTATAGAAGCTATTTGGTGATTGTTGGATCATTGAAGTGCAATCTTAGCATTGTGGTTCTGTACTTTATGTGAATTAAATGAACTCAATTCTGGAGATTCCTCCCCTTTGCTTTGTTCCTCCAGCATTGACCATAAAACTGATGAACAACAACAACAAACCCAGTAGTTTCCCTTTCTGAACCTTTGTTTGTTTTCGGAAAACTGGATTTGGCTCAGGATTGCCCATTTTTGGGGTACGGGGAGGGTAAGATATACGCAGCCTTACCCCTACCCCTGAAATGGCAGAGGGGCTGTTTAAAAACTGATGAACAAGACTTTGCAAAAGACTGGCAATCTGATTTAAAGTTTTACTTCTATATCAGATTAATGTTTATTTTGTATTATTTTCTAGCTATATTGAGCATACGCACATGTATTTTTTTAGAAGAATATTATTTATAAGTAAAATAAAATAAAAATTGTGAAACCGTGCCACATGGCACCCCTTAGTAAAGCCCTTGGTCCCAAACTTCTACCATAAGATTTTATTTTTCCTCAACTTTAAGAACTACAACAATAATCAGTCGGCGAACAAAATCACATCATGGTTATTTATCATCAACCAATGAGTTATCTACATTTCAAACACATTTACAGAGCCTAACAAATCAAAAAATTGGACACTCAACAAAATTACAAAAAAGAGAAGTCTTAACAGCTGAATCAGCTATTAGTTGTGTTGTATGAAATTTTTACTATGACTGACAAAGGAATGTTTATAACATGACCCTGGTTACCAAATAATCCAATTCTTCCATAGCTTGGTGCAGTGTTGTTCTTAGTAGCATTAAAGACAAAATTCAAGACCTGTTGCTGCCCACTTGCTATAAAAAAGCGTGCTGGCGTGACGTTTATAGAAACTCCATAAGGTGCACTCCAACCAACAGCATATGTTTCATTGCCAGCAATATTTATCAATGTTCTTTGTACTGTTTTGGATTGATTCAGTTTCGATATTGTGATGGAAGGCAAGTTCAGCTCAGTTCCATTCATTGTAGATGCTCCACAGCTCTCACCAGTGTAATTCAGTACCACAGGTGCCGATCCATTTATGCCACAGAGGAATGACATGTAGTCACTATAGCCTACAATGAACATTTTCAAATGCCATATCAGAGACAGGCAGAAGATGAAGAGATACGACAAGATCTATCTATTCAAACCCCCAATTCGACCCAAAAAATACACTGGTTGCTCAAACATGTGTGGGAGTAACCACCATATGTCTCCAGTAGATATAATCTTACATAAAATACAGGATAACTACTTAAAATGATAGACTAAAAACTGAGAAGTAACTTTCTCCATAAAATTGTGATCAGCATTGTAGTGAGGCCTAAGTCAAGTCAACATAGACCTTTCAAGTAAAACAAATGTAAGACTTCCAGAACATCTTCCTTAAACCAGTTTCAGACATACTCTTTTCTCTCAATTTGCCAAAATATAAGCAGAACTGTGGATATACCACCATGTCCATCATTCACATATTAATAACATCTGATAACTACTTAAATTTTAGAACGAATAATAAATTTTCCTCAACTTCCACAGCAAAGATACACGGGAGCAAAGAAGAGTGCCTTACTTGTATCAAAAATAAGGCCTGGATCCAATGCAGCAGTAGCATTCACAAATCCACTTCCCATGTCAAAAGGTGTTGCAGGAGACTGGTTTGAATCTGGGTTAGCATATGCGCGCTGGGCCAATATGGGACCGCCATTATTATCATAAAGAGAAGCTGTGGTAGAAAGTGCAGATCCAATAGCAGCAGGACTAAGGCTAGGAAATTTCTGCTTAATGAGTGCTGCCAGACCAGCAATATGAGGGGCCGCCATGCTGGTTCCAGACATCATTGCAAAATCTTCACCTAAATATTGGATCAAGTACCATACGTAAGCAAATATATAATGTCATTTTCATACATGTACAAGTAGCATTTTTTCATTTGTTGAGAGATAGCTTTACAGTAACCTACAAGCTTTCTTTAGTTCAACTACCTTCAAACTCAACCGACTCCATGCCACCGGAACTCCAAGCTGCCCATATAGAATTTCCTGGAGCAACTAGGTTTGGTTTAAGTATGTCTGCATCATCAAGAAAACTATCTTCTGGATCTGGTCCCCGAGCAGAATAAAACATAACCTTCGGAGCAGACAAGCTGAAATTTGCTTTAAGACCCCCTGAAATGCATGCAACTGCCCCAAACCTTATAATTTTCTTAGTAACTTCATCTTGGTCCAATGAAGAATTGTAGTACTGAAGTAAGATCTGCCAAGTTACTTGAAATCAGTAAATGCAAATTGCAAATAAACAGTTGGGTGCATGGGAACCAAAAGTTGAAAGAATTTGGAGTAAGCTGATGATAATGTACATATAAGATTTTTATCAAACTTCATTAGCGATCCAAGATGACTTGGCCAGATGATAAAAATTACTCCCCGTGTTTCATTTTATATGGCTCTTTCCTTTTGAGTTTGTTCCAAAAGAATGGCACCTTTCTATATTTGGAATTTCTTTAACTTTAAACTTCTCAGTGTACCCTTAATGAGATGCTCGTATAGTCAATGAAATGTCATGGCTTTCCTTTCTTTAACTCCTTTCCAGTCAAACACTACCATATAAAATGAAATGGAGGGAGTAGCATATCTCAAGACATACCTCAGAATCATTTGCAGATGGAATTATGATACCAGGCAATCTCATTGGAGTCGGATTGATTTGGAAACCGATGACAAAAGGATCGAGGTAGAACACAACACCAGCTGCACTAAGGTTCTTAGCAGTTTCCAGGGCCTGTTTGATGGTGGAAAGTCCAAGAACAAAGCGGACAGAGTAGCTGCAAACTAAAAGATTCCCTTGAACAAGAGTCTGATTGAAACTACTGGCATCTTGGCATTCACCCACATACATATCATTAGCTGCTGTGTCATTCAAAGCATGAATTGCCATAACTAGAGTGTACATGCTATCTGTTCCAGCTGCAGAAAAATACACAACTTTGAAGCCAATCACATGACAGGAACTTCTTTAAATTGTAAAGAACCTTAATGGACAAAGGGCTAGCCCCAATAAATTGTAGTAATAGCTGAAGTGGAGTGCAAGCTAAAATCAAACAACTGCCTTTGCACCCAAAGAAAACTAATGGTTACTTAATTCCATTATCTTTATCCAGTGAAAACTAACCAATTTATGCATAGGAAAGAACAGTAGTATGTACAAGCCAAAAATGTCTTGGAACATGCAAATGGTTTGTTTACCAAATTCATGACTGTATGCTGATGATGGATATGTCAAAGAACAAGGAAGACTCAAGTTTGGTAGATGTATAGTAGATCAAAAGAAAAAAACCCGGAAAATTTTAATTTCAGATGATCGTCACAGTTTCACTCATGTTATTCCAGAAATATTATGCAACTTTTTTTTACTACTTAAGATAGGAGAGCAAATATGGTTTAAAACTAACAAGAAAAATATTCCTTATGGCAAAATATCTAGGCTACTAGTGCATATTCTTTAACAGGTCTTAACATGTCCAAGTGCGTAGCTTGATCAAACACGAAATCAACCCTGTAAAAGTCATCTTTCATTCTCGACCGATATTTTATTAAGAAAAAATTGTTGAACTTTATTTATACAATAAGTTCTACAGAATAATTATTAAATTGATCATCAAGATAGACTTACGTGCAAGTCCAACTCCACGTATTGTAATGTTGTTTCCAAGCACTATAGAGTTACCATAAACCCTGTCATGGGTTGAAGCACCAACAGTGAAGATCCATGGACTGAAGGAAGAAATACTTTTAGGTGAAGGTCCAGTATTTCCTGCTGCTTGTACTACAAAGATGCCGGCCTTAACTGCTGACAGTAAGGCCATGTCTATAGGATTAAAGAAAGTAGCGACACCAGGAGGACGCCTGTTTGGAGTGATTGATAAATTGATTATGTCCACACCATCCTGGGCTGCCTATCAATGAAAACAGATAAGTATCAGTGCTAAGGAATGAAGATATATCTTGTTTTTGCTTTGTGAAGATGCACCTTATGCTTACTACAATGATGAAGAAGAGAGTACAATTTAATATGAAATAAGGTTTTCATACATGAACAGTTGTCCAATAACAATGAGATCTTTTTCCTTCTATACCGCCATTTTTAACAAGGCTGCTTTACCACTAATAACACAAGCATCAATGTGTGATGTTGCCACATTGTGGAATTCGGGCGACCACTCCTGTCATAAGATTAAGCACATATACTTTGCTGAAGGTATTGTGACACTTATAGCAAATCTACATCTGCATGTTCAATGTCGAGCTCATGGAAATAGACTGGAAAATGCTGTCTTGTTCTTTGTTTTCTTTTAGCTTTTTATATGGAAAAGCTCAGCTCAAGAGAAGAAAATCCAAAGCACCATCAGATGGAACTGGAAATCTCAAAATTCCAGTGAGGGGAATGATTCTAGGTCAACGTAAATGTCCACACATCAAAAATCAGAAAAGAAGATCATATCCCATTTTCGGCAGTTATTTGAAAGCTTATACACAATCAAAAAGATCAAAGTACAAGCAATGCAGGGAAACAACACCTGCAGCACTTATTTTACTTTCTTCTCTCGTTTGTATGAAGTCCAAACACAGATACATTCCTTTCTTTTGTACCCTTCTTCTCTACTCTCTAACTAAAAATGAAAAGGTACCTGGTCTATGGCGGCAACGACATCTGCAGCAAAGCCACCAAAGCTCTTGTATAATGCCTTATAAACTGCAACACTGCAAATATCAACTGGTGATCAATATCTCAGTCTAGTTCATAGGATTTCAATAAATATTGTACTTTAGGAAATTAACTCAAAGTAAACTCAATTGCTTCGACATGAGCACTTAGTTAGGTCGACAGAGCAGACTAGATGTAGTAGATCTGTAGTCGGTTTTGCAAAGGGCTCACAACTGAAGCAGTTGCTAACTTATCCAGGATCCAACTCCCCTTGGAAACAACGCATCCATATTTATAGAACTACTTAAGTATATCATAAACATCAGGAAGAAAGATTTCTGGCAATCATAACCCCTTTCAGCAGTAGAGACAAATATCTTCAGTAGTAGTCCTACAAGCTGAGTTCTAATCTAGTATTACCAGGAAATTCAAAAGCATTTTAAGTGTTCTGAATTCGAAAAAACACTTTGATTTCAGTTGCTTTGTAACAAAAGCTACTTTGGTTAAAGTTATAATCAGGAGCTATAGCTTTCAAAAGGTGCTGGTTTAGTAGTCACTGCAGAAGCAAATACGGGATCACATATTCCAGTAGACTAGCATGCCCAGACAGACCATTAAACAAACCTCACAAAGAGGGAAAAGTTTTGGAAGTTGAGCGGAAGAGAGAATAAGCATGAAAATTGATTGTAATTTAGTATAGGTATACACATCAATAGCGAGTACAGCAACATCATCAGTATCTCTTTCGGGATCTCTTCCAAAGAACAGACTATAGTTACATATTGAGCATCACAATCCATAGGTAAATTTGCAAATCAAAAAAGAAAAAGATTTGAATTTTCAGGTCTCTTACTGTGAACGAGGAGCCATTCCACTAGCATATCCAAAGTGATGTCCAGCTACAACAACAGGGATCCCATGGTTACCTGCTGCAATTGAAGCTGTATGCCTGCATGTTTAAAGAAAATTCAAGCCACTTGCTAATAGAATTACTATCAGTAACTAAAAGATTCCATGAAGACATAAGCAACTGTATACTTGCAAAAAGCATGTCGACGATATCAAGAAGGTCTGAACAATCATCAATTTCCTTTTTTTCCTGTGTGTGTGTGTCCGTTTGTCTGTATGTAGTGTGGGTTTAAATCCTTGGGATCATCAAGTGTACATTCCATGGCTGTAAGCATACTAGTTCAAAGTACTTTAATGTCACCAAAGTTTAAATAAAGCAACTCCCATTAAATAAAACAGTCTTTTCAGCTATACCGAGGGAAGATGGTACATTATCACATTTGAAGCAATGAATTTCAACAAGTGTATAGTCAAAATGATATGGTTGCTTCTTTCCCAAATCAAAGACTACGTTGCAGGTTTGGTTGGTTACCCTACTCTGTACCAGATTTTGAATTTTATGGAAACGCATGTCTTGTAGGTTACATGAACAAGAGATCTGTCATGGGATACAAAAGGGATCATTGGATATCTCAAAAGCAAAAAGATTATTTCAGAAAAACCATGATATTTGTGTTAGGCTTAGAAGGTTTCATGCCACTGTAATTTATTGAAGAATGAAGGTGTTTGGTTATCCCAATGGTTACTTGAGCTCAAGTTGAGCCTTAAAATGATAAAGATAATGATTGATCATGATCCAGACCAACAATATTTAAGGGACACACTATGGAATGTAAAATAAGCATTTCAACCAAAGGCAATTGCTTCTTTGAGACCAATTCCAACAATACTGAGATTGGAATGAAATTCTAGTTAGATCCCGGCCGCTTTGTTGGAACTAATTGATACGCACTTAGTTTACTAGAAATTGAAGTGCTTGAGGAAAAAAGGTTATAGTGAAATGATCCATAGGGAAGGGAAACACTTACGTCCCATGCCCATCACCGTCAAAAGGAGAAGCATAGTCCTGAGTTGCATTGAATATCCCCCTGGTTATAGCAGAGGCTGCAAAATGGCGAGCGCCAACAAGCTTCCTGTTGCATGATCCAGAAGGGAAATCTCGAGTGACCTCACAAATGCCAGAGAAATGCTCTGGAACAGGATAATGTCGCTCAGGTGTATTATCAGAGAAGCTGGGGTGCGTTGGATCAATTCCAGTGTCAATGAGACCAATCACAATGCCTTCCCCAGCAGTTTCAAATCCACCCTCTTGAGCCCATGCCCCTAGAGGAAGACCCAGGAACTGTGGTGTATGTGTGGTTGCTGTTCTGACCGAGAAATCCAAAATCACATTTGACACTTCTCTCCTACTTGCAAGCTTGAAAGCCTTGAAATACCATCATATGCATGAGTTGATATTGAGATCAAAACACACACAAAACTACATAATGACTCAACTATCAACAGTGTCGTGATTAGCAACAAAAAAGGCAATGCAGCTGTTAATGAAACAAAATTTCAAGACCACTCACTGGTAACATACCTGCTGGGGAGTAACAAGCACGGCAAATCCATTGATCAAGTAGTGGTAACTGTGAAGTTTCAGATACTTTTCTCCTCTGAATATTTTCCTCAATAAAGAATCGTGCATCCGTGATATGGAGGAAGCATGGTGGCCATGTTTATGCGAAATATTGCTGGTTCAAATAAAGCTGATCAATAATATGATGGGAAATAGTAAAGCTTCTCACTTTCACAAGAGATATAATGTAAGAAGCCAGACCATGAGCAATAGCACTAGTCCCTTAATGCAAGAAATACAAAAATGACAGTTAAGGACAATACCAAAATATGATAATTGAGTAATATTAAAACTTCTCCATTACAACTGGAAGGAGATACACAGCTCAAACAATTAATCTATGAGAGAGGAAGTGTTATAATTTTCCAAATCTTATCAATCACGTTTCACCCCACAAGAATCTTAACCTAAGTAATTCATTACATGCCATAACTCATCAGTCAAACACACAAACTATCAATTACAAGAATTCCCTCTTTTAGCATACACAATCTTGAACTTCCAAACAACTTGGACTTTACAAAAGCTAGAAGATTAGTTAACAAACAATACCTTGGTTTATCCAGTCTACTAAAATTTCCTGAACCTTGATTCTTGGAGTGGTGATGGTGGTGGTGACCCTTCACTCTAAGCTCACTATAGAAATGAGAAATAGGAGCTTGTTTCAGAGTTACAATATACACAGCAGTATCTGAATCTTCATTCTCCAGACACAAGCCACAACCCACAAATACCCCCCAAAATAACACCAACAACAACTTAAAGCTGGAATCTTTTTCCATTTTGAGCTCACCCCACATCCTATGAACTCCCATTTAGACCAAAATTCACAACAAAATTACTCCTTTTCACCAAAAACAACTACCCATTTGTTCCATTTGGCAATTCCCAAGCTTAAAGACTGTTGCTTTTTTTGCCTTTTCCAAATACCACTAGAAGTGAAGTTCACAAAGGAAGCAGCTCTTTATTATTTGTGCTTTACAGTGAATGAAACATTAATGGGAAGCCTATTGCCACCACCAAGAATTGGACAGAGAATGAAGACACCTGCATTTAATTTAATATAAGCTGAAGAAAAAGAGGAGAATCTGTGATTAACTTTTCTTGGATGCTGTGCATGTGAACGTTTTGTTTATTCCTAGTTAATATAGTTGATGGAATTTTTATTTTATCTTCTTTGCTTTTTTTGTTTCTATGCTGCGAGCAAGATTGATGAAACAAAATTGAACGTTTTTACGCTTTTGCTTTTGTTCTTATATGCTGTCTGATTTATGCACATTGTCTTCTTTCTTTAACGGGCATTTTTATCAATAGTATTCTCAATGAGTTCTTAGTTTGGTCCTTTTATATGAAACGGCAGTTAAGGAATTTATGAAATGGATGAATTTTGGTCTAACATAAATGTTTGTGAATAATTCATAATTATTCACTATTTTTATATTAAAAATACAATGTTTGGAGTTATATAGTCTTTCACGAATCGAGGCCTAATTTGTGTTTGACCATAGGTAATTCCTTAGGCAATACTCCGTATGGATCAGAATTTTTTGCTCATTATTTGCATTTTCTTATAATTTCTATTTGTATTATTTTCAACTAATATCAAGTTAATAATTTTACTATTGCTCTCAAATCCTTAGATCAAGATTCGCTCATTGCTCTCTATTATTTTCTCCTTTTCAAAGTGATGGTCACTTAACTGGTCTAAATGAAGAAATTGCAAGCCTGGAAATCAAATACACTTTGGGGTCGACTGGTTGATAGTTTAGATATACATAGATTATGATGCATGAATTGTTATATAATGAATAATAGTATGAGGATTGTTACGTGAAGAATAAATAGTACAGTGATTATTATTTGAATTTACATAATGTAAGGACATTTATGTCTTCATATATTACTTATCCCAACTTCTACCTTGTATATAATATGTATACTATTTACCTTTTAAAAATAAATTTTGTATTAAATAAATTAGTAATTTAAGTTATTTTCCTAATATTTAGAATTTTAAAATTAATTATGCTTTAATTATTAAATCTTTTCTTATTGAATTAGATCCTAATATTTAGGAGTTTAAATTCAATTGAGATTTTATCTCAAATAAGGAAAGGATCCACTCTGTTTTAAAATAAAAATAGTAGTACTTCATATTATTCGACAAACTCTAAAAGATATGTCACCCAAGGTTCCTTTACAATAAAATAACTTTATATAATACAAATGTAATACTGTGTAAATCAGAGATATAATAGGTATAACGGCTTCATTTATATACACAAAGAACATTTTACGTAGCTACTCAAATACATATGGTAATAAAGCATAAAAATTACATATGTTTTGTAATATTAGGACACGTACTATATTTAAGATATATACCTTTATATTTAACATTATCACAACCTTAATTTAGCACTTAATTATGATAAATTAGTATAGTTTAATCTTTGTATATTGACTGATGATTCTTTCTTTTTCAATATATTGATCATGATTAAGAACTTCTATGTGGTGATATTTTTCCTTGTTGAGTTATCTATATAAAATTATGTTCTTCATTTTCATGACTTACCTTTTATTTTATAACTCAAATATAATTTTAAATACGGTAAATCAAATAATGGACTCTTTTCTATGTTCTATATTTCTAATTCTTCTAGTGATTTTTGTTTATGAATATTTATATAATTATTTTATAAAAAAATCTCCTTTAGACAAGATACACGCGTAATTTGCGTACTATTGACTAGTAATACATAAATTTCTATATAACTTATACTCATTTTAGTTATACAATGTTTGGTTTCTAATTTATAAGTTATACGAAGTTTAAAACCCAAAAACAAAATCTTTTAGAAGATGATGCTTTGGCCTTTTTGGTGGTAGGCCAATTTGGTTTCCAACGTTATAAACTTAATAATTCTTTTTCTTTTTCTTTTTATCGAAAGAGATGGTTAGGACTAAAAGGTTCATCTTCTTTTAGCTCGTGCCCTTCCACGAACTCGGCCAGTTGAATAAATGATGACATCTATCCATAAAGAAATGATATTGCTATTACAAGAATTAGTATAGCGCACACAAGATGCGCGGAGAATATAAATCGCGTTGTGTGATCTAATTTATTTGATCACATTATATTATATTGCTTGAATTAAATTTTAATCTGTTTTTATTCAGTGAAACATGCCCAATAAAAAATTATGAAATTAGAAAAAAAAATTCATATGGTTATCTAATAACTTTTCAGTTCCTCATTTTTCTTTATTACATAATCTACTATATTTAGTATTATTTTATTTGCTATTAGATATTTTATTAGCTTGTTACTTGACTTAATATTTTCGTTAATTCTTTCTTTTTAATATAATATAGATATATACTTTTCTTACTCCAATTGGTTTTTAAACATTTTTTCATTGTCTTCCTTTGAATTCGTCCAAAATATAAATTAATTTTTTCTTTGATGTTTATAAATCTACTAATTTTTTAATAATTGGTATTTTTGAATTATATTCCTAGAAATTAAGTTTTTCTTCTCTTTTGACTCTTTATTAAAATTTTAATTTTTAAGATTTAATTATTAAAGTCAACTATGTTTTAAAATTATGCTTCATTGCTTGGTATTCTTTCATTACCTATATATTTGATTTTTGACTTTATCTATTATGATTTAATTTACGTGATAATTTATATATGTATGATTTTTGTCATTATAACCCAAAAACGCTTTCTAATTTGAAATTCTAATAAATCTTATTATTTTATATTTTACACTATTTTTTATCCATGTTTTCCTCTATTATCGTTATTGTTTTATTCGTTGCTCAGTATGATTACACTTTATGTGAATTTTTTATAAGTTTATCTTTAGATTTATTGTCCTTGATTATTACCTCCTTTAATATAACATATATAATATAGATTTCTTACTCCTGAGAAAGTTGATTATTAATTTATCACTCTTTTACTTGAAATTCATTCATTATTCTATGTCTTTTTATTTTGACTTTATCTATTATGGTTTTAGCTATGTTTTATTATTTGTAAGAATTTTCTCATCATAATTCAAAAGATACTTTATCATCTCAAATTCAAATAAGTTTATTTCTATAATTTTATAATAAAAATTGTATTTTTCTTGTGAGTAAGTTCATTTAATCGTTACTTGAAATTTTTCATTGATCACTATTATTTGATTTTGATTTTATTAAGATTTTAATTATGTGGTATTATATATTGTATTTTTTATCACAATTGAAAAATCACTTTCTTATCTCAAATTTAAATAAGTCTCATCAATCTATATATTTATTTTACTTTTTCTCAATACGCTACTTGACTTCATATCAAGCTTGACTACCATTCTTTTAATATAATTTAGATAACTTTTAATATATTATCCTCAAATCAAGCTTAACTACCATTTGCCTTCACTTTCAAGCTTGGTTAATTCTTCAATGGTCTAAATTTATCAATAATAAGGTGAGGCAGCTAGGAAGAGGTACTCTTGAAGGTCGTTTGGTATATCAATTCAAATATATATATATATATATATATATATATATATATATATATATATAACATATCAAAATGATATAATTCAATAAGAATATTAAAAATGGTATATTTTAGCCTTCAATTTTAAATACACTCTTAGTATTATATGACACTTGGCTTGACCTCTTGCTTCACTATCATTCCTTTAATATAATATATGAAATTATATGTATTGGCAACTTCCTACTTTAAAATATAATAGGTTTCAGAATAAATATTTTCAATATATAACAATATTATTTCCGAAAAAATAGTTAAGTATTTTTATATTCAAATTCAAAAAGAGTAACTAATTATTAATAAAATATAATGCATTATAACTTTTTAAAATTTAAATTAAAAATAATAATTATTACCTAACCTAACTAACTTTGTCATAAATTGACAAGCGGCTTATTGTGATGATGTCACTTGGCTTAATGTGAATGTTTTTTCCTCTCTTTTTAATAATTTATAGATATAGATTTAAGTTGTAATAGAGAGATTTTATTCAAATCAGCGTAATTTAGCATGTTATAACATACTTCCTCCGATCCACTTTAATTGATTTTTTAGTTTTTTTTTTGTGGTCCACAATATTTGATTTTTTAAGATAACAAGAAGGAATTAATTTCTTTTTTTCAAAGTTAGCCCTTGAAGTAAAGAGCCTAAGAGTATTTGTTATATTTTTAGGTTAATATGGTCAATTTTATTGTTAATTAATGCTAAAAGATAAAATTTTTAACATGTGTAAAAATGTCAAAAAAATCAATAAAAGTGGAGCGGAGAGAGTATTAATTACTGGAGTATTTATTATAGATTATCAATGTAATACTTACTCCATGCGTTCACTTTTACTTGACATGTATACTAAAAATAGATTTTCATTTTTACTTGTCACTTTACGCATATCAAGAGAAGACAATTTTTTTTCATGTTATACCCACAATATTTATTACTTATTTCAAATCATTTTCTCAAATCCAATAAAATATGCATCATTTAATATGGATATCATGGTAAGTTATGCACTTTATTTATTATTTTTTAAGGGGCGTGAAAAGTCAAAAACATGTCAAGTAAAAATGAACGGAGGGAGTATTAAATAAAGTTATTTGTTACACGTGCATAATATTTAAATTCCTACATTAAACATAGTTAGTAATGTCAACACATTCTTCATTTTAACTAGATTACTTCCAGATTTATTTAGTTCCGTTGGTCGGAATTAAATGCAGATTAGGGTTTTGCTTAGTCCTTGCTTGACCTATTCATTATCCATGATTTATTAATAAAAAAAACCGCCCTAGACAAATAATTATATGTTTGACGCCAAGTCCCCCGATAATGAGAATAGATCCAAATTTATCTCATGGAAAGTCAAATTTGATCCTTAAAAGTTGGGATATGGATTTTTCCTAATATAAAGGTGAAAGGAAGGATCAACTTTACTCCTATTCCAATCTAAACACGCACTAATTGAAACTTACTCAAAGAGATATTACCAGACTTTATTAGTTTGGAGTATTTGAAACTACCTGAAAATTATTTTTTTTTCTTTTTACTTTATAAGTAAATTTTATCTTATAGATAAGTCCATAATATAGAGTAAAAAGAGAAAAAGTAATAATATTAAAAAGTATTAAATATGTAAAAGTTAATAATTTAGAGAGAAAAATAGGTATTTGGCTACCAAAAGTTTGAGAAATCAAGTTGAGTGACCTTCTGACTTCTAGGCTTATGAGTGCTATAGAAATATTTAAGTAACTTTCTGTTATAAAAAAAAAAAGTAACTTTACTAGGTAATTTCAAATAACTGACTAAATATTTAAGTAATAGACTATGAGTTTGGAGTATGTGTATATCACATTTATTTTGAAAATACTTAATTATGTATAATTGTCGTGTACTTGTGTGTCTTTATGTAAGTTCGATGTACAATCAATAGCTATCATACCCAGCTGATGAGATTGGTTAAAATCCGTTCACAATTATAGATGTACGTATGCTCGCGTATTAGACCAAATGGCCATTGTAGTACTAGAAAGATATGAACTTAAGTTATACATACTGATACTCAAAAAAAAAAAATTATATTATCAAATATAATTCAACATGTGATAACAAATTAAATTATATTTATCATATTACCAATTAATATTTATCTAAGTATTTTGCTTGAAATTATTTCATAAGTTCTTGATTGTGTAAATTTGAAACACACAAAAATATATATACATATTTATCTCTACTTCTCTTTATTACGTGGACAATGTTGACACTTGCCAACCACCATTACTGAGGTATTATCACTTTTAGCTCGTGTGCGAAATTATTTACATTCGATAGCCGAAAAAATATATAAAATTTATATAATTTTTATATATAATATACATAATATATAAATATATATTTTTTCAAGCGGCTATATAATATCATTTTTTTCAAAATTTATTTTTCTCTCTATTAGTGTGTGTATGAGGAAATGGGGAGGTGGAAGGTGAATTGGATACTATTTATTTATGGGGCGGTGGTGCATTGTACATGTGAAGGGCACTTATGAGTCTCCCACACTGTCATTAACAAATTTTAAAAGGGCAGCGGGGGACTGTGGATATACTTTGTGGATTTAAGTAGAATTTTGGAAAGAAATGACATAAACTAACAACTCCTTATAATATAACCCCAGTTTCAATTTAGATTAGATAGTTTGACTCGATACGGAATTTTAAAAAAAAAGACTTTTAAAACTTGTGGCATTAAAAGCTTAAGGGCTAAAAGTTTTATGGGGCCATGACATTTGTGTGGTTATAATAGCTTCTCATTAAGGGTAAAATGGGTAAAATGAAGAGTTTAAAGTTGAATTATTTCGAAATTTAGAAATATGTCTGTTTAACCCAAAAATAGATTTCTCGGTCAAAGTCAATATCTAGAAGAAATTGGGCTACTGATAACCAAGATTTACTTTACTTTCCCAACAATTTGAAAGAATAGATCAAGGAATGGAAATAATCGATAAAATATATATGAAATGAACTGATAATCACTCCCAAAATTACGGCTTAGAACTTTAAGAGTAAAGCAAAGAATAACTGTATAAATTTCAATAATAATTGTATCCTGCCATTACAAATGAGATTTCAGTCCTTATATAGGAGCATGCAATTATAACGATTCCCTTACTTAATTTGAGCTCACTAATGATATTAATTGCTTTGATTGCCCGTTACCATGTACAACTGTAACGAAAACATTTATGAATAAAGATTCCTTGTAACTGCACCGATTTTCCTTCCTTATTTATGACAGGTTTGTGTATCTTCCCTTATTCACAACCTTTATTCATTTCATTCTTGTTTCTTTTTTTACGGTTGTCAGGTCCGATTTTTTCCTTAGTGTAACCCCGTGGGTGTTTCTCTCGTGCCTTTTTTGTATTCTTTAACTCGTCTAATTAAGAACGTCACTTGTCCTTACATCGATGTTCCACATACCATGCCCCGTATTGATAGTTCGCGTGTCATATCTTTTTACACCAATACAGATAGTCCTCCCCCCCACTTTCTGAATATTCTCAACTGAATATTCAGTAAGTGGTAAGTTTTTTGGCGGAAATTCTTTGTCGCTATTTCTCGAGTATCATTATGCCTCATTTAGAATCGATGCGACGTATGTTACATTCATTTAATGCCCATGCCACGCGGCTTCTTATGATTGGTTCTGTAGTTTCTTAGCGTTTTTAGGGTTTTTTCTGCGGCTGCGTCAGTTACGAAGTGACGGTTCCATTATGATACTTCATAATGACCAATTTTAACGATAATTATATCTTCTTATAAATACTTCATCCTTTTTGATTTCTTGAAACCTTTTTTCTTCTATTATGTATCCACCATCTTAACCCTTCTTCGTATTTCTGTACCTTTCCTCTGTATTTTTTTTGTTAAACATATCTTATTCAACACCAGACCCTCGCAAAGTTGTGATCATCGACAAGCTTGCTTCTTCTACTGCCCCTACTAGGAGTAGGAGAGGTGGTAGACTCTGCAACCTTGGTTTGTTATCTACTCGTGGTTCTACTTCTCAAAGTAGTTCCCCCAGGCCATCTTCTTCTAGACATAAGGCTCCTTTGACCCCTAGATGAACCTATGCGTAAGCCTACGGTTTCTGAGATTGTTCCTCAAGAGTTTTCTTTTGTGTCAGATCGTGAGACCATGAAGAATCAAGTTTCTTCTATAGCTTCCCTTAACCCTGCTGAACTTTACCCAAGTTTAATCACTCATGGTCTTCTTTCTTTAGTTCGACGAGAATGTCATTGGAAACCGGATTTCCCAATTTTAATTCCTGGTGCCAATCAAAGAATTACCTCTTACCATGCTAGTTTTTCTTTCGTTTATACCTACCCTTTCACTTTAGGGTTTAAGCCTCCCGTTGATCTAGTGATCATCGAGTTTTGTCACTATTTTAATATTTGCCTTGGCTAGATTGGTCCCATCATGTGGAGGGCTGTGGCATGCCTTCGCTATTTGTCGGATTTAGTTTTCACTCATTTTACCTTCCGTCACTTACTTCATCTTTACTCTTCCAAGTTGTTTTATGAGGGGAACTTTTCCCTCGTGGCTAAAAGTAAAAGGGTTTTAGTTAGCCCCGAGGATGACCGTGACCGTGGTTGGTACGCCCGCTTTGTTGCTGCCCCCACTAGTGGGTTAGAAGGTGAAGAAAACATGCTTTTTCTAGAAAAATGGAACTTTCCACGTAAGTTTTTTTTTTGTTGCCTTGAATTCCTTCATGTAACCACATATTCATTTTTTCAGCAACCATAGAAGTCTTTAAAGAAATTCCTGACTTCTGTGCTTGGGTAGAAAAAATGTTGACTACTGCTCCTATGGATAAAAGATCTTGGAAATTTCTTTCACATAAATTTGGTTGGAAAGTGAAGACTTACGGTACTCTTTATCTTTGCAGTTCCTCTCCTCCTTTACTTGTTTATACATAAATTTTTCATCATTCCCCCTTTTTTTTATTAGGGTTTGCTATTCATGACATTAGCCCCACTTCTGTTCCATCAACCAGGCTTTCTGTAAGTCTTGCTCAAGAACGGATTTTGAGTGCTTCTTCCTCCAAGAGGAAAACTGTCGAAGCCTGTGGGTCTGATGATAAAGAGGATTTAGAAGAAGGTTCTTTGGTGAGAAAACCGTGTGTCAGGAGATGCGTGGTTTCTGATGATGAAACTCTTATCTCTCATGATCCCCCTTCAAGTTCAATTCCTTTCAGACTCATTGATGATCCAGAGAATGCCCTTTTAGAAATTTCTGATGAAGACACTGGTAACACAGCTAATCCCCCGTGAAGTCTTGTTGAAAGGTTATTCGCCCATGGCTTTGAGGGTGAAGAAGGCCCCGGGCCTGTTTCTGAAGAATTGTCACTCGCGTCCCTTCCAGTTTTATCTACTCTTAACCCTCCTGTGTCATTTCCCGGTGTTACTCCAGTGGTTGCTCCCGTTACTGCTTCTCATGTAGAAGCTGAGCCTTCTAGTAGCAGGAGGAAAATGAAAAATATTATGATTGAAGTCCCCGAGGGTGAAAATTTATTGAGGAAGTCCGGACAAGCTGACGTGTGGTTGAAACCATTGTTAGGACCCGTAGAGAAAAATAAGTTGAAGGGTCACAGTTCCTTGACCTTAATGAATGGCATTGTTCATTCTTCTCTTAAGGTATAAATTTGCTTGCATTCCTTTCCTTTATTTTCCTCATTTGTAACTCTCCTTCTTTTTTGTAGATTAATTTGATAGGCACGAAGCTTATGAAAAGGGTCTCTTAGACTGATCATCAGCTAATTGAATTACGTACTGAGGCTGATAACCGGAGAGAACAATTTGAAGGTCTTGGGTTGGAAAATAACGTTCTTGCAGAAGAGAAAGAAGTTTTGGAACAGCAAATGTGAATTGTATCCGCTGAGTTAGCGGTTCTAAAAGCTTCTTCTAGTCAATTTGAGAAGGATAAGGATAGACTGGAATCCTCTTTTGTGGAATAACTTTCCAAGGCTACTGAAGAGATAAGGGGTTTGAAAGAGCTCATCAATCAAAAAGAGGTTTACGCGGGTGAATTGGTTCAAACGCTCACCCAAGCTCAGGAAGATCTCTGCACCTCTACGGATAAAATTTAGTTCTTGGAAAGTTTTCTTGCTCCTTTGAAGACAGCTTATGCAGCCTCGGAGCAGAAAAAGAAGAGGTGAGAGCTGAAATTGATCAGTGAGAGAAGGACTATGCAGTATGAAGCCCTCGAGGATAAGTCATCGCTAGATGTTAGCTGGGCTTTTTTTAACACTCGCCTCGAGACTTTAACTGAAGCCATCCAGGAAGGTTTTGACATTAACGCTGAGATTGCTAGGGCCAGAGAAGCAATGGCGAAGCTGATGTTCAACCCTCTTCTCCCATTGATGATGCTCCTTAACTTTTCCTCTTTTCCAAACTTTTTGTCGAAAGTGTTTGTTTGTTAGTTTTTACTTGGAACTCCCTTATGTTTTTTGGACAACGTTTTTGGAAGGTTTGTATTTGCTACCCTTGTCTTTTTGGGGTTATGATATAAATATCTTTATTGCTTTTGCCACATATTATGCTTTCTGCCCTTTTAGTATTTGAGCTTAATCTTGCACTTAAAAATATTTTAATATACCGTGACTTCGATATACACTGGTTTTTATAAAAGAGGGACCTTTTATATTAACGACACTGATGAAGATGACGTCTCATCTTCATATTGCTGCAAATATATGAAACATGACGTAGACATAAAAAGAGAAATAGTTTGAGGAAGTTTTATGTTTTGAACTTTCAAATAAATAAATTTCGTACATCATTTTCATAACTATTCATACAACACATTAATAACTGCTTTCATTGTAGCAGATTTACAAATTCGGATCTATTCTCCCATGACTAAATTTATGGCTTTAACCTAGAAACTCGTGGGAATATCTTGCATCATTTTTGCGAGTTCGAACTCCTTTGAAAAGTTTTCAAGGGTTTCTTCAAGGTTTTGATTCAGGCTGAACTATGCTTGTGGTTTATTTTCCTTCCTTCTATATGCATAGTCCCCTAGTGTTGGAGCTTTGAAGTATGAAATCTAGAATACTAGATCACCCCTTTCTTTTGGTCCTTTCCCTGAAAAGGAAAATACAAACGGGACTCGGAGGTAAAGTCTTAGATGATGACTGCATAACCCTTTTTTCCATCAGAAAAGTTGTAACCTAGACCGAGAATAATTCAGTATTCCGCGTGTATTTCGGATTTAATATCATCATTTGGTACGGGCTAGCTTTTTGCCTATCATCTAAAATGGTTAGTAAAATTCAACAGAACAAAATAAAATCGAACTTGCGTGATACCTGACCGTGGGTCTTTTCTTCATTTTAGAAGTAATACTTCTTCAAATGGACTGCATTCCAATTCGAAGGTAATACCTTGCCATCCATGGTTTTCAACTCGTATGCTCCTTTCCCAGCGATGTCTCGAACCCTATACGGGCCTTCCTAATTTGGGTTCAATTTTCCTGCGTTCACTGCTTTTGTTGACCGGAACACCTTTTTGAGGACAAAGTCCCTAATCTTGAAGTACCTCAAATTAGCTTTCCTGTTATAATATCGTTCAATCATCTATTTTTGAGAAGCCATTCGAATTAATGTTGCTTCTCTCCTTTCTTCTAATAAATCCAAATTTATCTGTAACTCTCTTTATTTGCCTCTTCAGTGGCATGCGTGTACCTCATACTTGATTCACCTATCTTTACCGGAATCAAAGCTTCTGCACCGTATACAAGTAAAAACGGAGTCTCTCCCGTACTAGTTTTTGCGGTTGTTCGGTAAGCCCATAGCATCCCTGTTAATACTTCTGGCCATTTGCCTTTTGATTCTTCCAATCTATTCTTTAAGTTATTGATAATAACTTTATTTGTTGATTCAGCTTGTCTGTTGGCCGCAGGGTGGTAAGGTGCAGATGTAATTCGTTT
Organism: Nicotiana tomentosiformis; assembly: GCF_000390325.3. Classification (NCBI taxonomy): domain Eukaryota; kingdom Viridiplantae; phylum Streptophyta; class Magnoliopsida; order Solanales; family Solanaceae; genus Nicotiana; species Nicotiana tomentosiformis. The sequence continues at coordinate 57,265,568 of NC_090813.1, read as the reverse complement.
AATTTGCCAACTTTGGAAGAATTCTGTGATTTTCTCGCCTATGAACTGTGGTCCATTGTCACATACAATTTCCTTTGTAACTCCAAATCAACATATAATATTTTGCCAAATGAAATTCCTGACTTCTTTTCCCCGCACCTGTTTGAAAGCACAAGCTTTTACCCATTTTGAGAAATAATCTGTTAAAACTAACATAAACCGTACCTTTCCTTTAGCTTGAGGCAACGACCCTACGATGTCCATGCCCCATTTCATGAAGGGCCATGGTGAAATAACTGAATGCAACAGCTTTGCCTGTCGGTGCATGTTATTGATATATCGTTGACATTTATCGCACCTAACTGCAAAGTTTTATGCTTCTTCTTCCATTTTTGGCCAATAATATCTTCCTCTAATTAATGTTTTCACTAACGATCTTCCTCTGACGTGAATATCGCAATGCCCCTCATGTACTTCTCTTATTACATACTCCGTTTGTGATGGACCGAGGTACCATGCTAAAGGTCCACCAAACATTTTACGATATAGATTTTCACGAATTAAGCAGTACCAAGCAGCTTTCTACCATAGCAATTGTGACTTCTTCTTATCTTCAGGCAAGAAACCATACTGCAAGAATTTCATAAATTCATTTCTCCAATCTCAAGTTAAATTATTAAAATTTACCTCACTCTTGGTTTGATTGAGTGCCGAATGAAACAAATGTATCACAATGGCATTTTCTGCATTTGTTACATCCGCGACAGACGCAAGATTTTCCAATGTGTCTACTTCTGCATTTTCCTCCCTGGGTATTTGCACGACTTTCCATGTCTGAAATTGTCTAAGCAATTCTCGTACCTTTTCCAGGTATTGCTGCATTCACGTCTCTGTTGCCACGTAAGTCCCCTACATTTGATTAACCACCAGCTGCGAGTCACTTTTGATCATAATTTGTTCGATACCAAGTTTCCGTGCCAATTCCAAGCCTGCAATCACAACTTCATACTCTGCCTCATTGTTAGTGATTGGATAATATTTTATTGCTTGTCTTATGACTTCACCCAAGGGTGGAATTAGAACAATTCCTAAACCTACTCCTTTAACATTTGAGGAACCGTCAGTAAACAAAGTCCAAGTCCCCGGATTAGCTCCGGTAAACACCTGTAGTTCTTTCTCTGCGACAGGAACTAAGTTCGTACTAAAATCCGCTAACACTTGCGATTTTATTGCAGTTCTAGGCTGATATATGATATCATACTCACTGAGTTCTATTGCTCATTTAGCTAGTCTACCTGATAATTCATGTTTATGCAATATGTTTCTTAAGGGAAAAGTAGTTATAACAGAAATAAGATGACATTGAAAGTAAGGTCGTAACTTCCTAGATGCCATAATTAACGCTAACGCGAGCTTTTCTAGATGTGGATACCGTGTCTCAGCATCTAGTAAAGACTTACTAACATAATAAATTCTGAATTATTTACCTTTGTCTCCTCGTACCAACACCACACTTACCACTACTTCTGACACATCAAGGTAAATGAGCAATCTTTCATTGTCTTTTGGTTTGGCCAACAGATGTGGGTTTGATAGATACGACTTTAGGTCCTTGAGATCTTGTTGGCACTCGTCAGTCCATTCAAACTGATTTTGCTTCTTCAGCACTGAATAGAATTTAAAACTTTTTTCTGATGACTTTGATATAAACCTCCCCAGAACTGCTATCATGTCTGTTAATCTCTGCATTTCTTTCTTGCTTGTGGGTATATCTGGTATCTCCTTAATACCTTTGATTTGTGCGGGATTCACTTCAATACCTCTGTTAAAAATAATAAAACCCAAAAACTTACCTGACGCCACGCCAAAAGCATATTTTTTCGGGTTTAACTTCATGTTGTGCTTGCGGAGAATCTCATAGGTGTTTGACAAGTGTTGAAAATGATCCCCTACTTATGTCGACTTGACCAACATATCGTCTACGTAGACTTTCATAGTTTTTACTAGATGTTCTTGGAACATTTTAGTCACCAATCTTTGATATGTAGCTCCAGTATTTTTCAAGCCAAATGGCATGGCTTTGTAACAACAAGTCCTTTTGTCTGTGATAAACGAAGTTTTTTCTTCATCTAGAGGGTTCCTTTTTATTTGGTTATAACCTGAATATGCATCTAAAAACCTTAAAAGTTCATGACTTGTAGTATAATCAATTAATTGATCTATATGTGGTAAAGGAAATGAATCTTTAGGACAAGACTTATTTAAATCAGTATAGTCTACACAAACTCGCCATTTTCCATTCTTTTTTGGAACCACAACTGTATTAGCTAACCAGTCGGGGTACTTTACCTCTCGTATTGAACCAATTTTTAAAATCTTTTGTACCTCATCGTGAATCACTTGATTTTTGAAGGACCCCTGCTTCCTTTTCTTCTACTTAACATGTGGGTGTGAAGGATCCTCATTCAGCTTATGAGTCATCACCTACGGTGGTATACATGTCATATCTGAGTGCAACCAAGCAAAACAATCTGCGTTAACTCATAAAAATTTAATTAACTTACCTTTCATTTATGGGCTTAAATTTGCTCCGATATAAACGTTTATGTCTGGACAGTGGACAAATAATAGTATAGCTTCGAGCTTCTCGATAGTTGTTTTAATATTTTCATTTTCTTCTGGCTCTTGAATAACATCGGGTCTCGAATCAACATCAGTTCATCCTTGCATGTCTTCAGTTGAGGTTTTCGCAATAGTTTCCTCAATCGAATTCTGTAATTACTATTTCACGTCTCCATCATTGGCTACCGTGCTTGCGATCACCACTGAGTTGATACTTCTTAAAGCTTGTTGATCTCTACGTATTTGATGGATTCCCCACTGTGAAGGAAATTTGATAACTTGATGCAATGTGGAAGGGACACAGTCCATATCATGAATCCACGGTCTTTCCGGAATTATATTATAGGCCATGTCCGCGTCTATCACCTAGAATTTTGTATCCTTGACGACCCCTTCTGCAAATATGGTTAGTACAACTTCCCCTTTTGCAATAACGCTTGAATTATCAAACCCGGACAAGGACCGCGCTTTTGGTATGACTTTATCATTAGCTTGCATTTCATTCACCACCCTTAGTAAAATGATGTTCACTGAGCTACCTGGATCAATCAAAACTCGTTTACGTTAGTATCATGTACAAGTAAAGATATTATCAGTACATCATTGTGAGGAATCATCAAGTCGTCCGCATCTTCATCATCGAATGTTATATTGTCTCCATCCAAGACCTGGCGAACTCGCTTCCCGTGAGTGACTGTGACTTTTGATATCTTTTTTGCGGCTGTATATGTTACGTCATTGACCTCATCTCTCCAGTTATTACGTTGACTGTTCTTTTTAGTGATGGAGGTTTTGTGGGCTCTTGTCTGTTCTTCATGTATGATTGTCTTCCTTTCCCACTGAACAGATCAGTAAGATAACCCTGCTTCAACAAATGCTTGACCTCTCCTTGCAGAAGCCTACAATCTGCTGTTATATGGCCACGATCATTATGAAATTCGCACAAGAAATCTGGGTTTCTTTTGCTTGGATCTGATCTTATTTCTTTAGGCCATCGCACCTTATCCCCCATACCTCTTAGAACAATCACTAACTCGGAGGTACTGATGTTAAAGCTGTAATCTCCTATTTTTGCTTGCGTATTGGAGTCATTGCTTCGGGCATCTCATTCCTTTTTTAACTTGGAAGAAGAACTCGTGTCTTTTTGCCTTGGTCTTGAATCGAATCGTGCACTCTCCTGTTTAGATCGAGAGTCTCGCCCTGCAGGTCCCATGTACGGCTCGTACCTATTTTTACCGGACCTTCTTTCTGATTCTGAACGTCTCGATCCTGGCCTCTCATCGGCCCTTAGTTGTGCGACTGTATCCTATTCTATCCGCAACTTCGTACTGTACCTATTGTATATATCGTTCCAAGTTATTGCTGGAAATTCTCGCAAACTTTCTTTCAGCCTCCTCGTGGCTTCTGAACTTTTCTCGTTTAAGTTGCTCACGAATTCCATAACCGCCCAGTTATCAGGTACTCGAGGTAACATCATCCTCTCCCTAGAATCTATCTACGAATTCCCTGAGCAATTTTATACTCCATTGTTTAACCTTAAAGATGTCTTTCATCTCCTTTTTAACTTTTTGAGCCCCCGAATGTTCTTTTATAAATGAATCTGCAAGCTCAGCAAAAGAATCAATAAAATTTTTGGGTAAAAGAGAATACCATGTTAACGCTTCCTTTGTGAGTGTTTCACCAAACTTTTAAACCAAAACCGATTCGATTTCCTGTTTGGTTAAGTCATTGCCTTTCACGCCAGTAGTGAATGCAGTTACATGATCTCGGGGGTCAGTTGTTCCATCATATTTGAGAATATCAGGCATTTTAAACTTTTTGGGAATTGGTAAAGGTGTCGCACTTGGCTTCCAGGGTTGTTGTGAATACTTATCAATATCTACCCCTTTGATTACCGGTGGTATGCCTGGTATCTGCTCTATACGATCGTTCTGTTCCTTCAACTGTTTCTACAAATTTAGCACTAAACTTTGTAAATTAGAATTATTTGGAGTACCTGACCCTCCATCACGAGATTCATTAGGATTTTCTCCACTTCCAGAATTATCAAGTCTGAACGTGAGTTCTCCAAAGTCGTTGTATTAACTGGTAGAGGAGTTTGCGCCGCATTGTGTAATCCTCTAACAAAAGCTTGTAGTACACTGTTCACGTGTTCTGTAATCAATTGCTTTAGAGCATTTTGCTCCACGGTTTGGTCGTTTCCATGCTGATCATCAGTACGTGAAATTGATCTTTCATGCGAACTTCCACGGGACTGTTGAGGGGATCCCGTAAATGTGTGGTGTGGTGAAGTTGCCCATTGTTGGTTCAGTTGGTTGTTGTCGTTAACGGTTGACATATTTGATTGTTAAAGATTAGAAAGTGAACAGATTATTAGATTTTCGGTAACAGAACTAATTTATTTAACCCAAAAATAGATTTCTCGGTCAAAGTCAATATCTAGAAGAAATCAGGCTACTGATAACCAAGATTTATGTAAGGCCCCGAAAAAAAAATTCACCAAGGAGTTTAAGGTTTCGTGGTGTCGAGGTAGGCTTACGTGTTTGAGGGTTGTAGAAATTTTTGGGCTGAAGAATGCATCGACGTGTTGGTGAAAATTTTTTTGGGTTGAAGAATGCATCGAGTTGTTGGTGGAAAGTTTTTTTGCTGAAGAGCCAATTATGCGGTCAGATTCGCCACCCCAGATCTATTTTGCGGGCCGCATAAGCGTCACAGAGTTGAGCGGGTAGTTGCTGAATTTTGAGGGTTGTTTTGCAGTCCATTATGCGATCGCATACCTGTTTCGCGGTCCGCACTTCTGTCGCAGAGTTAGAATGAGGAAAGTTTATTGGGCGATTCTGCGGCCGCATAAGTGGTCTGCAGACCGCATACCGGTCGCAGACCCGTCCAGGTCATCCCAGTTTTTGGGCATCACTTTCGCGGTCTATTATGCAGACCGCATACCTATTCTGCGACCATAGACCTGAGTTCGGAGGGTCCATTTTTCTATTTTTATAACCCGACCCCATTTTGATAAATAGCCTTTGGGGCTCATTTTGGGGCAATTATCTGATGATTTTAGAGAGAGGTAAGAGTATTTTGGAGAAAGAATGAGGAAACCTAACACTCTAATCATCTAATCTTGAACCAACCTTCAAGAATCAAGGAAATCAATCACTAGATTATCATCTATCCGGATAAGATCTTATTCTAAAACCTTCATGGAATTGTTATGGGTTTAATTAGGTTATGAGGGTTAGAAATAGGCCATGCATGTGACAATAGGTTGTAGTGTATGGGTTTAATGAACTAGTTTGGGTGGTTTCTTGTTGAAATTGGTTAAGGGAGGAAGAGATTACCATTGTAGAGCTTTGTAATCCATTTTGCATACTAGGTGTTCGACAAAATTCCTAAGAGAGTTACACCATGTGAATCCTTCTAATTATTATTCGATTTTCTCTACCTTCTTATAGATTGTTATTGCTAGAAGTGTTGGGATGTTGTAGTAACTTAAGAAAAGCTCAAACAAGGTATGTTGGTTAAACTCCTTTTTTAGAATTGAACCCCATAATGGCCTTGTAAGTCCCATGTTACCCATTATAAATTCATTATTTCGAATAAGCATTATGTCAAAAGATATATGCGTTCAAATTGTATTCCAAACGTTCTTCTTTGTTGAGTTACTATTTGAGAAGGTGATTAAACATGAGTTGTTTGTTAATGTGTCATGATTTGAAGCGTGATTTTAATGAAAACTAGCATATCAAATTGTGTAAGAAATCACATGTGTCTAAGACCCTTAATTTGGTTAGTTGCTCAAATATGTATCTAAAGTCTTGAATTAAAATGTCTTGTTGTTGATAATCTATAAGGATGCTTGAAAGTGAAAGAAGGGGGTTGGAGATGGATAGTGTGGGCACTGTACCAATAATGGGAGTTATACTTGTGCCCAAATGTGATTGTTTTAACTAATGCTATACTTTGTTAGTGTTTTCAATGTGTCTTTAGCTCTTCTATATATATATATATATATATATATATATATATATATATATATATATATTGAAATTGTGTATTGCCCTTTTTGGAAAAAGTATTTCAAGATTAAATGATGTGTTACTCATTTATGTTTCTAACTTGTACTTTGATTGCCAACCATTTTACTTCATTCTTGAAAAGGAATTCATTGTGTTTAAGTCTTCACTGCTAATAACTTAAAGTTGTGATTTTCGGAATACTCTATATGTTAATGCTTATGTTGATGATCCTTGAAGGTAAAAAAAAGAAAGCGTGGAATATGAAGTACAGTCGTCGTGCCATGAATAATGAATCTTGTGAATTGCCAAAAGAGCCAAGAAAGTATTGTTGTTGTGAGTGGTTGAAAGTACTAATGAAGTTTTATACAATGTGAAAGATGATGAGGTGAATACATTTATAATTATACTACCTTTGTGTGCAAAAATAAAAAATATTTTTGGGAGTATCATTAGCAAACCGAGGAAGGGTGGGTCATAATTCCCACACCCGAAACTACACGTGCCGGTGTAGGTTTGAACGGCGATGGATTGTGATTATTCCCCTTATTTGGGATGATATTGATATTAGTTGTGAATTGAAAAGTCAACCCACACGGCATATGTGGAAAGGCGGCCTAGCCGATCGGGTGGAGATCGGACGCCATGTTGCGCACATGGTGGTACTACTCTTGGTAACACCTTTTTTCGCATCACATGTCAAACTACATTGTCCGTGGGGAGATGGCCTAGCCGATCGGGCGTGATCAGAATCTGTGCTAAAAACACGGTGGTATATCGGTGCTAATGATCTCCAAACCAAAAATATATATTATTTTTCGTATTTTGAAAACTGGTATGTGTTAACTGGGTATTTGGATATTGTTGATTGTGACTTACTGTTTCTATGGTTTTTTCTTTCTTATAATGGTATTCTATTTTGAAAGTGGACATTTAGCTTTACATACTAGTACTATTCCATATGTACTAACGTCCCTTTTGCCGGGGGCATTGCATCTTCAATGGATGCAGGTGATTCGTCAGCAGGTGGTTTTGACCCTCGTTAGCAGTCACTCTCTATTCAGCAGATTTTGGTGAGCCCTACTCTGTTCCGGGCTTCATGTCATTTGGCGTTGCACGTTACATTTTGAGGTATAGCCGGGGCCTTATCGCCGACACATCCATAAACAAGTTGTGGGTGGTATATGATGTTGGGAATTAAACTAGTAAGTATTAGTATTTGGGCGAACATGTTTTTATCATATCAGTAAACTTGATATATTTTAGAAATCATAAATGAATATCCTTTAGTAATGGAAAAAATTATGGAACACCTGACTCTTCTCATGTCTATCACCTGTACTGATTTTTATATTGTTAATGGGTAAGGTTGGGTAGAAGGCATCTAACAAACTTGCTTAATCGGGGTATCTCGATTGAGTGCCGGTCGCGCTCCCCGAGGTCGGGGCGTGACAATTTACTTCATTTTCCCAACAATTTGAAAGAATAGATCAAGGAATGGAAATAATTGACAAAGAAAATATAAAATGAACTAATAATCACTCCCAAAATTACGGCTTAAAACTTTGAGAGTAAAGTAAAGAATAATTGTATAAATTTCAATAATAATTGTTTCATGCCATTACAAATGAGATTTCAGTCCTTATATAGGAGCATACAATTATAACGGTTCCCTTACTTAATTTGAGCTCACTAATGGTATTAATTATTTTGATTGCCCGTTACCATGTACAACCGTGATAGAAACATTTATGATTAAATATTCCTCGTAACTGCACCGATTTTTCTTCTTTGTTTATGACAGGTTTGTGTATTTTCCCTTCTTCATAGCCTTTATTCATTTCGTTCTTGTTTCTTCTTTTACATCTGTCCGGTCCGATTTTATCCTCATTGTAACACCGTGGGTATTTCTCTCATGCCTTTTTCGCATTCTTTAACTCGTCTAATTAAGAACGCAACTTGTCCTTACATCGATGTTCCACATATCATGCCCTGTCAGCTTATTGATAGTTCACGCGTCATGTCTTTTTCCACCAATACAATGTCATTTATTTTGGAACGGACTAAAAAAAAAGTAACTCATCTAATTTGAAACGGAGGGAGTATATTTAATTTGGAGTAGCACGCAGAAGAAAAGGGTTTTTAGATTGGTTTATTGTGTTAGTATATTGTTCTTAGTTCTAAGTTCTAACAGTAGAACAAGGCATAGGATTCGGGACTTTAATTTTATGTCCGTTACTTTAGAAACTTTAAACTTTGGTTTGGAAAAGTGATTTTTGTCTTTCATGCTTATACAAATTAAAAGCAGCGGGCCATGTAAATTCATGATTTACAATTCCACAATTCCGTTTAGAATAATTGGAATAAAGGAATTTTTGGAAAACCGAATTGGCTTAATGTCACCTTAGTTACAAAAGCAAAGGGGAACGTGGTGCCATCATCATGAGAATTCCTTTCCTGTCTGATTTTGAATTATGAAGACTTTTCCAAAGTAGATTTTCATAATTACACAATTTTTAGAGTTCTCTAATCTTTATAAACAAATACGAGCAATCTTAATTTTGTATTTTAAAATATTTTATTTTATTACTTGGAATTCTTTCGTTATTCAAAATCACTTTTAACTAATATGTTTGATTAAAAACTAATATTACAATATTAACAATATTTCCATATAGGTGACTCAAACAAACAAGCTTTCGCTCCAACTTCGGCCAGAATCTGAATTAATGTAGAGGGCCAAAAGCCATTGCTAGGTTTCTTCCGATGACTGACTTTCCTAACTGCTATACACTCTTCAGTTTCCGTTCTGGCCAAAAAGGAAATTCCACGAGTGAAATGGGTATTAATCTATCATATGTTTATCAATTAATTCGATCATACTAAACATAAAATGACACATGAAATTTTTTATTCATAACTCATTTAGTGTAACTAAAGAAACTGAAAAAACCAAAACCAAAAAAAATCTATTAGCTAAGTTGGTTTATATAATTAGGAAATCGATAAAAATTGTTTTGATTTAATTTTAAGTAAAGACTGGAGTCAAACCGAATTGTGAATACCGAACATATTCATTGACTAGTGGGCCAAACATTAACCCACTTTGGGACGGGCAAGTGCACTTATAGTCATTCTCAGGATGCTATTTAGAGATTAGCCAGTGCTTATTTTGTCCTGAAATTTTAAACTAAAAATCTTAACTTCAAGACAATTTAGGATATTTGTGTCATGAAAAATTAAAAACAGAACAACTGAAATTCAGGACGCATGGCTAATTCCTAAATAAAAACCCCTTAGAGTGACTATCTGGTGTCATTTTTGACCTTTGGGTCTAAACTTCAAACAATGGGTGGAAATAGCATTAGGTAGCCGCTTTGAGAAATACTATTTAAACTATAGCCTATTTTTAAAAACTATTTAAAGTTTAGTCTGATTTGGCAAACTACTTCTGATGATGAACCTAACTTCATTCCCGAAGGTAGGGGTGTTCATGGTTCGGTTTGGGTTGGTTTTTCCCTAAAAAAAACCAAACCAAGTAAGTCGTTTTTTCAAATATTGGAACCAAACCAAACCAATTAAGTCGGTTTTTTATCGATTCGGTTTTTGTCGGTTTTTCGATTTTTTCGATTTTTTGTCGGTTTTTTCTTAAATATGAGACATACACTACCAAACGCATATTCCGGCGAGTAGATTTTCAATGTAACGCTATCAAATCAATTGCTCTTTGAGAAATCTATCATTTACCAAGATATATTGATTATAATTGACTCAAATAGTGATGAATAACTTAAGTACTCAATTAAAAATCAATTATTTTTAACATGAAATAAATTCTTGTACTTAATAAAAAAAAACTACCAATCAAACTAGAAGGCAAATAATTAGATTATTATAATAGCAAAGAACTAGACTAAAAATACAAATGACTAATATGTACCATAAAATTTTAGAAACTTTATATAAAAATATATATATATATATAGGTGTAATAATAAATTTAAATATATATATATATATATATATATATAGGTGTAATAATAAATTTAAATAGCTACTTTTATAGTCGGTTTGGTTCAGTTTTTTTCTTACTAAAACCAAAACCAAATCAAATTTGATCGGTTTTTAAAATTTAAAACCAAAACCAAACCAAACCAAACCTAAAAATATCAATTTTTTTGGTCGGTTTGGTTTGGTTTTCGATTTGGTTCGATTTTTTGGATTTTTATGAGCACCCCTACCTGAAGGTATAAAATTTGAACTCCCAAAATCAAACTTCAGACTAAATACTTTATAAGTTTTGGTTATTCTTTAAATAGCGGTTCTAAACAAGGCTCTTTGTGCAATTGGGCCAAACAATAAGGTGTATATTAAGTACTAACAACAACAACTAATAATAAAATCTAATAAAGTGAGGTACGAGGAAGGTAGCGGAGACATAACTTACTTGGACCAGAAAAACTGTTTTCTATAAACACTTTGCCTATCTCAAGGTGTAAATAGTAACAACATAACAAAAACATGCAATAACAATAAGTACTAAAAGAATTAAAAACAAAATGTGCGGGTGGCGCCCTCTTATCTCCTTCAAACAGATAGAAATTGTTAATAGGAGGTGATAGATATTTTGATAGAGAGCAAGAGAGAAAGAAGTGAGGAACATTGGCTATGGCGTTTGCTTGGGCGTTTCCTTCTTCAGCATCACCATTTATTTCTTCTTATATTCTGCAAACTCGAAAGCAAGCTTATAATTTCGCCTCATCAAGAAATTCCCTTCAGCGCTTTGTTACTCGTTCCAATTTCTCTGATCCCTCTGCTGGTCTCCTCCTAGCCGCCAAACATGCAGTAAATACTCTCTCTCCTTCGTCTCTATTCTTTCTTCTTGTAAAACATGCGAATTGATCTGTGTTTCTTTGTATTGTAGGTGGATTCTTATGTGAAGAGTGGTATGGTAATAGGATTGGGCTCAGGTCATGCTTCTGCTTTGGCTATACAATATCTAGGTCAGCAACTTAGGGTTGGTGCTATAAAAGATGTCACTGGCATACCCACGTAAGTTCAAATGTCCAATTACCTAAATGTCTTGATGCTGGTAAATTATACACTTAGTATACACATGTTTCTTGGTTATAGTTCCTTTAACATAAAAATCTGTATTTTGCTTCGGCTGTTGTATTCCAACTATATAAAGAATCATCTACTGTGATCGCAAAAGGAAAAATAAAGAAGGGAAATATGATACGATCATACAATCTGATTTTGCTATGTGTTCCTTTCGAGTGTTTTCCTTGTTGTAGTTCATAATATAGATTAATTTACCTGTTGAATAGACAATACTCCATGTATATTGTTTTCCTTATCCCATTTTCACTTCATTTTCCTTTTAGGGTCTGTTTGGTGTCTAGGAAATGTTTTATCTCGAAAAATCATTTGGGATCATTTCCAGTATGGTCGGATATTTAGCTTACATATGAAACAGTAGGAAGGGGGAGGATCGGTCATGAGGATAATGTGTTGTTGATTTTTTGAGTATTAATGGGACAATAATGTCTATGTATTGGTTGAAGTAAATGATATGGAATACTAAAAGAATTTATCAAGGAAAATAACTTCCACTCCTAAAGGAGGGAATATCCAATCATCGACTTTGCCTCGGTGGTTTCCGGTATATGAATCCTTTGTAACCATTCCACTCTATTTGAGCCAAAACGTGTCCTGGTTTCTTTAGAGAATACATTTTCAACAATTTAAGAGAACCAAACACTGGAAAATGATTTCATCAGTGAGATCATTTCCCGAGAGAAATTTTTATGTTATACCAAACACCTTAAAATTTACTCCCAGATAATAGTTGAATGTTAGCTTGTAATTGGATCGACAATTTTGCCATTTCTTATTTATTTTCCATATACTTGAAGCCTTGTTATTGAGTTTGTTTGTTTTTCCATTAGGAGTAACCAGGAACACTCTGGTGCAGATGTGTTGGCAGCGCAAGTGAAGCAGCCAAGGCAGGAATACCCTTGGAACAGTACAATGATGGTTATATGGTGCGTACCACTACTAAGATTCTTCCTTAGATAGTTGCATTAGGAGTTATTAAAAAATGTGAGCGTCCAGACACCATCTTGAACCCACAATGAATTCAAATTGCAGTCAAAGCCTATATAGCTATTTAGTTTAGCTTCAAGTTCCATCATGCAAATATTAATGGAGCTAGCAGATAGAAGATCCTTGGTCAGGGTAATGTAAATTGAATTACCTTCTTGAAAGAGAGAGAAAGTCCTATTGAAGTAAAGTCATTGTAAAGTTTCAGATGATAGTTACTCCAGTTTAAGTAGTGAAGCTTTAAAGCCTAGTATCTGGGATTTTGCTTTATTCTGTCACTTATTGGATTGTTGCATTGAAGCTGAAACGTTTCACGCAATCTTTCTATTTTTTCTTACATAGATTGATCTAGCGTTTGATGATGCTGATACTATGGAAGAAGAAACACTTGCAGCAATCATTGGGCGTCGGAAACTGCAGGGTGATGATTCTATAATTCAAGAGAAGGTTTGTCATATTTCTCGTGGGTTGTTATGTATTCAACCCTATTTGATAGTCTAAAAGAAAAAAATTCTATTATCTCTGTACTTCTACACGGTAATCAATGTTTTGCATATTTGTTCTTGTATCATCTATCTTGATTTGTAATATATTATTGCTTCTTTCAGTGTTTCAGCTTGAAGTTCCTTACATTTTATCATCTTCCTTAATATTCACTGGTTTTTTATGAGCCTTCGTTGACTGATACTGCTTGCAGATTATTCTGGAAGCCGCTGATAAACTGATACTTATTATAAAGGAAAAACAATTCAAGGGCAGTGTAGATGGTTCAATTCCAGTACTAATTAAATCTGTAAGTTCCCGACCAAATATTTTGCTAAATGCTGATGAACAAGTGTAGTTCAAAAGGTGAGAACTATCCTCATTTAAGCTTATTGACTTCTCAGGTTAACTGGCTTGAGACAGCTGAAGAAATAGATGACCTCTTCCTAGGGGATGCGGAGGTAAAGCCTAGTCATGTATTACCCTGTTAAGGCATAAAAAAATTTCTCTCCTTGCCAAACTCTGATGTTTGCAAAAGACCAAGATAGGATGTATTTCTTGGGCAAGTAGTATTCTTCCTTAATGATAGTCTTTCGAATATCGGATAAGTGGATCACATTTTCCTCCACTTAGTTTACCAACAGAAATGAACTTTTTCTTCCTCTTTCCCTTCTCTTTTTTACCTTTGCACTTTTCACCTCAATAATATTCATGCTAGGATTAGGATTACTTGACATTTTTGCCAGTGCCACAAGCTAAAGTTGCATTCTTCTTTGAGATGGTCTTTTTTAGATTGTAGAATCTCTTTTTTTATCTCTGGGAGATATAACATTTTGAGCACCTGTAAACTAGTATCTATCAATCTCAGTATTTTCTCCTTGGCTTTCATAATTGTATTTCTCCTCATCTTTCTGTAATGATATATGAACCAACATCGTTGAAGTAATATTTGAAGATCAATTAAAAACTTTCAGGGGACATAGTGGATTCTCTTTCCATTCAACTGTCATCTCCTTAATGTTATTTGTTTCTTTGTGGAGGTTTGGAGGAGGCCAGCTATAGGGTATGCAGGTCCACTGGGAGGTGATTTCCCTTTAGTCACTAAAGAAGGGCACAACATTCTTGATGTCATATTTACGTCTCCAATGGAAAGCCTTGGTATATCTCCATATCCAAAGTATTCTTTGCCACTTTTGTTCAACTTGTTTGATGCTAACTGTCTACCTCCCATTGTTCATGTGGCAGTTGAAGTGGCTAAAACTCTCGATCAAATTGATGGTGTTGTGGAACATGGTGTTATCTTCAGGAACCCGTTAGTTTTCCTACCACTTATGTCTATCTATCTCATCCATTTCCTATTTTTATCAGACATTATGCTTGATACACGAAAATGTTGGATAGATATAAAGATATTCAATTTAAGATCTTTGTGTTTTAGTGTCTCATGCTCTTTTTAGTTATTGTGTGGAGTTGTTTGTACAGTATCTGCGGAACATAGCTATAAACAAAATAAGTAAATGAATTGTAGATAAACTGGTTAGATTTAAAGGTTGTAGCACTAATATTCTTGCAAATTGCCTTCAATAGCTCATGGGTGATTGTTGTCGTTGATAGTTTGTCCTTGTTTCTGGATGAAGTGATAAGGTTTATGCTGTATTTAGCGAGGAGGAAAAAGAAGATAGTGATAGACAACAGAGTAGAGCTTAGAAGAAAATGACTCTTTTATTTTTCTATGAAACAAAAAGTGTCTCTTCTCTTATGTTTGACATAGTATCCTGAGAGGAAAATGATTTTCCTTATTTTATTTTCTTTCATCTTCCATCTTTCAACTGTTCCCTTCCTTGATTTTCTACCAACAAGCTAGTTTCATTTTATTCTTATTTCTGCTTTCACTGGATTAATTTCAGGTGCACAGCAATCATTGCCTCAGAAAATGGGCTGCAAGTTGTTGATAATACATTTCAAATGGAATCAAGCAACCTTTGAAGCAAAGCTTAGCTGACTGGATGATATATGTTTTATGAGTCTTATAACTGGCTACTGTTTTCTATTTTAAGTGTTCTGAAGCTTTTTTAAGCGGAAAAAGGCAAGATATCTTTGGGTACATTTGAAGTTCTTATTATAGGGCATGCTTTGTGAAACAATAGGATGTTTTTTACAATTTGGTTTGGGAGTAGGAAGAGAAGAGATTGGAAAAAGGAGAAGTGTGGATGATTTTCTGTTCCAGTGACTTTGGTTGTAATATGCAAGAAGAAAGTAAATGGAGATGAGACTTGATTTTTGTCCCATTGATGAAAGAGCTGAACATTAATTCTTTTTCTTCACTTTCATTCCCCCAGCTTCCAAATAAACTGTCAACCAGTTTTCCCTTTTCCTGTATAACTGAATTCGTTGAATAATCTCAAGAGCAACAAATCTGTCAAAAATTCTATCCCTTGACCCTACTATTACTATCATCATCCTTCTAAATGTAAATCTTACAACACAGTACTTTACAATTCGAACAAGTGGGCTAACCAATATCACTTCCTTTGAATCTTTCAAATGACACTATACAGGGACTCGTTTTCCACGGTAGCGGTCAAAGAACCGCAGAGAGAAAAATAACCTCAGACCAAAAGAAAGAGAACAAGAACCACTGCAGTGCATACTTTTCCCTTAGATTGAGTAATAATGTATCAGTGCAAGAGAAAATTATAAACATTCTTCAAGTTTAATATGTAGTGACACTGACACCGAAAGATAATTTTTGCTTTGTTTGAAAACAACAATCATTTAACTTTATAAGTCGAAGAGTGTTTATCTTCTTCTAGACTATTTTTTGTGTGGAGCTTTTGCATTGAGGCACGAAGTAACTAACCATGGTTGGTTATTGGGGTCGGGTCTCGGGTGTGAATTTGAAGATTACAAAATTGCAGCCATAGGAGGATTTTCCCTTCTGTGGTACCGCCTTAATTCAGTACTTCAACATCTTCAGACAGATGCATGAGGACTGGAATGTCGGACAACTACTTAATGATTAGGCTTAGGCATTTCGAGACTCGATCATGACACTGTATGATCCCTTACTAGAGTAGGGTATTCCAAGACACAATCACCTTAATATCAGATATCTAACAACCAAACAAAAAGTCTGATTTATTTAACATGGTAGCAATGGAGTGATACAAGAATCGATGCATTAACAGAAAGCATCAGATGGCTTGATAATTTACCAAAGAGCGAGATACCCTCTGGCCTCCCAATTTCATTCTTACAAAGTATAAAGAAACTAGTCATACTTTGTATTCTAGTAAAGCCCACAATAAATTGGTAAGATTGTAATGCTATGGGCAGATAGAGACAAGTGGGGATATCCTAAGCCAGAGTCGGTGTCACATAGATCTTAGGATTCAGAATTACGAATACGAGTCCAACCAATCTGTAATGTTTGGAACAGAAGAACACAAAAATTTTGAAGAGAACTGCTTTTCTTAAAAGCTATTAAGGAAGTCCCTCCCCCAAACTGAAAGCAATGGAAGAAAGTATATGAATTACGCATAAACATACCGATCTGACAAAGGGCTGCTGGAAGATCCAACCTAGAATAGGTATCTTTTGCAAAAAAAACTGCCAATGTTGGCCAGAAACCAAGGAACCACAAAACAAATTTACCTGAAGAGTACAACAAATCCATATGCCTCAAGAATCATTCCCAGTATAGATCAGAACACACACAGAGAGAGAGAGAGAGAGAGAGAGAGAGAGAGAGAGAGAGAAGCAAAAAAGATAAACATATAAATAATAGAAACATAAAAGATGTACCACCAGACCATAACTTTTAGAGAGATAAAGAGCAATCGTTGGGGTGAACAGGAAGAGGAAAAAAGCCCAAAAGCAACTAAACTTTGTAATTACTACGTTTCATAAAGAACTGCAGTGATGACTTGAGACCGATGGTCAGCGCCACCCCTGAGAAGAAGAGGATCTGATGCAGTAAAATAACACCATGTCAACTGGTGCCCAAAGGAAAGTGGTAAATGACAAGTCAGAGAAAACCAAAGATAAGTGACGATCATGGCAATATTCTGTACTTACATTTCCCATGGCAATTAGTCCCTTGTCAAAGAACAATATGATCCCCAAGAATAAGAAAAACACTCCGAATCCTGTCAATCCTAGCCCAATCTCTGTTTCAACAATCAGCTCAAGTTTAGCAGACATAACATTTCAAATAGCAGAACAGCATGCTTCTTCTTTTATTCAATCGTACCATCTCAATAACTAGGTTTTAACTGAGCAGAGAACACACTATATTTGGTAAAACAATGAAAGAATACAGACTCTTGCACCCCCAAAATAGGAGATTGATTTGCTCCAATTGAGAGAAACACTAAGCTACAAGCCTATGGTGCAATTTCTAAATAGTTTGACACATAGATCAAACTACATGTACGACATGCATTTCCATGCTTCCTGCAAGCAAAAGCAGACATGTTCTAAATTTCCAAAGCAGTTGAATATACGGTCATCTTATGTTTTAGAACTCGAATCGGTGCTCTTAAGCCTTAAAAATCTCATTTTTATCCTCCTCGATTTTGCGTGCGCAGTCCGGGCAGGTTTCCAGAAAGCTTTTATGTTGAAAACTAATGAAAATAAGAATTTTTGCCTTAAAAGTTAATTTTAGTTGACTTCGGTCAATATTTTTAGTAAACGGGTTCAGATACGTGCTTTGACGGTCCCGGTGGGTCCGTATCGAATTATGGGATCTGGGCGTATGCCCGACATCGAATTTGGAGGTCCCTAGCTTGAGTTATGAATTTTCGATGAAAATTAAAAGTTTGGAAATTATTTGTTTTTAAGAATTGATTGATATTTGGCATTGTTAGGGGTTCGTATTTTGGTTCCGGAATCCGGTACAGGTTCATTACGATATTTAAGACATGTTTGTGAAATTTGGTGAGGAACAGAGTTGATGTAACGTGATTCGGGCGTCCAGTTGAGAATTTATGGATTTTAATGTGTTCTTGAGAATTTCATTTGAATTAGTGCTAAATTTAGAGTTCTAGGTGTTATTTTGGCGATTTGATCGCGCTAGCACATTCGTATGATATTTTTAGACTTGTGTGCATGTTTGGTTTGGAGCCCCGAAGGCTCGGGTGAGTTTCGGATAGGCCACAGGATGTTTTGGACTTTGGAAATCTGGTTTTTTCTGCAGAATCTGTGTTCTGGCATGTCCTTCTTCGCGTTCGCGAAGGTACTCTCGCGAACGCGAAGAGTAAACTGGTGAGGCTGAGACTTCTTCTTCACGAACGCGAAGGCCTGGTCGCGAACGCGAAGTGATCGGGGATTTACCCTTCGCGAACGCGACCTGACCATCGCGAACGCGAAGCACTTGGGGACCTGGGGAGGGTTGGTCATGTTCTTCTACGCGAACGCGTCCACTTGGTCGCGAACACGAAAGCTAGGGGGGAGTTGTCTTACGCGAACGCGAAGGCCTTAGGCCGCTGTGCATCGCGAACGCGACAGGCCTCTCGCGAATGCGATGAAAGCCTGTCCAGTGGCTTAAAACAGACTCCAAACACGGGTTTGAGCCATTTCTTCAACATTTTCAAGAACCAAATGGGTAGAGGCGATTTTCAAGAGTTATTTTCTTCCCCAAAGTGTTGGTAAGTGATTCTAAACCATTTTCTTTCAATTACCCATTACATTTCTTGAATTTTTAACCAAAAATCTAGAGTTTTCATGGTAGAATTAGGGGTTAGGGTAGAAACTAGGAATTTCGGAAATTTGAGAATTTAGACCTCGATTTGAGGTCGGATTCCACAACCAATTATATATTCGGGCTCAGGGGTGAATGGATAAGAGGATTTTGGTCCGAACCTCGGATTTTGACCAAGCAGGCCCGGGGTCGATTTTTTCAACTTTTTGGAGGAAAATTTTGAAAATTTAATTTATGAAATATAATTGATTCCTTTAGCAATATTTGATATTAATGAGTCATTTTTGAATAGATACGAGTTGTTTAGAGGTGAATTCCAAAGAAAAAGCTGTGATTGAGAATTAAGTGGCCTTCGGAGCGAGGTAAGTGTTGTGTCTAACTTTGGCTTGAGGGAATAGGTATTGTGTGAATATTTGCTACGTGTTTTGTTGTTGCATACGTCGTATAGTTGAGATGACGAGCATCTATACGTTGTGGTCGAGTCATAGCATGCGAGTGGAATTTCATTTCTTGCAAATTTATAGTCTTAAATCTAGTTATCCATGCTTATTGTTGTTGTTAAAATATTGGGAGACTTGTATCCGGTTCCACCAAGGTTGATAATATTGTGAATATTGATTCGAGGTCGAGATGTTAAATTGTGGAAGTAATCATTGATGAAATATTGATTTCTTGTGAAACTTCTCTTTTTCCGTTCTTGATTCTGTGAATTGTGAGGAAGAGTGTAAAGCACGAAGGGTGATGCCGTGCATAATTTAATTATATTGTGAGGAAGAGTGTAAAGCACGAAGGGTGATGCCGTGCATAATTTAATTATATTGTGAGGAAGAGTGTAAAGTACGAAGGGTGATGCCGTGCATGAATTATTTATATTTGTGAGGAAGAGAGTAAAAGCACGAAGGGTGATGCCGTGCAGTCTTATTTGTTACTTGGTGAGGTTGAGAGTAAAAGCATGAAGGGTGATGCCGTGCAGTTTTCCTTTGCTATTTTAATTGCTTAATTCGTTTAAGGATTTTCTGTTTAATTCTGTCTTTTCATAATTCTCACTCTTTATGTTGTATTCCCCACTGTATGTCCCCTTCCTATTATTTCTGCATTATTTCTTTATTTACTGTTGTTTCCATTAGCATGATTATATTGTTCAGGTTATATGTGGGTGTCTTGTCCTAGCCTCGTCACTACTTCGCCGAGGTTAGGCTCGACACTTACCCTTACCTGGGATCAGTTGTACTGATGCTGCACTCTGCACTTTCTGTGCAAATTTTGATACCGGCTCAGGTTAATCGATCGAGATTTGCTACTGGTCCGCTGTCTGGAGACACAAGGTAGATCTGTCGGCGTTCACAGACCTTGAAGTCCCCGTCTATCTTTTATGTCCTACTATTTTCTTTCATTCAAATAGTTATATTTCTTTCAGACTATTACTTGACGTAAATTCTAGAATGCTCGTGAATGGTGACACCAGATCCGGGTGGTAGTAGTTAATAAAATTTTATGATATTCCGCACTTATTACATTCCATCTTAGTTACATTCTCTAACGTTGGCTTGCCTGGCAAGTGAAATGTTAGGTGCCATCACGGTCCCATCGGTGAAAAATTTCGGGTCATGATAGTTGGTATCAGAGCACTAGGTTGCTTAGGTCTCACGATTCGTGAGCAAGATTTGTAGAGTCTGGAGGATCGGTACGGAGACATCTGTGCTTATCTTCCAGAGGCTATGAAGTTTAGGAATAAGTTTCACTTCTTTCTTCTCTGTCGTGCAATTTTGCTTTCTCAATACTGATTGAACTCTTCTACTCTTATTCTCTCACAGATGGCGAGAACACGTACCGCTTCCTCAGTTGAGTAGCAGCCAGAGCCTCCAGTGACAGCTCCTACGCGGGGCAGAGCTCGAGGCCGAGGCCGTGCCAGAGGCCGAGGCAAGGGCAGGGCTCAGCCTAGGGCCCGAGCAGCAGCCCCATCAGTGGAGCCTCAGATAGAGCTTGACGAGGAGGTTCCAGCCCAGACTGTTCCTGCCGGACGAGCTCAGGTTCCGGAGGGGTTCATTGCTACCCCAGTACTTCAGGATGCTTTGGTCCGTTTGGTGGACCTTATGGAAAGTGTGGCCCAGACTGGCGCATTTCCCATGGCACCAGTAGTATCTCAGGTTGGAGGAGGAGCTCAGACTCCCACCACTCCTGCTTCAGAGCAGATAGCTCCCCAGTATCAGGCTCCAGCAGCTCAGCCAATCGGATTAGTTCAGCCGGTTATTGCGACACAGGTCGGAGATGGGCCAGCTATGTCTTCTGAGGCCTTATGGAGATTAGACAGGTTTATCAAGCTCTTTCCTGTTCACTTCAGCGGTGCTCCTTCAGAGGATCCCCAGGAGTATCTTGACAGCTGTCACGAGGTTTTACGGAACATGGGTATAGTGGAGACCAATGGGGTCGATTTTACTGCATTTTAGATGACTAGTTCCGCCAAGAAATGGTGGAGAGATTACTTGTTGACCAGACCAGCTGGGTCGCCTGCTCTTACTTGGGACCAGTTCTCTCAACTCTTCATAGAGAAGTTTCTGCCGATCACATTGAGAGAGAAGCGTCGCCGTCAGTTTGAGCGTCTCCAGCAGGGCAGTATGACTGTTACTCTGTATGAGACCCGTTTTGTGGATTTGGCCCGTCATGCTATTCTTCTGCTTCCCACCGAGAGAGAGAGAGTGAGGAGGTTTATTGATGGACTTGCTCAGCCTATCAGATTGCAGATGGCTAAGGAGACTGGGAGTGAGATTTCTTTTCAGGCGGCTGCTAATGTCGCCAGACGAGTCGAGATGGTTCTTGCTCAGGGAGGTCAGGGGTCTGACAAGAGGCCTCGTCATTCCGGTGAGTTCAGCGGTACCTCACCTAGAGGCAGGAGTACTTTTGGTAGAGGCCATCCTCCCAGGCCGTTTCATTCAGCGCTTCAGGCATCTCACGGTACCTTAGGTGGTCGTGGCCCTCAGATGCATTATTCTGACCAGCTAGCCTACAGTGCACCACCAGCTCCTATTAGTGCACCTCCACTCCAGAGTTATCAGGGTGGTTATTCAGGTCGACAGGGTCAGTTTCAGGGTCAGCAGTCACAGCAGCCGAAGTTATGTTATACTTGTGGTGATCCAAGGCACATTGCTAGATTTTGCCCTCGGGCAACGGGCAGCTCACAATATCAGAGTTCTCGTGCCATGGTTCCGGCACCAGTTGCTGTACCACCTGCTTAGCCAGCCAGAGGTAGAGGCCAGACAGTTAGAGGTGGAGGTCAGGCCGTTAGAGGTGGAGACCGGCCAGCTAGAGGCCGTCCCAGGGATGTAGTTCAGGGTGGTGGGGCCCAGCCCCGGTGTTATACTTTCCCAGCCAGGCCTGAGACTGAGTCATCTGACGCTGTTATCACAGGTACTGTTTTAGTTTGCAGTAGAGATGCTTTAGTTCTATTTGATCCGGGATCTACTTACTCCTATGTGTCTTCCTATTTTGCTTCCTATTTGGTTGCGCCCTGTGATTCTTTGAGTGCTCCTGTATATGTGTCCATACCAGTGGGAGATGCTATTGTTGTAGATCGTGTTTATCGTTCATGTGTGGTCACCATTGGGAGTCTTGAGACTCGTGTAGATCTTCTACTTCTCGACATGGTTGATTTTGATGTCATACTGGGTATGGATTGGCTGATACCTTATCATGCTATATTAGATTGTCACGCCAAGACAGTGACCTTAGCCTTGCAGGGGTTACCTCGATTAGAGTGGAGAGGAAATCTTGGCCATTCTGCCAGCAGGGTTATCTCTTATGTAAAGGCTCGACATATGGTCGAGAAGGGGTGTCTAGCTTATTTGGCTTATGTCCGCGATTCTAGTGCGGATGTTCCTTCCATAGATTCGGTGCCGGTTGTTCGTGAGTTTCGAGAGGTCTTTCCTGCAGACCTGCCGGGGATGCCACCCGACAGGGATATTGATTTCTGCATTGATTTGGCTCCGGGCACTCAACCTATTTCCATTTTGCCATATCACATGGCCCCACCAGAGTTGAAAGAATTGAAAGAGCAGTTGCAAGATTTGCTTGATAAAGGGCTTCATTAGACCCAGTGTCTCACCCTGGGGTGCACCTGTGTTGTTTGTGAAGAAGAAAGATGGATCAATGAGGATGTGTATAGATTATCGGCAGTTGAACAAAGCCACCATCAAGAACAAATATCCATTGCCGAGGATTGATGATTTATTTGATCAGCTTTAGGGTGCCAAGGTGTTTTCAAAGATTGATTTGAGATCTGGCTACCATCAGTTGAGGATTAGGGCATTCAATGTTCCTAAGACAGCTTTTCGGACTCAGTATGGGCATTATGAGTTTCTAGTGATGTCATTTGGGTTGACAAATGCCCCAGCAGCATTCATGGATTTGATGAACCAGGTGTTCAAACCCTACCTAGATTCCTTTGTGGTTGTGTTTATTGATGATATCTTGATCTACTCCCACAGTCAAGAGGAGCATGAGCAGCACCTTCGGATTGTTCTTCAGACTCTGAAAGACAGCCAGTTATATGCTAAGTTCTCAAAATGCGAGTTTTGGTTGAGTTCAGTTGCTTTCTTAGGTCACGTTGTATCAGCAGAGGGTATTCACATGGATTCTAAGAAGATTGAGGCAGTTCAGGACTGGCCTAGACCCACATCAGCTACAGAGATCCGTAGTTTCCTGGGTTTGGCAGGCTATTACCGTCGATTTGTGGAGGGGTTTTCATCTATGGCAGCCCCGTTGATCAGATTGACCCAGAAGGGTGCCCCGTTCAGGTGGTCAGACGAGTGTGAAGCGAGCTTTTAGAAGCTCAAGACAGCTTTGTCTACTACACCAGTATTGGTGTTACCCACAGGTTCAGGATCTTATATAATATATTGTGACGCATCTCGTATTGGTCTGGGTGCGGTATTTTCACGCCCCGAACCTAGGAGCGATACAAGCACCCGGTGCCTCACCTAACCTGGCGTACCAAATTGCGACTAAGGGACTCTGAACACATAATGTCATACTTTGGCCATGGGGCCACCTTGCAAGACAATTTGCGAAGCAAAATATAAAACTGAATGAAAACTAGCGCTAACTAAACATCAATATAAAGCTAGGCCGAAAAGGCCGTCATAGCTACTACAGTTGACAAACCACCAAATTATACATACCAGGCCTACAAACCCAACATACTGTACTAACCAACAGGATATGTCTACAAGCCTCTACTGATAGATATATTGTGATCGGAACAGGGCCCCGACCTACCCATAACATATATACAGATATACATAAGATGTACACAAAACTCTAGACCTGGCAACTCCGAAAGACGTGGAGCTTACCGATCAGGCTGAACTCGGGAAACACCTACTGAGGAGGTCTATCCGTCTGTCTGTCTGAACCTGCACGCATGAAATGCAGCGCCCCCAGAAAAGGGACGTCAGTACGAAATAATGTACCGAGTATGTAAGGCAATAAAATAACTGAAATCTAAAACTGAACTGATAATATGATAACTGAAATTAACTGGGAGTCAAAGATGGTCTGGAGATATACTTACCTGCTGATAGTGACTAAACTCCTTCAATATAGTAAGTAAAATAAATGTCCGGCCCTATAAGGCTCGGTACGTGTAACTGCTCGGCCGTAGTAGGCTCGCTCATAGGCGCTCGGCCATACTGGGCTCTGTACCTCGGCCATCCTAGGCTCGCTCATAGGCGCTCGGCCACAGTAGGCTCGGTATATATAACTTACCATCTGATCAGAGGTTGCCCAATAGGGGCCTGCCCACCGATTATAGCTCGATGGTGGTGAAAATAGTGTAATACTGCATATATATATAGACCCTCTGCTCTCTTGACTGAATAAAGACAAAACTAAACTGAATATGAAGTCCCGATAAGGAATAATATTGTAACTTATGAGACTAGAATAATGTGAATAAATTCATGAATACGAACTTCTCTTTATGTCTCATTATTAACACATGTAGCTACGAGATCATGCCAAAATGAAGGAAGGGCTTAGCCTTAACATACCTTATCACAATCTTTCCAATCACCAAGTTGAACTCACCTCTTTGCACCTTAATCTACAAGAACGATAATAATACTATCGTTAAGTTATGAAAGGTACAACTATCGCACAACGAACGACAAACTTATTTTGTATTAAAACGGGCAGCATCTCCTCTATAATCCTTACTTCCTCCAAATTCAAGATAACACCAACAATACAAGAACAGAACAATAACAACATATATACATCATTTTCCAGCCCTATATACACCATCAAATACTACAAAATAGCCCAACACACCCCAATCTCTTCGTACACAAAACGACCACCGTAGTAGTGTCAAACGACCCGAAAATGTTATGACGAACGACCAGCCAACCACCCTACATTTATATGGTGTTTATAAACCCCCTTCCTCCTCCAAAACTCCACAAAATAGTAGTAAAACACGCAGCCCAACAGCAACACAAAACAGTCCACAAAACAGTCCGCTACAAGTGAATAACTCGAACTCACGGCTTCCGATCACCGTCCCGTGAGTTCTTACAAGTATAGAACGACTTACCATGAATTTACAGAAGAAAAATTGGATGAAAGAGAGCAGTAAACTCACCTTATTTGTTGGATAACTCAGCTCTTATCTTGGTTCTTCAAACTCTAGGTTTTACCTCCAATTAGAACTTGAAAGGGAGAGAAAATCAATTAGGGTTTGTGGGAAATTTTTGGGAGGATTCTTTGCAGAGCTTATGTCTGGTTATTATGCTCTATTTTAAGTCTAATATATGAAGAAAATAGGCCCTTAAAAGGCCTCTTTGGACGACCCGAAATGGCCCATTTTTTTGGGCTCTCATTTAAGCAAGTAGGTGACACACCTACTTGTCACCTAGCAGCTTGCGCAGTATCGCACAAATGCCCATATCTTTCTACTCCAATGTCGTATTGACAAACGGTTTAATGAGTTGGAAAATAGACTCATATATCTTTAATTTGATAGGTGGAACACCCCATAACTCTAAGTATATTAGGAGAAAATCGCAGTTATATTTGACCCAAAGTTTCAGTAAAACTTATGAATGTAACTTGTGATGACTTTCATCGACTTTTGTTCCACAACTCTCTTGACTTCAAAACATAACACACGGATGTCATACGACTAATATAAATCATAACATAATCTCCTTATCATGTTAATCACCCTAGTCTCACCCCAAAGGTACATGTTATAACATTTCCAACTTGTCGACTTTCGATGAAACATTATTTTATTTAATTGCTTTAGCTTCTGAACTGTCCAACCCTCTTTGTACTTGCTGTTCATGATCTTCAATATTTGTAACCTTAGAGGTAACATGATTAACTTACTTTATATACTTTTAAATATTATCTCATTTTTGGTCCTACATTAGTTTGCTTACGATGCATTTTTACGTACGAAAATATAGGGTGTAACATCACTCCCCCCTTGGGAACATTCGTCCCCGAATGTTTACTCTTAGAGACTTTGGAAAATTTTTCCAAAGTATCCTTCGTAAACTAGGTTAAAACCAACCTGCACGTAGCCAGAAACATACTATACATGCCACACATGGCCAATCTTTATAAATAGCAGCAATTTGCCTCACCGACCGTAAATCATAAATATTGAAAGTGAAAAATAAGCTTGCCTGATGACCTGCTAGCCTACATAGAGCTATGTTGTAGCGTCCTATCTCGAACCATATCTTCAGTTTGAAATAGGTGGGGGTATTTAGACTTCATTTCTTCCTCCGATTCCCACGTCATCTCTTCTACATTCTTGTTCCTCCATAAAACCTTTACGGAAGCTACCTCCTTATTTCGTAGATTGCGGATTTGTCGGTCTAGGATGGCAACTGGAATTTCCTCGTATGACAAGTCCTCTGTAATCTGTACATCATCCGTAGGCACCACTCGGGTAGGATCGCCAATGCACTTCCGTAGCATAGATACGTGAAAAACCGGATGGACAGACTCCAATTCTGAGGGCAACTCTAACTCATAAGCTACTTGGCCCACTCTCCAAATGATCCTATAAGGCCCAATATACCGTGGGCTAAGCTTGCCTTTCTTGCCAAACCTCATCCCGCCCTTCATAGGTGATACCTTTAAGAATACCCAGTCATTAATCCTGAACTCTAAGTCTCGTCGCCGCACGTCAGAATATGACTTCTGATGACTCTGAGCTGTCAACAGTCGCTCCCGGATAAGCTTTACTTTCTCTATGGCTTGCTGAACCAGGTCTGGCCCATGTAACCCAGATTCTCCAACATCAAACCACCCTATAGGAGATCTGCACTTACGCCCATACAAAGCCTCATACGGAGCCATCTGGATACTGGAGTGGTAACTATTATTATATGCAAACTCGATAAGAGGTAGATGTTCATCCCAACTTCTTTTAAAATCCAACACACATACTCGTAACATATCCTCGAGCGTCTGAATTGTGCGATCGGCTTGTCCATCAGTCTGTGGATGAAAAGCTGTGCTGAGATTCACCTGAGTCCCTAGACCTCTTTGAAATGACCTCCAAAAATGTGCTGTAAACTGAGCCCCACGGTCAGATATAATAGAAACCGGTACTCCGTGTAGCCGCACTATCTCCTTAATATATAACTTTGCATAATCTTCTGTTGTATATGTAGATCTGACCGGTAGGAAGTGAGCTGATTTCGTGAGCCTATCGACTATCACCCATATGGAATCGAACTTACGATTAGAATGAGGTAAACCCATGATAAAGTCCATGTTTATCGCCTCCCATTTCCATGTCGGGATCTCTATAGTCTGCATTAGCCCTCCGGGCTTCTGGTGCTCTACCTTCACTTGCTGGCAACTAGTACATTGGGCGACAAACTCAGCAATGTTCTTCTTCATATCATTCCACCAGTACACATACTTAATGTCATGATACATCTTCGTCGATCCAGGATGGATGGAATACCATGAATAATGTGCCTCTGACATAATCCTGTCTCGTAGCCCTGCTACATCTGGAACACACAAACGACCCCTGTACCTGAGAACCCCATCTCCCTTGAGCTCTAACAATGGCTTCTTTTGCTGCGGAACTCGCTCTCTCAACTCGACCAACTCTGGGTCCTCGTACTGCCTTTCCTTGACTTCAGCTATGAGGGATGATTTTGCAGTGTTTTGGAGTACAACTCCACCATCCTCAGAATCTACTAACCGAACCCCCAACGAAGCCAATTGATGAATCTCTCTAGCTAATTGTCTTTTCTCGGGCTCTACATGTGCTAAGCTACCCATAGATCGGCGACTTAAGGCATCTGCTACAATATTAGCTTTCCCTGGATGGTAGAGAATGTTAACATCGTAATCTTTCAATAACTCAAGCCATCGCCTCTGTCGTAAATTCAACTCTTTCTGCTTGAAGATATATTGTAGGCTTTTATGATCAGTAAATACATCAACATGAACACCATATAAATAATGCCGCCATATCTTAAGTGCATGGACAACCGCAGCTAACTCGAGGTCGTGGGTCGGATAATTCCTCTCGTGCTTCCTCAACTGCCTTGAAGCATACGCAATTACCTTCCCATGTTGCATCAGGACACATCCTAACCCGACACCTGATGCATCACAATACACGGCATAACCCTCTAGACCCTCTGGAAGTGTTAGAACTGGAGCTGAGGTCAACCTGTTCTTAAGCTCTTGGAAACTCCGCTCGCAAGCCTCTGTCCATTGAAACTTAGTTTCTTTCTGTGTCAACTTCGTCAATGGTGCCGAAAGGGAAGAAAAACCCTCTACGAACCTCCGATAGTATCCTGCTAAGCCTAGAAAGCTACGAACCTCTGTCGGAGTGGTAGGTCTAGGCCAAGATTTCACGGCCTCAATCTTCTGAGTGTCCACCTTTATCCCTTCATCTGATACAATATGCCCCAAGAATGCTACAGACTTCAACCAGAACTCACATTTAGAAAACTTAGCATACAACTTACGATCACGGAGGGTTTGCAGTACCGCTCGTAGGTGGTCCGTATGCTCATCCTCTGAACGGGAATAAACCAGAATATCATCAATAAATACTATCACGAACAGATCTAAAAATGGCCGGAATAGGCTATTCATCAAGTCCATAAATACAACGGGTGCATTAGTCAACCCGAAGGACATGACAAGGAACTCGAAGTGGCCATATCGGGTCCTGAAGGCTGTCTTCGGAATATCTTTTTCCCGAACTCTGACCTGGTGGTACCCCGACCTCAAATCTATCTTTGAAAAGCATCTAGCCCCCTGTAACTGATAAAACAAGTCATCGATCCTTGGAAGTGGATACTTATTCTTAATAGTTACCTTGTTCAGCTGCCTATAATCGATACACATCCTCAGCGAGCCGTCTTTCTTCCGCACAAATAGTACTGGTGCACCCCAAGGTGAGGTACTGGGCCTGATGTAACCTTTCTCCAGCAAATCTTTTAACTGCTCCTTCAACTCCTTCAATTCGCCAGGTGCCATTCTATACGGAGGGACGGATATTGGTTGAGTTCCTGGAAGCAAATCGATGCTAAAATCAATCTCTCGCTCTGGAGGAATACCTGGAAGCTCATCTGGAAACACATCTGCATACTCTTTGACTACGGGAATAGACTGAAGTGTAGGTATCTCAGCATCTGCATCTCTAACTCGCACAATATGATAAATGCACCCTTTTGCGATCATTTTCCTCGCCTTCAGATAGGAAATAAACCTACCTCTGGGTGTTGGTGTATTACCTACCCATTCAAGGACTGGCTCACCCGGAAAATGAAATCTGGCTGCCTTTGCTCGGCAATCAACTGTGGCATAGCAAGCTGCCAACCAGTCCATGCCCATGATAGCATCAAAATCCATCATCTCTAGCTCAACTAGGTCAGCTGAGGTCTGACGACTACAAATTGTCACCGTACAACCTCGGTAAACCCGTCTAGCAATAATCGATTCTCC
Source organism: Nicotiana tomentosiformis (assembly GCF_000390325.3). NCBI lineage: Eukaryota > Viridiplantae > Streptophyta > Magnoliopsida > Solanales > Solanaceae > Nicotiana > Nicotiana tomentosiformis. Next base: position 57,235,670 of record NC_090813.1, on the reverse strand, counting down.
GACCGGTGTAGATACCACAAAAGGATCACTTAGTATTTCAGGCACTATACCAAACTTCCTCGCGACAAATAGGGTAATATACGATAAAGTAGACCCTGGGTCTATCAAAGCATAAGCATCGTGAGAGCAAATGGTTAATATACCTGTCACAACATCTGGTAAAGACTCCTGGTCCTGTCGACCCGCTAAAGCATAGATACGGTTCTGATTACCACTTGAACTGGAACCTCTACCTCTGCCCCGACCTTTACCAGCCGAAGACTAAGACTTGCGCCCTGAAGGATGCACGGACATAGATGATCCTGTTGCTGAACTCGCTGGATGTGCCATTCCCCTCGAATCTCTATTTGGGCAATCTCGCATCATATGCCCTGGACGCCCACATGTATAACAAGCATCAGAACCTGCTCGGCATTGGCCCAAGTGTCCTCTACCACAGATGTCACACCGTGGAGGAAATGACCATGTCTGCGCAGATCCTCGCTGTCGCTGCAAACCCGACGCCCATGAGCTCTCACCTGGTCCTGACTGAGTATAGCGGTCATACCTGTAACCCTGTAACTGAGGTGGCGGAGGCCTAGGTGGCCGTCCGAAGTACTGGGTCCTATAACTACCCTGATATTGCTCCTGAGACCTGGGAAATCTCATCCTCTTACGTTGCCCTTGCTCAGCCCTTTCTGTACCCTGCTGCCAATGCCTACCCCTTTCTATATTCTGGGTGAATGCCTGAATTCGGGAGATATCCATACTATCCTGCAATGCAGCGATGGCACATGCCTCGGTTAACTCTGGGGCTAACCCTGCTATAAACCTGTGAATCCTGTCCCGCATAGTAGCAACTATGGATGGTGCATATCTGGCCAATGAGTCAAAACAGAGACTATACTCTCGAACACTCATATTACCCTGCTTGAGGGCTAGAAACTGATCGACTCGAGCCTGTCGGATCTCCCGTGGTAAGTACTGGTCAAGGAAGGCATCTGAAAAATTCTCCCAAATAGCTGGAGGTGCATCACGTCCCCTGAACCTCTCCCATCCCTCATACCAAAGGATGGCTATATCTCGGAGTCGAAAAGCTGCTAGCTCAACTGCCTCTTTCTCCGTGGCATGCATAACATGAAAGATCCTGTGAAGCTGATCTATGAAATCCTGCGGGTCCTCCCTCTGATCTGTCCCCGTGAACTCTGGGGGACTCAAAGCAATAAACTCTCGGACCCTTGAACTCCCAGACCCCTCAGAAGTTCCTGCACTAGCTGATGCCCTAGCCTGTTGCTGGGTAGCTACCAACTGTGTCAACAAATGCACCGCACTCCTTAAGTCCTGATCTGATGGAAGTGGAGGGGGAACTGGATGTGCGGTTTCCCTAGGAATCTCCGTAGTTGGTGGAGGAGCCGGTAATGGCTGAGTAGGGGTCTCACCTTGAGCCTCAGACTGGGCCCCATCTACTGGGGGTACCCTGCTGGTCCCCTCACCTACTGCTGTATCTCTCCTCTGGCTAGCCGTAGTCTTCCTAGTCACCGTCATCTGTGCATGCAAACACCAACACATAAGTTTAATTCAAATTTCCTATAACTCAGTTCTGTAGCACGATTTAGATTTCAAAGAAGGGTAACCAACTCCTAAATGCCCTGTAGTGCCCTGCTTATATAATGTGGTGCACAACACATCTATAAACAAGACCCTACTAGACACGGCTTGTAGACTCCCTAGGACAGAACTGCTCTGATACCAAGTTTGTCACGCCCCGAACCTAGGAGCGATACAAGCACCCGGTGCCTCACCTAACCTGGCGTACCAAATTGCGACTAAGGGACTATGAACACATAATGTCATACTTTGGCCATGGGTCCACCTTGCAAGACAATTTGCGAAGCAAAATATAAAACTGAATGGAAACTAGCGCTAACTAAACATCAATATAAAGCTAGGCCGAAAAGGCCGTCATAGCTACTACAACTGACAAACCACCAAATTATACATACCAGGCCTACAAACCCAACATACTGTACTAACCAACAGGATATGTCTACAAGTCTCTACTGATAGATATATTGTGATCGGAACAGGGCCCCGACCTACCCATAACATATATACAGATATACATAATATGTACACAAAACTCTAGACCTGGCAACTCCGAAAGACGTGGAGCTTACCGATCAGGCTGAACTCGGGAAACACCTACTGAGGAGGTCTACCCGTCTGTCTGTCTGAACCTGCACGCATGAAATGCAGCGCTCCCAGAAAAGGGACGTCAGTACGAAATAATGTACCGAGTATGTAAGGCAATAAAATGACTGAAATCTAAAACTGAACTGATAATATGATAACTGAAATTAACTGGGAGTCAAAGATGGTCTGGAGATATACTTACCTGCTGATAGTGACTAAACTCCTTCAATATAGTAAGTAAAATAAATGTCCGGCCCTATAAGGCTCGGTACGTGTAACTGCTCGGCCGTAGTAGGCTCGCTCATAGGCGCTCGGCCATACTGGGCTCTGTACCTCGGCCATCCTGGGCTCGCTCATAGGCGCTCGGCCACAGTAGGCTCGGTATATATAACTTACCATCTGATCAGAGGTTGTCCAATAGGGGCCTGCCCACCGATTATAGCTCGATGGTGGTGAAAATAGTGTAATACTGCATATATATATATAGACCCTCTGCTCTCTTGACTGAATAAAGACAAAACTAAACTGAATATGAAGTCCCGATAAGGAATAATATTGTAACTTATGAGACTAGAATAATGTGAATAAATTCATGAATACGAACTTCTCTTTATGTCTCATTATTAACACATGTAGCTACGAGATCATGCCAAAATGAAGGAAGGGCTTAGCCTTAACATACCTTATCACAATCTTTCCAATCACCAAGTTGAACTCACCTCTTTGCACCTTAATCTACAAGAACGATAATAATACTATCGTTAAGTTACGAAAGGTACAACTATCGTACAACGAACGACAAACTTATTTTGTATTAAAACGGGCAGCATCTCCTCTATAATCCTTACTTCCTCCAAATTCAAGATAACACCAACAATACAAGAACAGAACAATAACAACATATATACATCATTTTCCAGCCCTATATACACCATCAAATACTACAAAACAGCCCAACACACCCCAATCTCTTCGTACACAAAACGACCACCGTAGTAGTGTCAAACGACCCGAAAATGTTATGACGAACGACCAGCCAACCACCCTACATTTATATGGTGTTTATAAACCCCCTTCCTCCTCCAAAACTCCACAAAATAGTAGTAAAACACGCAGCCCAACAGCAACACAAAACAGTCCACAAAACAGTCCGCTACAAGTGAATAACTCGAACTCACGGCTTCCGATCACCGTCCCGTGAGTTCTTACAAGTATAGAACGACTTACCATGAATTTACAGAAGAAAAATTGGATGAAAGAGAGCAGTAAACTCACCTTATTTGTTGGATAACTCAGCTCTTATCTTGGTTCTTCAAACTCTAGGTTTTACCTCTAATTAGAACTTGAAAGGGAGAGAAAATCAATTAGGGTTTGTGGGAAATTGTTTGGGAGGATTCTTTGTAGAGCTTATGTCTGGTTATTATGCTCTATTTTAAGTCTAATATATGAAGAAAATAGGCCCTTAAAAGGCCTCTTTGGACGACCCGAAATGGCCCATTTTTGGGCTTTCATTTAAGCAAGTAGGTGACACACCTACTTGTCACCTAGCAGCTTGCGTAGTATCGCACAAATGCCCATATCTTTCTACTCCAATGTCGTATTGACAAACGGTTTAATGTGTTGGAAAATAGACTCATAGATCTTTAATTTGATGGGTGGAACACCCCATAACTCTAAGTATATTGGGAGAAAATCGCAGTTACATTTGACCCAAAGTTTCAGTAAAACTTATGAATGTAACTTGTGATGACTTTCATCGACTTTTGTTCCACAACTCGCTTGACTTCAAAACATAACACACGGATGTCATACGACTAATATAAATCATAACATAATCTCCTTATCATGTTAATCACCCTAGTCTCACCCCAAAGGTACATGTTATAACATTTCCAACTTGTCGACTTTCGACGAAACATTATTTTATTTAATTGCTTTAGCTTCTGAACTGTCCAACCCTCTTTGTACTTGTTGTTCATGATCTTCAATATTTGTAACCTTAGAGGTAACATGATTAACTTACTTTATATACTTTTAAATATTATCTCATTTTTGGTCCTACATTAGTTTGCTTACGACGCATTTTTACGTACGAAAATATAGGGTGTAACAGGTATTGATGTAGGGTGGCAAGGTTATTGCATATGCATCACGGCAGCTGAAGGTTCACGAGAAGAATTACCCTATTCATGATCTAGAGCTGGAAGGCATTGTTCACGCGCTGAAGATTTGGAGGCACTATCTTTACGGCGTGCCATGTCAGGTATTCACTGATCATCGGAGCTTGCAGTATTTGTTCAAGCAGAAGGAACTCAATTTGAGGCAGAGGAGGTGGATTGAGCTATTGAAAAACTATGATATCACTATATTGTATCATCCCGGGAAGGCCAATGTGGTGGCCGATGCTTTAAGTAGAAAGTCAGTCAGTATGGGTAGCCTTGCATATATTCCAGTTGGTGAGAGACCGCTTGCATTGAATGTTTAGGCCTTGGCCAACTAGTTCATGAGGTTAGATGTTTCTGAGCCCAACCATGTTCTAGGTTGTACAGTTGCTCGGTCTTCTTTATTTGAGCGCATCAGAGATCGGTAAGATGACGATCCTCATTTACTTGTCCTTAGAGACACAATGCGGCACGGTGATACCAAGCAGGTTTACTATTGGAGATGATGGAGTTTTGAGGATACAGCGATGTATTTGTGTGCCTAATGTGGATGGACTTCGTGAGTTAATCCTTGAGGAGTCCCATAGTTCCCGGTATTCTATTCATCCAGGTGCCACCAAGATGTATCAAGACTTGAGGCAGCATTATTGGTGGAGGCAAATGAAGAAGGACATAGTTGCCTATGTAGCTCGGTGCCTAAATTGCCAACATGTAAAGTGTGAGCATCAGAGACCCGGTGGTGTACTCCAGAGGTTAGATATTCCTGAGTGGAAGTAGGAGCGTATCACTATGGACTTTGTTGTTGGACTCCCACGGACTCAGAGGAAGTTCGATGCAGTTTGGGTCATTATGGACATGCTGACTAAGTCAGCGCATTTCATTCCCGTGGCAGTTACCTATTCCTCGGAGCGGTTGGCAGAGATTTATATTCGTGAGATCGTCCGTCTTCACGGTGTTCCCGTGTCTATCATTTCTGATCGAGGCACGCAGTTTACCTCACGCTTTTGGAGGGCAGTTCAGCGTGAGTTGGGTACGCGGGTTGAGTTGAGCATAACATTTCATCCTCAGACAGACGGGCAGTCTGAGCGCACTATTCAGATCTTAGATGATATGCTCTGCGCCTGTGTGATTGACTTTGGAGGTTCTTGGGATCAGTTTTTGCCGTTAGCGGAGTTTGCCTACAATAACAGCTATCAATCTAGCATTCAGATGGCTCCCTATGAGGCATTATATGGTAGGCGGTGTAGGTCGCCAGTTGGGTGGTTTAAGCCGGGGGAGGCTCGGTTATTGGGTACAGATTTAGTTCAGGAGGCCTTGGACAAGGTCAAGATTATAAAGGATCGACTTCGTACAGCTCAGTCCAGGCAAAAGGGTTATGCTGACCATAAAGTTTGTGATATTGCATTCATGGTTGGAGAAAGAATATTGCTGCGGGTATCGCCTATGAAGGGTGTTATGAGATTTGGGAAGAAGGGCAAGTTGAGCCTTAGGTATATCGGGCCATTTGAGATCCTCGAGAGAGTGGGGGGGAGGTAGCTTATCGACTTGCATTGCCTCTAGGGTTATCCTCAGTTCATCCGGTAGTCCATGTGTCTATGCTCCAAAAATATCATGGTGACCCATCCCACGTGTTAGATTTCAGCTCTGTCCAATTGGACAAGGATTTGACTTACGAGGAGGAGCCGGTGGCCATTCTAGACCTGCAGGTTCATCAGTTGAGGTTAAAGAGATACCCTTTAGTTCGAGTGCAGTGGAGAGGTCAGCCTATTGAGGCAGCTACTTAGGAGTCCGAGTCCGATATGCAGAGTAGATATCCCTACCTTTTCACCAGCCCAGGTATTTTTCTATGTCCGTTCGAGGACAAACGGTTATTTTAAAGGTGGAGAATGTGATGATCCAAAAGGTCATCTTATGTTTTAGAACTCGAATCGGCGCTCTTAAGCCTTAAAAATCTCATTTTACCCTCCTCAATTTGCGTGCGCAGTCCGGGCAGGTTTCCGGAAAGCTTTTATGTTGAAAACTAATAAAAATAAGAATTTTTGCCTTAAAAGTTAATTTTAGTTGACTTCGGTCAACATTTTTGGTAAACGGGCCCGGATCCATGCTTTGACGGTCCCGGTGGGTCCGTATCGAATTATGGGACCTAGGCGTATGCCCGGAATCGAATTTGGAGGTCCCTAGCTTGAGTTATGAATTTTCGATGAAAATTAAAAGTTTGAAAATTATTTGTTTTTAAGAATTGATTGATATTTGGCATTGTTAGTATCGGGTCCGTATTTTGGTTATGGAGCCCGGTACATGTTCATTACGATATTTAAGATATGTTTGTGAAATTTGGTGAGGAACAGAGTTGATGTGACGTGATTCAGACGTCCAGTTGAGAAGTTATGGATTTTAATGTGTTCTTGAGAATTTCATTTGAATTGGTGCTAAATTTAGAGTTCTAGGTGTTATTTTGGCGTTTTGATAGCGCGAGCACATTCGTATGATATTTTTAGACTTGTGTGCATGTTTGGTTTGGAGTCCCGAGGGCTCGAGTGAGTTTCGGATAGGCCACATGATGTTTTGGACTTAGGAAATCTGGTTTTTTCCTGCAGAATCTGTGTTCTGGCATGTCCTTCTTCTTGTTCGCGAAGGTACTCTCGCGAACGCGAAGAGTAAACTGGTGAGGCTGAAACGCGAAGGCCTGGTCGCGAACGCGAAGTGATGGGGGATTTACCCTTCGCGAACGCGACCTGACCATCGCGAACGCGAAGCACTTGGGGACCTGGGGGAGGGTTGGTCATGTTCTTCTACGCGAACGCGTCCACTGGGTCACGAACACGAAAGCTAGAGGGGAGTTGCCTTATGCGAACGCGTAGGAAGACTCGCGAACGTGAAGGCCTTAGGCCGCTGTGCATCGCGAACGCGACAGGCCTCTCGCGAACGCGATGAAAGCCTGTCCAGTGGCTTAAAACAGACTCCAAACACGGATTTGAGCCATTTCTTCAACATTTTCAAGAACCAAACGGGTAGAGGCGATTTCCAAGAGTCATTTTCTTCCCAAAGTGTTAGTAAGTGATTCTAAACCATTTTCTTTCAATTACCCATTACATTTCTTGAATTTTTAACCAAAAATCTAGAGTTTTCATGATAGAATTAGGGGTTAGGGTAGAAACTAGGGATTTCAGGAATTTGGGAATTTAGACCTCGATTTGAGGTCAGATTCCACAACCAATTATATATTCGGTCTCGGGGGTGAATGGGTAAGAGGATTTTGGTCCGAACCTCGAGTTTTGACCAAGCTGGCCCGGGGTCGATTTTTTCGACTTTTTGGAGGAAAATTTTGAAAATTTAATTTATGAAATATAATTGATTCCTTTAGCAATATTTGATATTAATGAGTTATTTTTGAATAGATATGAGTGGTTTAGAGGTGAATTCCAAAGAAAAAGTTGTGATTGAGAATTAAGTGGTCTTCGGAGCGAGGTAAGTGTTGTATCTAACTTTGGCTTGAGGGAATAAGTATTGTGTGAATATTTGCTATGTGTTTTGTTGTTGCATACGTCGTATAGTTGAGATGACGAACATCTATACGTTGTGGTCGAGTCATAGCATGCGAGTGAAATTTCATTTCTTGCAAATTTGTAGCCTTAAATCGGGTTATCCATGCTTATTGTTGTTGTTGAAATATTGATTTCTTGTGAAACTTCTCTTTATCCGTTGTTATTGATTCTGTGAATTGTGAGGAAGAGTGTAAAGCACGAAGGGTGATGCCGTGCATAATTTAATTATATTGTAAGGAAGAGTGTAAAGCACGAAGGGTGATGCCGTGCATAATTTAATTATATTGTGAGGAAGAGTGTAAAGCACGAAGGGTGATGCCGTGCATGAATTATTTATATTTGTGAGTAAGAGAGTAAAAGCACGAAGGGTGATGCCGTGCAATCTTATTTGTTACTTGGTGAGGTTGAGAGTAAAAGCACGAAGGGTGATGCCGTGCAGTTTTTCTTTGCTATTTTAATTGCTCAATTCGTTTAAGGATTTTCTGTTTAATTCTGTCTTTTCATTATTCTTACTCTTTATGTTGTATTCCCCACTGTATGTCCCCTTCCTATTATTTCTGCATTATTTTTTTATTTACTGTTGTTGCCACTAGCATGATTATATTGTTCAGGTTATATGTGGGTGTCTTGTCCTAGGCTCGTCACTACTTCGCCGAGGTTAGGCTCGACACTTACCAGTACCTGGAGTCGGTTGTACTGATGCTGCACTCTGCACTTTCTGTGCAGATTTTGATACCGGCTCAGGTTGATCGATCGAGATTTGCTACTGGTCCGCTATCTGGAGACACAAGGTAGATCTGTTGGCGTTCACAGACCTTGAAGTCCCCATCTATCTTTTATGTCCTACTGTTTTCTTTCATTCAGACAGTTGTATTTCTTTCAGACTATTACTTGTCGTAAATTCTAGAATGCTCGTGAATGGTGACACCAGATCCGGGTGGTAGTAGTTAATAAAATTTTATGATATTCCGCACTTATTACATTCTATCTTAGTTACATTCTCTAACGTTGGCTTGCCTGGCAAGTGAAATGTTAGCCGCCATCACGGTCCCGTCGGTGAAAAGTTTTGGGTCGTGACACTCGTCTTCGGAGAAACCACATTTCAATAAACTGGCCAGCAAAATAAGAACCTAGGTCCAATCAATTGACTTACTTTTGAGATCATTCATTTCAAAGGAAAGCATCTTCGCGGCTTCAATCCTAGCCAAACACAATTGAAGCCTACAACACAGAGTCCATCATAAAAACGATTAGTTCTCAATCATAAATAATCGATGCAGATCCATCTCAAAAACTAATCGATGCAGATATGCCACAATGAGAAATGAGCTCAAATGACAGCAGAAAGCAAAACTCAGGATCAAACAAGTTACTTAGGGATTCAAAATAGATAGAAATGTTCTTCCAGTACACAGCAGTTTAACCGAGTCAATCTAAAATTGCCTATACTTGCAAATGCAAAAAAGGGCAGCCCGGTGCACTAAGCTCCCGCTATGCGCAGAGTCCGGGGAAGGGACGGACCAAAAAGGTCTATTGTTGCAGCCATACCTTGCATTTCTGCATGAGGCTGTTTCCACGGCTCGAAGCCGTTAACTCCTGGTCACATGACAATACACTTTGTTTACTTGAAAAACGGATAAAGTAGAATTTGTACATAGTTCTAAGGATATATGGCGCAACTTAATACAAATTATAAGGATAAATAGAAATATAAGTATGGATTGCAAAGAATGTAAAATAGGTAAGGTTGTAAAGAAGATGAATTTTAGGACTAAACAAGTGGAATTAATTTTTGAAGCTTGAAAGAACAACTCTTTACTATGGGAGAATATAGTGTTTTGATTACAATGTCAACATGAAAAACCTGCCTTTACAGAAATGATAACCATGCCCTTTATAGTAGAGTGATCTTGCTCTAAACATAATAAAAAATACTAAGTGGGAGACCCACGATAAATTAACTTTTCCACAATTCCTGCCAAGATTCTCTCTAGTGGGATTGCAACGGCTTTTGTCTGCGAGCTCGATCTTGACTCGAGCTCTCGATCTTGGTTTGAGCTCGATTCTGACTCGAGCTCTCGATCTTGGCTCGAGGTCGATTCTGACTCGAGCTCTCGAATTGATTCGGGGTCAATGTTGGTCGATCTCTGGATCATAAGCTTGATAGCTTTACTTTGCATCATAGTTCGATTTGGATCCGAGCTTGACAATGATATCGAACTCGACATTGATCAACCCTTCGAATTCGAAGCTTGTTTGTACCATCTTCGGAACCCATCTCGAGGTCTCACTTCGATCGATTATCTTTCAAACTCAATCAGACGTACGAAGGCCGAAATTTATTTCGACCGTATACAGATAGTCCCCTCGTTTCTTAGGAAGAATGTGGTGAGAAACGATATGATTTTTCAACGGCTAGATTAGATTATAAGCTGACGTCTTCATCGGGCTCGATCATGACGCACGTGATATCTGTCCTGTCGATTTAGTCTTTCAAGGCATTTAATGCATGTCAGACGGTGGTCGGCCACCGCTTATACTGAACCGCCATCGCTTAAACCTATAAATAACCCTTTCTTTTATCATTTACCACTTTTACCTCTTCAATCTTCCAAATTTCTCAAGTCCCTTTTCGTATTCTCTGGCTTACCCGCAAATCTGTGATTTCTCTTTGCAAAAAGCCCCCTTTTAATTTTACCAAATCTTTGTCACTTTCTTCTATTCCTCACCTTTGAATTCGAAAATGGCGAAAACGTCACAAACCATTCCTCAGAAAGAGAAGGCTTCATCTTCACAGTGTGTCGCCGATGAGACACCGGCAGAACCACGGCCTGGGGAGTGCGTTCCTGGGGAGTGTGTTCTTACTTCTGATTTTAAGGTCGATAAAGGCTCATCGGCCCCTGACCAATGTGAGCCAGTATCGAGGTACATGTGCTCGATAACCGAGAAGCACCTCAAACAGCTAAAGAAAGATTGCAATTGGGATTGAAAAGAAATAATAATTCCTACTTCTGACGAAGATATCACCACTTACGTGAAAGGGTTTTTGAATGTGTATACTTACCCTTTCACGTTAGGTCACCTCGATTCCGTTATTATTGATTTCTATCGTCAATACCAAATAACCCTAGGCCAGGTCCATCCTTCTTTTTGGCGGATCGTTATCTTGATTCGATACTTTGTGAATAAAATCGAGGGGATGCCGTTCACCCTCGACCATCTTATTCGATTGTACCGTCCTCGACTTTTTCGAGGAGGGTTAATAAAACTTTAGCGTCAGGCTACCAAGGCTCTGTTCTCGAGCATTGACGAGGACAGGGATCGGGGCTGGATGGGCAGGTTCATTCGAGTGAGGACTTCGGACCTGATTCCGACCGAAAAGATGCCCTTTCCCGAGGAGTGGAATATGAAACGTAAGTGTGATCTTGCTGTTACTTCCTTCTATTTTGTTCTTTTATTTTGTTTTCTCATCGATACTCTTCTTTTTGTGATGCAGCAGTTCCTTGGATGCCCAGAGCAGTTCCCGATCTCAAGAACTGGGTACGAGCTCTTGTTTCGACCTCCACATACGCCGAGCGCTCATGGCGTGATTTGTCAAAGGGTCGGTGAGAGGCAAAAAATCACGGTAAGCCCCTTTCTCATACTCTTTGATAATTCGAATGAGATGCCTTCCAAATATTTTAATAAAATTTTCCATGTGCAGGTTTGGGCAAAGATGCGTTTTTGAGGCCCTTGTCCATAGAGGAAGAAACTTTGGCCTCTTTCCCAAAGCCGGTGAAGTAAAATAAAAGGAAAAGAGCCTCCGTTCCTGAAGATCCAAAACCGAAGAAAAGGACGGCTCATAAGCCGAACAAGAATGCCATTCCTTTGACCGTAGAATCAGTTCTACGTATAAGGGATGGAGATGAAGAATATGAAGAAAATAATGGCTCCGCGCTGGCGGCCCGAACAAAGAGAACAACCGATGCCCCATCGGCAGCTGGATCGATGATGCTTCATGAGGCTCCGCCTCTAGCTGAGGGTATACCGGAGAAAGATTCGGGTGGAGTCCCTGAGTTGTCAGAGATCGAAGACGCATCCCATCGGAGCCAACAGATGGGGGATATGTCTGAAGGGCCCCCTCTTAAATCCCTTCGAACCGAAGAGAATGCTCCAAGTGATTCATTTGGGGCAGCAGCAATCGAAGATTCGCCCACCTTTCCCTCTTTTTCCGCAGGTGTGATTCGGGAAGCCCAAGCTTTGGGGGCCCTCGATCTAGACAAGCCTCATGATGGAGAGGATCCATTTTGTGACCTGTTTACCGGTATCGAGGACGTTGCCAGTACTAGTGATGAATTAGATCTTTTTCACGGGGTGTAGCAGGCTTTGAATCAGGTAAGCCTTAAAATTATTTTGTGGGTACTATCTTTATGTTTACTTTTTGTTTCTAACTTTGTTTCTTGTTTTTTTGCAGGCAGCGGCAGTTCATCGAGAAGTATGTTCTCGGTCCCAAAATGAGCTGCGTCGATACGAGGCCGACCTTCAATGGGTTACTGATGAGAGGAACTCCCTAAAACTTCACTTAGGGCAGAGGGAAGAGGAAATAAAATATCTCCGAGCTGAGTTGGCCAAGGCTTACCGAGATCAGATCGATCTGTCTGAGCAGGTAATGATACTTTTAAAAGCCTATGGGCTTGATACCAGAACGATGGCTAATTTTTCGGTCTCACAGTTGCAGCAAAAAATTGAGATGATCGGGAAGCTTCATGAGGAGGTCGACGTGATAAAAGCAGAGTCTTTGCAGTGGAAAGAAGGTATGGACCGCTTTGCTGCAGAGAAAGAAACTGCTCGAGCCCAGTTATCATCGGCCAAAACCCAACTTCAGAGAATGAAGGAAAAAGGCCTGGTTCAAGCAAGAAGAATAGAGGAGCTCGAGGCTCGGTTGGCCTCTGTACTTGCCAAGGCCGAATCTGATGCCGAAAAGGCAAAGGCCGATGCGGATGCACTCGTGGCCGTCTTTCGGGCCGATGTTGAAGCTGCCCAGGTCCAAGCAAGAGAGGCAGCCGAGACCGCCGATACTCGAGCACATTGGGTCGCTGAACTTGCTAAGTGCCGATCTCGGAGGGAAACCCTCGAGGAGATCCATGCTCGTGGTTTCGACCTCACTGAAGAGATAAAAAAGGCCAAAGAACTCGAAGCCGATGCTGATGCCTTGGTTTTCGATGCTGATGATGATGACAATGATGATGACGATGGGAGTAAGAGTGGATCCGAGAATGGGGGGAGCCCGATAGAGAAGAGACCGCTCCTAGGGATGACTAGTAAGCTTAGTCCTTAATTTTTACGTTGTAATTAATCATGTAAACAATTTTGTATATAGAAATATCCCTTTTTTTTGCCGACTTGCTTCTATTTTGTTTCTGGTCTTGTGAAGACTTTATTCATGCCTTATGAATGTTTTCACAAGGATTTAAACAACTTAATCAAATTTGGACTTCGTAGCCTCTATAACCGAGCGAGCGCTTATTCAAACTTGAAGTGGTGTAGCCCTTAGGCTTATTAGTTGAGTCAATGATTCGAGCTCGAAGAAATATAGCCCGTAGGCGTAATGGTCGAGTGAGTGCTTGCTTGAACTCGAAATAAAAGTAGCCCGTAGGCTTAGTAGTCGAGTGAATGATTCGAACTCGAAGTAATATAGCCCGTAGGCGTAATGGTCGAGTGAGTGCTTGCTCGAACTCGAAATAACAGTAGCCCGTAGGCTTAGTAGTTGAGTGAATGATTCGAACTCGAAGTAATGTAGCCCGTAGGCATAATGGTCGAGTGAGTGTTTGCTCGAACTCGAAATAAAAGTAGCCCGTAGGCTTAGTAGTCGAGTGAATGATTCAAACTCGAAGTAATGTTGCCCGTAGGCGTAATGGTAGAGTGAGTGCTTGCTCGAACACAAAATAAATGTAGCCAATAGGCTTAGTAGTCGAGTGAATGATTCGAACTCGAAGTAATGTAGCCCATAAGAGTAATGGTCGAGTGAGTGGTTGCTCGAACTTAAAATAAATGTAGCCCGTAGGCTTAGTAGTCAAGTGAATGATTCGAACTCGAAGTAGTGTAGCCCGTAGGTGTAATGGTCGAGTGAGTGCTTGCTCGAACTCGAAATAAAAGTAGCCTGTAGGCTTAGTAGTTTAGTGAATGATTCGAACTCGAAGTAATGTAGCCCGTAGGCGTAATGGTCGAGTGAGTGCTTCCTCGAACTCGAAATAATAGTAGCCCATAGGCTTAGTCTTCGAGTGAATGATTCGAACTCAAAGTAATGTAGCCCATAGGCATAATGGCCGAGTGAGTGCTTGCTCGAGCTCGAAATAAAAGTAGCCCGTAGGCTTAGTCGTCGAGTGAATGATTCGAACTCGAAGTAATGTAGTCCGTAGGCATAACGGTCGAGTGAGTGCTTGCTCGAACTCGAAATAAAAGTAGCTCGTAGGCTTAGTGGTCGAGTTTATCTTAATTCTGTTTGCGTAATAAATCTCCAAATAGAGGAATTTTTCTTGGATATAAGATGTCGGTAAAGAGGAGAACTTTCTTTGCAAGTCATTATACATGTTTTCATGTTTCGCGTCTGGGTTCGGGCCAACTACATGAGCATGGTTCGTTTTGACCATTTGGCTCTTACAACTTTTCCTATTGGAACCCTGTTGTTGCGAAATAACTTTCTTGCATCAGAACTTGATATATTTGAGGGCTAATGCCCCCTCCCCCCAAATTCGAGGTCGATTGTAAAGAAGCCTCGGATACTGTTGTAAGTGCAGCACGATCATTGGTTGCCTCATTAAAAACCTTACCGAAAAACCCATTTGGGATAAAACCGGTCTAAGGGAAAAAGAGTGCAGCGCGTGCTTTCAGATATAAAGCTTCGTATTGAAGGATCCATCTTAGCTCATGATCGGACTTCTACAGGGGTTAGTTTTGAAATGTAAATGAATATGGGAGGGTCGTACCTTAGCAGTAGTATTATTTTAGATGTGACACATTCCAATTGCTTGATAGCTGTTTGCCATTTATAATGCCGAGCTTGTATGATCCCTTTCCGACGTTCTCGAGAACCTGATATGGTCCTTCCCAGTTCGGTCCTAGTTTTCCTTTATTCGAATTTCATGTATTGAGGGTGACTTTCTTTAGCACTAAGTCCCCGGGTTTAAAATGGCGGAGCTTGGTTCTTCGATTATAGTATCTTTCAATTCGTTGCTTTTGATCAGCCAATTGGACGAGAGCAGCTTCTCATTATTCGTCCGATAATTCAAGGCTAGTGTTCATAGCCTCGTTATTTTATTCTTCAGTTGTGTATCAAAATCTGGCACTGGGTTCGCCAACTTCGACTGGTATCAAGGCTTCAGACCTATATACTAAGGAGAACGGGGTTGCCCCCGTACTTGATTTTGATATTGTTTGATATGCCCAAAGGACTTCGGGTAGGATTTCTCTCCATTTTCCTTTAGCGTCATTCAACCTCCTCTTTAGGTTTTGAATGATAGTTTTGTTTGTTGATTCAACCTGTCCGTTCCCACTGGGGTGATACGGTGTTGATAATATCCTTCTTATTTTGTGATCTTTGAAGAATTTCGTCACTTTGCTGCCAATAAATTATTTCCCATTGTCACACACTATTTCGGCGGGTATCCCGAATCGACATACGATATGATCCCAGATAAAGTTTATAACCTCTTTCTCTCTTACTTTCTCGAACGCTTGTGCTTCAACCCATTCAGAGAAACAGTCAGTCATAAATAAAATAAATTTAGCTTTACCTGGGGTCGATGACAGAAGGCCGACAATATCTATTCCCCATTTCATGAATGGCCATGGGGATAGGACTGAATAAAGTTGCTCTCCAGGTTGATGGATCATTAGTGCAAACCTTTGACATTTGTCATATTTTCGAACAAATTCCTTTGTATCTTTTCCCATATCGATCCAATAATACCCTGCCCATATTATTTTTCTGACTAATAAATCGGCACCGGAGTGATTTCCACAAGTACCCTCGTGTACTTCACGTAGGATGTAATCGGTATCTCCCGGACCTAAGCATACTGCCAATGGTCCATCGAATGTCCTTTGGTATAGTGTTCCATCCGAAGCCAACGTGAATTGAGCAGCTTTGGTTCGTAGAGCCCTTGAATCTTTAGGGTTCGATGAGAGCCTTCCGTTCTTTAAATATCCAATATACTTATTTCTCCAATCCCAGGTTAAGCTCGTAGAATTTATCTCGGCATGACCTTCTTCGATCACGGATCTCGAGAGTTGAACGACAGTCCCCGAGCTCAACTCACCTTCCTCGACCGATAATCCCAAGTTCTCAAGTGCATCAGCCTCATTGTTTTGCTCTCGTGGAACATGCTGTAAAGTCCATTATTTAAAATAGTTTAAAGTGACATGTAGTTTATCCAAATACCTTTGCATTCTATCTTCTCGAACTTCAAAGGTTTTGTTTACTTGATTTACCACCAGCAAAGAGTCACACTTGGCTTCAATGACTTCTGCTCCCAAGCTTTTAGCTAGCTCGAGACCTGCAATCATGGCCTCATACTCGGCCTCATTGTTAGTCAACCTGGTAGTTTTGATAGATTGCCTAATAGTGTTACCCGTGGGTGGCTTTAAAACTATGCCTAACTCGGACCTCTTCACGTTCGAAGCCCCATTCGTAAAAAGGGTCCATACCCCCGATGACGTACCCGATTTCAACAGGAGTTCTTTTTCGACTTCGGGTACGAGGGTTGACGTGAAATCGGTCACGAAGTCTGCTAAAATTTGAGACTTGATGGCCGTACGGGATTGATATTCGATATCGTACCCACTGAGTTCGACGGCCCATTTGGCCAATCGGCATGATAGTTCAGGCTTGTGCAAAATATTACGAAGCGGATAAGTGGTTAATAAGCATATGGGGTGACATTGAAAGTACAGTCTTAACTTTCTAGAGGCGCTTAGTAGTGCCAGTGCCAATTTTTCTAGGTGCGGATATCTAGTTTCTGCTTCTCTTAAGGTCCGACTTATATAATAAACTGGAAATTGCGTACCTTGCTCTTCTCGAACTAGGACACCGCTTACTGCGATTTCCGATACTGCCAAGTACAAGCAAAGTTTTTCGTCTGTTTTTGGAGTATGAAGTAGTGGTGGGCTCGATAGATATCGTTTTAGTTCCTCTAATGCCTGTTGGCATTCCGGGGTCTAAGAGAAATCGTTCTTCTTTTTGAGTAGAGAGAAAAATTTGTGACTTCGATCTGATGATCTCGAAATGAATCGGCCTAAAGCTGCAATCCGTCCCGTTAGCCTCTGTTCAACTTTCACCCTGTACACGATGGTGATGTCTTCGATAACCTTGATTTTATCGGGGTTAATCTCGATTCCCCAATTTGACACCATGAAGCCGAGGAACTTGCCCGAACCGACCCCGAAAGCATATTTTTTGGGGTTGAGCTTCATGTTGTATTTCCTTAAAATCTCGAATGTTTCCTGTAAATGGGTCAAATGGTCCTTTGTGCGTATGGACTTAACTAGCATGTCATCAATATAAACTTCCATTGATTTACCTATTTGTTCTTTGAACATTTTGTTTACTAGGCGTTAGTAAGTAGCCCCTGCATTTTTTAGCCCGAAGGGCATCACATTATAACAATATGTTCCATATTTGGTGACAAATGAAGTCTTTTCCTGGTCCTCCGGGTTCATCTGGATTTGATTATACCCGGAATAGGCATCGAGAAAAGTGAGGATCTCATGGCCGGCCATGGCATCGATCATGCAATCGATGTTGGGCAGCGAAAAGGAGTCTTTGGGGCACGCTTTGTTCAAATCCTTATAATCTACACATATTCTAAGTTTGTTCCCTTTTTTAGGCACTACAACTACATTGGCTAACCATTCGAGATATTTCACCTCCCGAATGGATCCTATCTTGAGAAGTTTGGTTACCTCGTCCTTTATGATTGTGTGCTTTACCTCGGACTGGGGTCTTCTCTTTTGCTTCACCGGTCTGAATCTAGGGTCCCAGATTAGCCGATGCGTTGTTATGTCCTGTGGGATTCCTGTTATATCTAAATGGGACCAGGCAAAGCAATCAATGTTATCGATAAGAAATTGAATAAGTTTCTTCCTGAGTTCAGGGCTCAACCCCGTTCCCAGGTATACCTTCCGTCCGGGCCAGTTCTCGATTAGTGTGACTTGCTCCAGTTCCTCAATCGTTGATTTTGTGGCGTCGGAGTCATCGGGAATCACGAAGGATCGAGGGATCCTCTGAACATCATCTTCTTCGATCTTCTGGTTATCTGGTTGGGTCAAAGCCGATGTCTGTTATTGCTATTTGGTATCTCGTTCCCCTTCTGAGCCCGATCCTTTTACTGGCCAAGGCGAGGATATTGGTTTCGCTTCCTCGACGGCGAACATTTCTCTTGCGACTGGTTGTTCTCCGTATACTGTTTTGACTCCTCTCGATGTTGGGAATTTGAGGACCTGGTGTAGGGTCTAAGGTACAGCTCTCATGTTGTGGATCCATGGCCTTCCAAAAAAGGCATTGTATCTCATGTCGCCTTCGATCATGTGGAACTTCATTTTCTGGATGGTTCCAGCCACGTTTATTGGTAGAATTATCTCGCCTTTGGTGGTTTCACATTCCATATTGAATCCGTTTAGTACAGGGTTGCGGGTACGTTCTGGTCCTGCAGGCCGAGCTGTTCTACGACTTTCAATTTGATGATGTTGGCCAAGCTACCTGGATCAATTAACACGCGCTTAACTTTAGTTTTATTCATGAGTACGGATATTACCAGTGCATCGTTATGAGGTTGTATGACTCCTTCTGCATCTTCATCATTGAAGGACAAAGTTCCTATGGGTGTGTAATCTTGAGTTCGAGATCGCTTTTATCTCACAATTGATGTCTTAGTGCGTTTAAGCACTGGTCCCTGAGGGGTATCGGTGCCGCTGATGATCATGTGAATGACATGCTGTGGTTCTTCTTATTTGGTTTGCTTGCCAAAATCCCTATTTCTAAAATGGTTCTTCGCCCTATCGCTCAAAAATTCTCGAAAGTGCCCTTTGTTGAATAACCGGGCTACTTCCTCTCTTAGTTGTCTGCAGTCTTCCGTTCTGTGACCATGGGTTCCATGATATTCGCACATTTGATTAGGATTCCTCTGGGCATGATCGGTCTGCATGGGTTGAGGCCATTTAGTATCATTAATGCGTCTGATAGCCGAAACAATGGCGGATGCATCAATGCTGAAGTTATATTCCGATAACCGAGGTGCTTCCTTAGATCCGGCAGGCCTATCGAACCTACTTATGTTCATCAGCCCCCGAGACCCTTGACCTCGATCACTTCTTTTGTTAATTTGCCTGAGGTTATGTCTCGATTCACTGACTTTGTGGCTTCCGTTGTACGGTTGGTATCGATCCCCGATCGGACCTCGTTCTCGATTAGTATCCCTTCGAACAACGGGTTCAGACCCCAATTGATCATCTTCAACCCTAATTTTTGATTGGTACCGATTGTGCACGTCGGCCCACGTGATGGTTGGGTATTCGATCAGGTTATGCTTTAATCGCCGTGAAGCCGTCAAACTTCATTCGTTCAAACCTTGAGTGAAAGCCTGAACAACCCAATCATCTGTGACTGGTGGCAAGTCCATTCAGTCCATTTGAAAGCGAGATATGAACTCCCTTAGCATCTCGTTATCCTTTTGTCTTATCTTGAAGAGGTCCGATTTCCTTGTTGCGACTTTTATGGCGCCGGCATGTGCTTTCACAAAAGATTCTGCTAACATGGCGAACGAGTCTATGGAATTTGATGGTAGGTTGTGATACCAAATCATTGCCCCCTTCGAGAGGGTCTCTCAGAATATTTTTAACAACACAGATTCGATTTCATCGTCTTCTAAATCATTGCCCTTGATGGCACACGTGTAAGAAGTAACGTGCTCATTGGGATCGGTCGTTCCGTTATATTTGAAAATTTCGGGCATACGAAATTTTTTGGGGATTGGTTTCGGGGCTGCGCTCGAGGGAAAAGGTTTTAACGAATATTTTCGAATCCAACCCTTTTATCATTGGTGGAGCTCCTCGAGCAATTTAGCAATTTCGGGAGTAGTCCCCGATTCTTGCTCATTTGACTTCACTATGGCTGGCTCCATTCTGTGGGTGATTTCTCGAGGTGGACTGGGCTCCGGCCTGCTTTGTAACTGGGTTTGGCTCTGCAACTGAGCTATTGCTGCCTGTTGGACTTGCAACATTGCGAAAATCATACGCAAGCTAACGCCGTTTTCTCGACGTTATGGGTATCTCGAGCTGCAGACCGAGTGCCACTATGGATGCTATTCTCGAGTTCGGCATGGAGGTTCGGCTCAATGGCTACATGGGAATTGATATCTATTGGTGCTCTGATTCGAGCTCCAATGGCGTTTACAAGTGGCCTTTCGGTACTGGGTGTCAAGTTATTGTTCTCATCTTGAAGACCGGCTCCGTTGTCGATTGGTGAAGTCATTTGATTGGTAGTTAGTCGTTGCTAATCCGAAATCCAAGATATTTTCGGAATCGAGCGCAAAACACAACAGTGTGTTTCTTCAGATTCATATCAAATAACTACTGTTATCCTTAGCCCCACGGTGGGTACCAAACTGTTTACCCAAAAAACGGATAGAGTTGAATTTGTATGTAGTTTTAAGGATATGTGGCGCAACTTAATACAAATTGTAAGGACAAATAAAAATATAAGTATGGATTGCAAAGAATGTAAAATAGGTAAGGTTGTAAAGAAGATGAATTTTAGGAAAAAACAAGTGGAATTAATTTAAAAAGTTTGAAAGAACAACTCTTTACTATGGGTGAATATAGTATTTTGATTACAATGTAAGCATGAAAAACCTGTCTTTACAGAAATGATAACCATGCCCTTTATAATAGAGGGATCTTGCTCTAAACATAATAAAAAATACTCATTGGGAGACCCACGATAAATCAGCTTTTCCACAATTCCTGCCAAGATTCTCTCTAGTAGGATTGCAACGGCTTTTGTCTGCGAGCTCGATCTTGACTCGAGATCTCGATCTTGGTTTGAGCTCGATTTTGACTCGAGCTCTCGATCTTGGCTCGAGCTCGATTCTGACTCGAGCTCTCGAATTGATTCGGAGTCAATGTTGGTTGGTCTCTGGATCATAAGTTTGATAGCTTTACTTTGCATCATAGTTCGATTTGGATCCGAGCTTGACAATGATATCGAACTCGACATTGATCAATCCTTCGGATTTGAAGCTTGTTTGTACCTTCTTCGGAACCCATCTCGAGGTCTCACTTCGATCGATTATCTTTCGAACTCGATCAGACGTACGAAGGCCGAAATCTATTTCGACCGTATACACACTTATCAAATAAAAATTTTTGACAGGATTTTTTTATATAAAAAAATATACTTGTAAAAACTTGTAAACCCTATGCTGTTTCATAGGGCTTCAGCTCGATTTGATCGAAATTTATATGCATAAATGCGAATTTCAAGTTGATTTTGATTGAATGGGCACTAGTATTACAAGATAACGATGAGTAAACGAGGTGAAACGAACTTTTATTCAGAGTTCGTAACTTATGGTATAATACAACATATTCAACAAAGCTTGATTTTCCAAAATTCAAAGACAAAATACACTTGGGATTACACATCAACGACATGAATCAGTACGATTTTTATGAAAGGAGATGAGGCATTTTACAATTTACAGAACGAACCTGAGAAATGGAGAGACTCACAAAAGCTCTGAAGGTGAATAAGATAATCACGTTGAACTTTGGCTAGAAAATGCTTTTGAAATGGTGGAAATAAGTAGGCGTTTGGACATAAAAATTGTAAGTTTTGAAAAAAAGTAAAATAATATTTGTAATTTAAAATTGTATTTGGACATGTATTTCACTTACAAAATTATTGCAGTTTTGTGCGTAGAGAATTTTTTTCAAAAACTTGTAAAATTTTGTGGACAAACACATTTTTTGAAAAAACAAATCGATTTTTTAATGGATAAACGGGTCCTAAGTAGCTAATTAAGAAGATGTCAGATAAAAAATGTAGTATTAGTGTGTGTGTATATATATATATATATATATATATTACCACTTTAATTTTTGTAGAGGTTAAATTTTTATTCTGGTCAAACTATTTTTGTAAGCTAAAGAAAAAGAAAAGGGAGTATACTAATCTTTTTTATTGAACATAAAAGGAAGCTTATATTACTTAAACAAAAGCATTACATAGTTGTAACATAGTCCCGAAAGACATTACTATCGTTTATAGCAACGAGGCTATTACAAACACTGGTAGGCAAATATTTAGTACCAAAACATAATCCTTGCTTATTTTTTTCTAATTCAGATTCAACAAAAAGTGGTGGACGAGCAAGGTAAACACATCTTTTGGGCTTAAAGTGGCTAACAACTTCCTTGGCTAGTTGATGTGATACACCATTTCCTTCTCTGAAGTTATGTCTGATCGTTGGGATTCTCAATTGGTGCATTAATGACCTGCAGTTGAGCAAAGTATTGTTAGTTAGGACATTGTCCTCATTTAACAATTTGATCATTTCTGAGGAGTCTGTTTCAATCTCCAAGTAAGGGAACGTCATGTCTAATGCGATTTTTAATCCTTGCTCCAATGCTAGTAGTTGTGCCAGCAACGAAGATGTTGCATAACAACAACAATAACAACAACAACAATAACAACAACAACGACCTAGTGAAATGGGGTCTGGGGAGGGTAGTGTGTACGCAGACCTTACTCCTATCCCGAGGGAGTAGAGAGGCTATTTCCGATAGACCCTCGGCTCAAGCAGACCAAAAGAGACAATATTAGTATCACCAATAGAAATCGTAGAAAAATAACATCATGAAAATTAGAAAGTAGATGTAAAGCAAACGCGATAGACAGTACATAGACCCGACACTATAGTAAACGAAGGAGTAGTAAGACACAACATTGCCGCTAGATGACATCGACAAAAACCCTACCAGACTAACTTCACAAAGGTACGAAGTAAGGGAGACTCAACTACCTCCTAACCTACAACCCTAATACTTGACCTCCACAACTTCCTATCAAGAGCCATGTCCTCGAAAATCTGAAGCCTTGCCATGTCCTGCCTGATCACCTCTCCCCAATACTTTTTTGGCCGTCCTCTACCTCATCTCGTGCCCTCCAAAGCTAGCCGCTCACACCTTCTTACCGGAGCATCTGTGCTTCTCCTTTGTACGTGTCCGAACCATCTGGGCCTCGCTTTCCGCATCTTATCATCTTTGGGAGCCATGCCCACCTTCTCCCGAATATCTTCATTCCTAATCTTATCCATCCTAGTGTGACCACACATCCACCTCAACATCCCTATTTTTTCTACTTTCATCTTCTAGATATGTGAGTTCTTAACATGCCAACACTCAACCCCATACATCATGACCGGTCTAACCACCGCTTTGTAAAACTTACCTTTGAGTATCGGTGTCACTCTCTTATCACACAAGACTCCAGATGCTAACCTCCACTTCATCCACCTCACCCCAATACAGTGTGTGACATCCTCATCAATCTCCCCTCTCCTCTGGATAGCCGACCCAAGATACTTGAAATTGCCACTACTTGGTATGACATGTGATTTAAGTCTCACTTCCACGCCCACTTCCCTCGGTTCAGTGCTGAACTTACACTCTAGGTATTCCATCTTCGTCCTGCTTAGCTTGAAACCATGAGACTCAAGGGCCTGTCTCCAGACCTCCAACCTCTCATTAACACTGGTTCGCGACTCATCAATCAGAACTATGTCATCGGCGAATAACATACACCATGGCACCTCCCCTTGAATAAGAACGAGCTGAGCGCAGAATCTTGGTGTAACCATATAACAACTGGAAAGTTCTCAGAGTCGCCTCCTACCGTCCTAACCCGAGTCTTAGCCCCATCATACATGTCCTTAATTTCCCAAATGTAGGCAACCGACACGCCTTTTGCCTCTAAGCATCTCCAGAGAACTTCTCTAGGGACCTTGTCGTACGTTTTATCTAAATCAATAAACACCATGTGCAAATCCTTCTTCCTCTCCCTCTACCATTCCACCAACCTCCTAATAAGGTGTATAGCTTCCGTAGTAGAACGATCCGGCATGAACCCGAACTGGTTGTCGGATATAGACATTGTCCTCCTCACCCTCGCTTCAACTACCCTCTCCCAAACTTTCATAGTATGACTCAGTAATTTGATACCCCTATAATTATTACAACTCTGGATATCACCTTTGTTCTTATACAACGGGACCATCGTACTCCACCTCCACTCTTTCGACATCCTCTTCATCTTAAAAATAGCATTAAACAACTCAGTCAGCGACTTCAATCCTGCTCTGCCGGCACATTTCCAAAATTTAATCGGAATTTCATCTCGCCCGATCGCTATGCCCCTACTCATCTTATGCATAACTCTAATGGCTTCCTCAACCTCAATGCGCCTGCAGTCCCCAAAGTCACGGTGACTCTCGGAATGCTCCAGTTCACCTAGCATAATATCCCGATCCCCTTTTTCATTCAGAAGTTCATGAAAGTAAGTTTGCCTTCTCCTCTTAATCTGAGCATCTTCCGTCAATACTCTACCATCGTCATCCTTGATGCATCTCACTTGGTACAAATCCCGGGCCTTCCTCTCTCTCGTCTTCGCCAGCCGGAATAACTTCTTCTCTCCACCTATTTCCCCTTGTTCCTCACACATATGGCCATAGACTGCAGCTTTAGCCTTCGCGACCGCCAGCTTAGCTTCCTTCCTAGCTACCTTATACCCTTCTATGCACGCTCTCCTCTCCTCCTCACTTGTGATCCCTACTAATTTTAGGTATGCTGCCTTCTTCGCTTCCACTTTACCTTGGACCACTTTATTCCTTCACCAGTCTCCTTTGTGTCTGTCAGAGACGCCCTTCGAGATCCTTAACACCTCTCTTGCAGCCTCCCTTATACAGTCTGTTGTCGTCGACTACATAATGCTTGCATCACCATTATTCCTCCAGGCTCCCATAGCCGACAACTGCCCCTCCAACTCCTAGGCTTTATCCTTAGTCAAGGCACCCCACCTGATTCTCGGTCGTCCTCGGTCGGACCTTTTCTTTCTCTTTAACATAATACCAACACCCATCACCAAGAGCCTATGCTATGTCATGAGTATCTCACCCAGAATAACCTTACAATCCTTGCACAACCCTCTGTCACACCTTCTGAGGAGGAGATAGTCAATCTGAGTCATCGCTACAGCATTTTGGAAAGTAACCAAATGTTCCTCCCTCTTCGGAAAGCTAGAGTTCGCAACCACTAACCCAAAAGCCTTAGCGAAGTCCAACAGCGAAGTACCTCCTCCGTTCCTCTCCCCAAAACCGAAGCCTCCATGCACCTCGCCATAGCCGCCTGCGGTCGACCTAATATGACCATTGAAATCCCCTCCTATAAATAGCCTCTCAGTAGGCGGGACTTGATGCATAATCTTATCTAACCCCTCCCAGAATCGCCGTTTAACCTCCTTATCCAGGCCCGCATGCGGGGTGTAGGCTCTAGCGATGTTTAGAGTGCACTCTCCAACCACCAACTTAATAGTCATCAATCTATCATTCACCCGTCTAACCTCAACCACCGACTCTCTAAGTTTCCCATCTACCAAGATACCCACTGCATTCTTACCCTTCGGACTCCGGAGTACCAAAGCTTATACCCGTCCGCATCCCTCGCCCTAGACCCTACCCACCTAGTCTCATGGACACGCGCTATATTGACCCTCTTCTTCCGGAGGATCTTTTCTAACTCTATAGACTTACCTATCAATGTACCTACGTTCCATGACCCAATTCTCAACATATAGGCACCCTTGTTACCCTTACCTCCCTTGCCTGCCTTCCCACCCCTAACTCCTGCCCACCCCCCGCTCTCCCTGAGGACATGACCTCACTCGGCCATCCCAGACCACAACCACTATACCTATGACAGACTATTAGAAATCACTAACACATGCTAGGCACAGACCAGAGTAGAGAAAGATATATTGTAACTACATGTACGCCAATATGGTGATTAAACTAATACGAACTAAGATGACAACAATTTAACTAACACAACGAATGGAAATGGGAAAATGGGAGGTACCAACACCCGCAATTAGAACCTGGGAATTGTCTTGGTATACACAGCGGTATTGCAGCCACTTTGCACGTTCACGTCCAACTCCCGCTTCGCCCCTTGCTGACAGTCGCCCGGGCTGTTCTTCACTATTTGCACATGCACGTCCTGCTCACAACCAAAAGTCACTGACCCTAACATGAAATACACACAAAACACCACAAAGCCAAATAAAAGGGGGGAAGGGCTGTCACCGCTACCACTGGTGAAGTCCTAACCGTAGCAAAAAAGTGCAAAGAAAAGGGAACGAAGAGAAAGATCAAACAAAGAGGAAAGAAACAGAGAAAAAATAGGTGGGGGTGGGAGGTGGGGTAAGGGGGAATTATCCGCAACTAAGAATTAAAAATGAAGAAGAAAAGCAAGAGGGAAAAGGATCGATGTTGCTGCCCGGCGAAACAGCTGTCACCGTTAATGTTGTTGCTCTAGTAAGTATGGGAGTGGGGAAGAGGGAAAGAAGAAAGATGAGAGAGAGGAAGGGGAGGCATGAGAGATGGGGGGAGGGGGGCTTACTTACTGGTGGGGGTGGTCGCCGATGTGGTTTGGTCGCCGACTGCCTATGAATGTTTGGTCTGGTTTTTGACCGTTGGGGATGGGGATGGAGCGTTTGACAGAGAGAGAAGAGAAGAAGAATTGTTGAATGTGAACATTCAACATTGAATACAAAATGAGATGCTGCATAACAAGATTTATAAAAGTCCATGATCCAGTCACCGTTGTTATTTCTAAAGACTCCTCCTATGCCTGCGTGCAAGGTTGCTTTTAAGAAAGCACCATCTATATTAAGCTTGACTGTGTTGTGATGAGGTTTAGTCCAGCCAATGTCTATTTTGATTTTGGTTTTTTGGAGAGGATTTCTTTTCGTGAAGAAATTTCACTCCCAGGCTTAATTGAGAACTATTGACACATACAAGTCTAGGTCTAGGTTATTATAATTATTATTGTTTCTATTTTCCCATTGGTACGTTTAGTTTCTACTTTGCAATGAAGAATGTTTTAGTTCGATTAGCCAGTGGGAGTTAATAGGGTTCGGATAAAGAGCTAATCCTAGATTTCTCCAGAAGCAAGTTGCTATAGGACACTTGAGTAAGATGTGATGTGCATCTTCTGGCCCTTGTTTGCAAACGGGGAAATTGGCATCAATATTGATGCCAATATGGTGTAGGAAAGCCCTATATGGCATACGGTTATTAAGGCATTGTCAAAAAAAGAATTTTATTTTATTGGGGCATTGATGTTTCCATATCCAAGTGAAATCCAGCTTTGGGATAAGATTAGTGGTAGAGTTATTGTCAAGAAGTGTGTAACAAGATTTAGTAGTAAAATCTCCACTACTGCTGGGAGCCCAAGTCATATAGTCCCTAGCAATATGCTCATTAGAAATAGGAGTTGCATTAATATTATTAATGATAGAGTTTGGCAGAACAAACGAAATTTTGGAGATATCCCATCTATCTTCATTCTTAAGGTCTTGTAAGGAGAGGTTATAGTCTAGTAGATGCAATGGTCCTTCAATACTACTTCTAAGGTTAGGGTTGTTTTGGATCCATATAGAATTCCAGATATTAATTTTTGAGGTCTTGCTAGGGTGCCACATAATGCCTTGGTTGCAAACTTTCCAACCTTTAACGAGAGCGGACCAAATAAAGGAAGTGTTAATAATAGATTTTTTCGGGCGTACTTCCAGGTAATTAGTTAAGCCCAAGGGTTTGAAGGATAATTGAGAAGTCTCCAGGCTAGAATTGTAAGCATCACTACGTTTTTTTGTAGTCTGAACGAATACCTAGTCCGCCTTCTATTTTGTCACGGGTCACAGTCTTCCAGTTCACTAGATGTAATATTTTTCTAGAATTAGTAGTACCCCATATAAAGTTCCTTTGAATCCTATCAATTTGATTTAAGATCTTGGTAGGGAGCATAGTATATTTCATTAGGTGAGTGGGTATTGAACTCAAGGTGGAGGTGGCTAAAGTGGTTCTACCCGCTATATTAAGGAAATTAAATTTCCAATGGGATAGTCTCGTACGCATTTGGTCAATGACAAACTGAAGTCTTTGGGCTTAGGTTTATGATTTAAGATGGGGAAACCTAGGTACTTTCCAAACTCGAAGCTTAATTTCATGCTGAATAAATTGGCAAAGTAAGAAGTGATGCTTGGGGGGAATATTTTTTTAGAGAATATTAGTCTGAATTTCACATAGTTTATAGACATGCCAGATTCTTCTGTAAAGAGGTTTAAGCAACGCTTAATGCAAAGACCCATTTTGTGATTAACCTTTTCAATTAGAGTAAGATCATCGGCAAAGAAAAGATGGGAGAAACTTGGACCTTTAAAACTAATTTTTACAGGATCCAGGGCATGGTGTCAACTTGATTGTTAATAATCCTTGAGAGAAGTTCCATACATAAGATAAATATATATGGAGACATAGGATCTCCTTGGCAAATACCTCTACTAGAACTGAAGTATTTGTCTTAGTACCGTTAACAAGGTAACCAATATTGCTAGTACTAATGCAATGCATTATGAATTTGGAGATTTTAGGAGGGAATTTAAAGAAATTGAGGGTTTTATGAATAAAATCCCATTCCAATTTGTCGAAAGCATTTTCAAGGTCTATTTTTAATAGCATATTGAACTTAGAGCTATTAAAGGTGCACATGTTATTAAGGATTTATTGTATAATTATAGCATTATCACAAGCTCTCCTTTTTTATAAAGCTGGTTTAGGTAGGACTAATTAGGATTCGTAACAAATGCTTTAGTCTACTGGCTATAATCTTAGTAATGATTTTATAAGTGGTATTGCAAAGGCCAATAGGCCTAATTTATTTTAGATGGTTAGCATTGTTAATCTTAGGAATGAGACATAAATAGGTATCATTTGTTCCAATGGGAAGGGACTGGGTTTCAAAGACTTTGTGATAAAAACTTTTCACGAAGTTGCCAACTATATTCTAATATTTATGGTAAAATAAATGGTGAATCCCATCCGGTTCTGGTGCTTTAAAGGGTTTGAATGAAAAAATAGCATTTGTGATTTCTTCAGTTGCTAGAGGTCTGTCAAGGATGCCTAAATCAACTTTTGATAAATTAGAGGCATGATTCTCAAAGACATCCCTCTTTGTAACACTCTTAGAGGTTGTGAATGCTCGTTCAAAATAATTAAAAGTATGGTCAAGAATTGATTTGGCATCAGTGATCAAGTTGCCATTGTCATTTTTGAAGTACATTATAGAATTGCGGCGTTTTCTATTGGAAGCCATAATGTGGTAGAATTTGGTATTGTCATCCCCTTCGTTACACTAATTTATACGTGAACGAAGTTTCCAGAAGTCTTCTTCTTTTTGAGAATAGCATTGTATTCAAGTTGGAGATGCATTTCAAGATTCATTAAGAAGGAATCATTTTGATAGTTTGGAGAGGTTTGAATGCCATGTAAGCGAGCAAGAAGTATTTTCTTCTTTTTAAAAATGTCGCCAAAAGTATTATTTTTCCTTAAGAACATTATGGGCTCTATTTAGAATATTCGTCATCCAGCTGTCTCAAACAATATTGATGAAATCAGGATGTTTGGTTTCTAATCTAAAAGATTTGCCATTATAGCAAATATTTTTGGGTGTTAATTGGACTAGCAAAGGGTTATGATCCGAATGGGTTTTGGGCATGTGAATCACAACAACTTTAGGGAAAATGTTAATCTACTCATTATTAATAAAAACTCTATCTAATCTTTCCATAATTAACCCTTTTGTTTTCATACGATGATTTGACCAGGTATATTTACACCCCTTAAACCCTAAATCCATAAGGTTACTATAATGACCCGACCAATCGTTTTGAGCTATAGCGTGTTGTTCAGAGGTTTGAGGCCTTGAGTAGCTTCATTTAAGATATTATAACTTGTACATGTGGTCGGAATTAAATTTCGGGAAGTTCGGGATTGGTTTGGATAGGAAATTCTAATTTCGGAAGATTTAAGTAGGAAGAATTGGCTTAGGTGTGACTTTTGAGTAAACGACCTATGAATCGGGATTTGAAGGTTCCAATAGGTTCGTATGATGATTTCAGACTTGGACGTATATTCTGTTTGAGTATCGGATCGCCCGGGAACGTTTCGGCCCTCATTATGTAATGTTGATATTTTAAAAGATTAAGAACTTCCAAAGTTTGGTTTGAAGTGGATTGTGATGTATCGATGTCCGTTTGGGGTTACGAGCCTTGGAATAGATTCGTTATGTCATTTATGACTTGTGTGCAAAATTTGGAGTCAATCGGACTTGGGGTGCGATTCGTGGTTTTAACGTTGTTTGATGTGATTTGAAAACTCGACTAAGTTTGTGTTGTATTTTGGGACGTGTTGGTATGTTTGCTTAAGGTCCCGAGGGCCTCGGGTGGATTCTGGATGGTTAATGGATTGAATTTGGCCTTATGAAATTGCTGGTGGCAGCACATCTAGTGTAACCTCACCTGCGAGGTTTTGTCCGCAGGTGCGGCATCGCAGAAGTAGCCAAGCGAGTCGCAGAAGCGGTAGGGAGTGAGATAGAGGGGATTCACAGATTCAAGGAGTTTGCCGCAGATACGGGCAAGGGAGTGCAGAAGCGGTAGTGGCCTGGGGTTGCAGAAGCGAGCAGGTGGACCGCAGAAGTAGAGTCGCACTTGCGGCGGAACAATCGCAGAAGCAAAAAACGTGAGAGAGGGCTGCTTCGCAGAAGCGGCAATGTTTCCGCAAAAGCGGACCTTTTGTCCGCAGGAATGGGGGAAGCCGCCGAAGCGAGGAGGAGCATCGTATCGCATCTGCGGAGCCACAGAAGCGGCTAATGGACCGTAGATGCGAGAGGTCGCTGGGCAGTGAAGTGTTATAAAAATGGGACTTGGCCTATTTTCTTTCATTTTCACTTGGTTGGGGCGATGTTGGAGAGTTTCAAGGGGAGATTTTCATCAAGCCACATAAGGTAAGTGACTCCCACCCATTACAAGTTAAATACATGGTTTGTATAAGGATTTAAACATGGAAATGTGTAGAAATTATGGGGTTTTGATGGAAAACCTAGAATTTGGTATTTTTAGATTTTGACCACGAAATTGGACATGGAATTGAGAATAAATTATATATTTGAGTTCGTAATGTTATGGGTAATGTTTATCTTCAAAATATTTCGGAATCCGGGCATGTGGGCCTGAGGGTTGACTTTATCGACTTTTCGAGCGGAGTTGAAAATTGTTTAAATTGATTAATTATGGGTATTAGAGTATATTTTGATTGGTTTGCACTTTGTTTGACTAGTTTTGGATTGACGAACATCGGTTTGATGTGTTAGAGAGGCTATGGAGCCGGTTATGGAACTAAGGAGCAAGGTAAGTCTCCTGTCTAACCTTGTGAGGGGGAAACTACCCCCTAGGTGATAATTATTATTATTTGCTACTAGTTGTGGGTGCTACGTACGCACGAGGTGACAAGAGTCCGTACGTAGCTAAAGCATATTTATGTCCGGGTAGACTTAGGATCTCATCATAAAATGTTTGAATTACTTGGACTCATCTTGCTGACTTAATTAATTAAAATTATAATTGAAATTGATTTAGAAGTAAATATATGTGCACTAGGCTAAGCCTTAACACTTTGAGTTGTGGGCGAGTTATTTGAGAAATGGTAAAAATCATATTTAATTGATGCTCATGTGCTATATTGTAAACGCGTGACTTAAAATCCGGGGACTTCCTTCCTTTTCTTGTGGAGCGGGCCGAACGCTTTGGCAGTATATAGATGCATCTATGGATCATGCGGCACATTCCTCGGCAGTGTACACGTTATTCTGGATCGGGCCGAACGGCCTCGGCAGTATCGTGCGTTATATCGCTAGTAGCCCGAATATTTACGAGCTAATCTTTCCACCGATGCCCGACGTTTTATGGTATTTCCTATTTATATGATAATGATACTTGACATTCTTCTGAGCTGTTAAGGTAGAATACAAGGTTTAGAAATTTATGCTTTAAAAGAGTAATTGAAAGGTTATGTATCTTACAGATTTACCCCATCCTTGCCGTATGCTTCATATCTGCTTATGTTTCATTATAGTGTTTTATTGGACCTTTAGTAAGTGTCGATGTCGATCCCTCGTCACTACTTCTCTAGGATTAGGCTAGATACTGACTGGGTACATGTTGATTTACGTACTCATGCTGCACTTCTGCACTAAATGTGCAGGATCTGACAGGTTCATTGGCGATCACCTTGGCACGTACGCGCACCTGTTAAGGAGACTTTATCTGAGCTACATTCCAGGCTACACATCGCAGTCTATCGAGTCTCCATTGTACTATTTATTTTATTCTGTCTTATTACATTCAGGATAGATGTTGTATTATTACTATATTCCTTAGAAAAATGCTCATGCACTTGTGACACCGGGTTTTGGGAATTTTCTACGGGTTGTTCGTTATTGTAATTGTGTAAATACTTTCATTTACTCGGTAAATGCTATTTGATGTTGTTCAATTAATAAAAATCATGATTTCAAAATACTAAAATGAGTAATTAAATTAGTAAATCACAGTTGGTTTGCCTGACGGCGGTGTTAGGTGCCATCATGACCTCTAGGGGATTTTGGGTCGTGACACCTTGGTATTAGAGCATTAGGTTCAATTAGGTTTCATGGGTCATGAGCAAGTCTAGTAGAGTCTTACGGATCGGTACAGAGACGTCTATACTTATCTTCGAGAGGCTACATGGTTGTTAGGAGCACTTCCCTTCTTGATTTCCTCATCGTGCGGTTTGATTCCATTGAGTCTTGTGACTTTATTTCCTTCCTACCCAATCTTATGCGACGTGAAGCGCTTATTGTTAATTGGACGTCCAGGAATTGTATTAGTACTGCAGACGTGGTGCATGATGTTTTTCCCTACGTTTTCGGGCAAGCTATTATCGTCGCCTTGCGGAAAAATATTCTGTCATTCAGCTCAGTAGCTGTATTTCCGGTGGTTTTAAGGCTATGCACAAATTTCTATGATGTTCATACGTCGTTATTGCACATTATTGTTGTAATGGCGGGGTGCTCGTTTATGTGTTGAGGCAGTGAATGACGTGAAGAGAGGATTTCTCAGTGCATGATTTAGGTGTTCAACATTTAATTCCAGCAAAGGAAAGGTAATCGGGCGATGTATGTTCGGGTTTTGGTTGATGGAGTGATGAGACTAGGTATCTTCGAGCGTGGTGGAATTTTCATTATAATGCGGTGTCATCGTTCTTGTTTGAACGCATTACGTTTCTCCGGCGTTATGGTCTTCTTTGATTTTGCCTTCAAGGCAGGGCGTGGTGAAATGGTACATGAGAAGCGGTTGCCAGAGATAGGGGAGCGGTTTCGGAATCAAAGGCATGTTTCTAATGTTGATGGATCGAGAGAGATGATCTTCGAAGAGGCTTAGAGTCGGTAACAATTTATTGGTTCAGGTGCTACAGAGATGGATTTTTTATTTGATGCAACATTTGGTAGCAAAGTATGAGGGAGGACATGGCGGAAAGTATTTTGTGGTGGTTGAAGTACTAGCAAGTCAAGTGTGAAGAGCAAAGATTGCGAAGTTGCTTAAAGGAGATGGTTTAACCGAAGTAAGAGTGACAGATTAGCATATGGATTTCGTGGTAGGATAGCCGCATGCCTTGAGAAAGTGTAGAACGGTTTGGGGAATCGTGATGGAAGGTGATTTGGCCTACATATTTTATTCGAAATGGTGGTCACTGTACGAAGAAAGGTTAAATATGGCGGAAGGGAGTTGCTTGAAATGAAGAGGGGTGTGAAGATTTGATTATCGTTTCTGATGCAGTATGACTTGAGTTCGGAACGTATTGTTGAACTTTTAGTTGAAGTCAATAGGGAAGGAGCAGACTTATTTAG
Source organism: Nicotiana tomentosiformis (assembly GCF_000390325.3). Taxonomy (NCBI): domain Eukaryota; kingdom Viridiplantae; phylum Streptophyta; class Magnoliopsida; order Solanales; family Solanaceae; genus Nicotiana; species Nicotiana tomentosiformis. Next base: position 57,201,700 of record NC_090813.1, on the reverse strand, counting down.
CTGGTGGGCGAGCATGAGTTTTGGAGGATTTACTGATTTTGTGGTAGTTGTACCCCGTGCATCATCGTCGGAAGATGTCAGTAAGGAATCTCACAGGTGGGTTTTCTCCTGTGAGCAGGCTAGCAGTTGCATGATGTTGATGACGTTTCTGCGAAGAATACTGCTTGCCATCCGGTAAGAGGCCGAATATGTGATTGTGATTGATGATTCAGAATGTTCATGAAAAGCTTAACAAAAGACTTCGAGAAATTTAGCGGGTTAACGTTATAGGATTCATGGTAATTGAGAAAGAGGGATCATTTTGGGCTCTACGTTATGGGATGGTAGCTTAAAGCTAAGTGGGAGATCCCCACTGTCTACGATTGGATCACATGGTTGTCTGCTTGTGCGGTTTCTGGTTATCAATTCATTGGTGGATTATTTATGACTAAGAAAAGAAAAATATCAGGAGTAATTTGAACAAGGAACTTGATGAATGTGTGTTATACTTCGCCTTTTCGATTCAGGTGCAGGTTTTGGAAAGACTCAGAGTTATGCTTCTTGTGGATGTAATGTACAAGGGAAAGAATTCAGCTAGTTGCTTCTCCGGGAGTGTGTTCAGGTGCTCGTAGAGCGTTAAAGTTGGTTTGATTTAGGATCAGGTCAGAGTAGGTGACTCTCAACTACGGTTCTAGTGGGTTCAAAAATTTAAGTGCAGTGAATAAGGATTTCGGGTCCGTTGTGTGGTTAAGGATCGAGTTTTCCCAGAAGATTACAGACGAGACTTGGAATTTTCTATGGTATCATTGGCTACGGTGCAGTATCGGAGTAAAGGAAGAAATAGCTTCGGATGCGCGGACGGTCTTGCAAAATGGGTGTACTAGGAAATGCTATTATGTGTTTGAAAAGGGTATGAGATGATTCATGGGTATTAAGACGATGTGGTCTCGTGATTCGGGTCACTCGGGATGAGTGTAGATTGAGTTCGTTATGTTGTGAATGGAACTATTATATTTCTAAGTTAGGTCAAGAGTATATTGAAAGAAGTTGGGTCGGTTAGTAATGGTTGAGTCGGCATGATTGTGGCAATGATGAGTTCCTTTCGGCGTGTGAAGTCATATATGTGGTTGTGGTTGTACATGCGGGCTTAACAACCACCATGACATGATTGAGTTGAGAAGTATTTGATTTCGATGGCTTTGTTATGTAAATGGATTCCTGAAGAGTTATGACGGTTTAGATCACGGCTTGAGGTTGTATTTTCTGTGATTTGAGAATTCAGTTGCGTGTTGCAGTGGTTCTTCTTAAATTGGCTAAATGAAAGGTTTCTAACCAATGAAGTGGTTAATATACTAGTAGTTCAAGGGTTATGGTGAATGCGTGTATTATCACGTAGCGGCATGATGGGTGCAATGGGCAGTATGGGAGTTGGAAGTTGAGGATCAAGGTTACGGTCCGATATTGATAAGAATGTCACGAGCTTGGATGAGCAGAGGAGAATTCAGATGTTTAGAGAAAGCTAGCATTATCCTAATTTCGACTAGGAATGGTGTTATGTGGAAGAGGCATTGTATATTGAGTTGCGGGCTGTGAATTGCTTTATAGATTAGGACGGTTGGTGGTATGGATGTGCAGGCTTAGCTACCTAATGAGGTAGTGGGAGCATACCCTACGGGGAGATTTGTATAAGTGTGGCATGCTAGTCACTTGATTGTTAAAGATCAAGACCAAATATGGAGCTTATGGTAATATCGCAATTGCGAGAGCTTATGCCTGAGAGGTGTCCTATTCCTTGGGTTGTGGCCTATGTGAGTTTGTTTCAGATTTGATGGTTGTCCTTATGTGTCATGAATAGAGTCATTACAGATCTTTGGGAAGTTATTGGCCCAGTATGGTATGATCAGAATCGGTGTGAGGTCCGTTGGTGGGACTAATGTGAGTGTGTGCTCTGCGTCAGGTTAGATATGTTCGTTCATCATACCATTGCTTACGGAGGAATCGTCAGACATTGGATGTTATTCCCGTTGTCAGCTATTCTATGCAATCTCTATTGTGCCATGTGGGTTATGAGACGACTTGATTATTCGCATGCGTGTTGAGGTCCCGTGTAGCTTGTGGTGTTATGTGAGCAGGATGGCTCTCAAGATGCAGGTCATTTATTGCACCTTAGTTGTGTTTGGGGTTCGTAACGTATGACGCTATCCGTTTCCCCAGGATTTGGTATGATGGACCTGGCATGCTTGTGGTCGACATTCGGGCATTTCGTAAGTATAAGCGTTACAACTTGATATGTGTGTTTTCTTCGTGATTGTTATGTGTGGATCGGGTTTCACGCCGTAACAGTGTCATGTCGAGTCGGGTTGCACGCCGCAACAATGAGATGTTGAGCATAGCTCCTTACACTTATTTTGTGTGTCTTGTTTTTCACCCCTGAGGTGGGTTCACGACATCTATTCGGCAGTTTTATTCGTTACGCATGCTAGGTAGTCCTTCTCTAGAGTTCGTTCTTCATTATGTATCGCATTCGAGTTGTAGCTTGTTGGCACGTTATGGGCGTCATATAAGATTTTTGGCAGTGTCTGAGATGGCTTATTACCTGAGCAACTTGTACTAGATGAGACGAGATTATTGGACCTAAAATTAGTGCAACCAGATTTATATAAGGTACATGAAAGGGAAATATCATTATTCATTTCAGAATGAAGTAATGGCTCTTGTCAGGAGGGGAGACTCCATGAATTATTGATTCAGCAGGTGGTTACGAGTTCCTATACGTCCCTTTCGTCATGGCAGTATTGCGAGAGTTGGAACATGATTTATATGTGTCATGAGATGTATTGCAGGCAGCGGATTTGTGAAATTACAGCTATTGTAGTTGGATGATGTTATTATAGGCAACCGATTTATGTGGTGCATGGGGTGATTTTAGCATAGATGCATGATCATGTTTTGGTATAGTGTGTGGTGATTGGTACGGTGTTCATGTGTTAGAATAAGGCCTTGTAAAGAAATTCGAAAGTTGGAACTTGGTTCTGAAGCTTGTTAGCTAAGGTTATAGGGAGGATTTTTAGTCTGGCTTGAGCTTGTGTGTTCAACTGGAATGTGGTGGCACGGGTAGGTGCACGAGGTGTTAAACAGTGATTTTGGACAACTCCGGAACGGTTCTTAGCACATTCGAGGACGAACGTATGTTTAAGTGGGGGAGAATATAACTACCCGACCGGTCGTTTTGAGCTCTAGCACGTCATTCAGCGGTTTGAGGCCTTGAGTAGCTTCACTTAAGGTATTATGACTTGTACATGTAATGATTCGACCAATCATTTTGCTTTCTAGAACCCCGTTCCCCTAAATAAGACTCCCCCGTATGCGCTTTTACTGTTTTATGATTTGCGTGGATGGTGAGTTCGGGATTTTGAAGGGTTCGGGTTGAAATCGGAATACTTGGTTCCTTAGTTGACTTTAAAAAGGCTAAGTTTGACTTCGGTCAACATTTTGAGAAAACGACCCCGGAATTGAGATTTGACGGTTCCAATAGGTTCGTATGAAGATTTTGGTGTATGTTCGAATCGGGTTTTGGACGACCTGGGAGAGTTTCGGCGTTTAATATTGAAAATTAACTATTTGAAGGTTTTAAAGTTATTTAAATTTGGTTTGGAGTAGGTTTTAAAGTAATTGAGGTCCGTTCGGAATTCCGGGCCTGGGAATAGTTTCGTATGGTGATTTAAGACTTGCACGCAAAATTTGGTATCATTCCGAGTAGTTTAAATATGTTTCGGCGCGTTCAGACTAAGTTTGAAGAATTTGAAATTTCTAAGTTGAATCAATTTGGTTTGAGGTATGATTCTTAGTTTTGATGTTGTTTTACTTGTTCCGAGGGTTTGAGCGAGTCCGTTTTATGATTTTCAATCTTGTTGGTAGGTTCGGGCGGGGCCCCGAGGGCCTCGGGAGTTAATCGGACGAGACTCAGACCAAGTTGGAACTTGGGGAAAACAGCTGAAGCTCCGAGCTTCTGGTGTAACCTCACCTGCACATGGATAGCCGCAGGTGCGAGCCACGAGCCGCATAAGCGACCAAGAAGGGGGCTGCTAGTGACCGCAGAAGTGGGGAAATGGACCGCACCTGCGAAGGCGCAGGTGCGAGGAAGGCAGCGCAGAAGCGGACAGAGGTCGCAGGTGCGACACACATACCGCAGAAGCAGTCTCGCAGAAGCGAGCCATTGGTCACAAAAGCGAAGGAGCCGGCTAGGGGGAAGGACCGCATCTGCGAGGCCTTTTCCGCAGATGCGAAGCCGCAGATGCGGTGGTCGAACCGCAAATGCGGAAACCACAGAAGGCAGAACACTTTATTTAATACGGGACTTAGGAATATTTGCTCATTTCTTACACATCTTGGGGGAGATTTTGGAGCTGGTTAGAGAGGGATTTTCATCAACCAATTGAGGTAAGTAATTTCTACCGCATGTGAGTTAAATACATAGTTTATGGGTAGATCCAAACATGTGTATTAGTGAAAAATCATGGGTTGGATGAAAAACCTAGGGTTTTGGTAAAAATGGTATTTAACCACGAGAATTGTTATGGAATTTAGTGAAATCATATATTTGAGTTCCTGAGGTTATGGGTAACGACTTTCTTCAAATATTTTCAGAATTCGGGCACGTGGGATCGGGGTGAATTTTAGCAATTCTTCAATTGGGGTTGGGTAATCACTTTAATAATTGGGATATGAGCTTTCGAGCATGTATTGACTGTTTTATATAACATTTGACTAGTTTCAAGTCGTTTGGCACCGAATTGAGGGTTTAAGCACAATCTTGGACCTAAAAGTAGGCCTTGAGACGAGGTAAGTCTCTTTTCTAATCTTGTAAGAGGGAATTAACCCCATAGGTGAATGTAATTAATATGTTCTTCTATTTGTGGGAGCTACGTACGCACGAGGCGACGAGAGCCCGTACGTAGCTATTAATTATGCTTATGTCCGGGTTGTTTTAGGTTTACACCATGCCTTGCTGACATCGTTAATTGATTTTGCTTACTAATTATCTTGGATAGAACTGAGGGTGAGGATTTCAATAATTTAAAAAGTTTCTAGTTGAATTTCTTGTTTTGGAAGAGTTGAGAGATATTATGATAATTTCATAAATCTATGTTCAACCGCGTCGCAAGTATATTTTGTGAGCGGGATAAATTTTCACTACTCTCATGGGAGCGGGCCGTTCGCCTCGGCAGGTTAATAGATGCATATATGGTTCGTGCCGTTCGACCTTCGGCAGTGCACACAGTATATGTATATGTATTATGGGATCGGATCGTACGTCCTCGGTATAATTCGTGCGTATTAATAATGGGAGCCCAAGTTTATTTGATATTGCTTCATTGACTTGAGAGGCTAAATGGTTAAATGAGGGAAATTGATTTGGTACTTACTATTGGTGAAAGGATTGTTTATTTATTTCTTGCTTCTGAGTTATATTGTCATTTATATATTTCATGTTTAATTAGAATTTTATACATTTTATTGTTGGCCTATAGTAAGTGTCGAAGTCGACCCCTCGTCACTACTTCTTTGAGGTTAGACTAGATACTTATTGGGTACATGTTGTTTATGTACTCACGCTACACTTCTGCACTGAATGGGCATGATCTGAGGCAGGTGCATCTGGATATTAGTCTGGCACACATCCTTGACTACTACGAGACTTTGCGGTGAGTTGACTCCCAATCCTGTTCCGCAGCAGCCGAAGTCTTCCTTGGCTTTATTTTCATTCTATTTCTCTTCGGACAATATTGTAGTACTCTTTTTTATATTCTACTAGTAGCTCATACACTTGTGACACCAAGTCTTGCAGATTTATGCTAGTAGACACTTGATGGCTTTGGGTTGTTTTACGTATCTCACTTGATTTAAAAAATTTTGATCTCGTATTTTTATTAAACTCTTACTTCTTATTTCTGCATAAACTAAAAATCAACTATTTCAAATCTTTAAAAGAGAGGATTACAGAGTTAGTTCGCGGTTGGCTTGCCTAGCGGTAACGTAGGGCTCCATAATGGCCTATAGGAGGAATTGGGTCGTGATAACATGGTATCAGAGCACTAGGTTCACATAGGTTTCACAAGTTATGAGCAGACCTAATAGAGTCTTGCGGATCGGTGCGGAGACGTCTGTACTTATCTTCGAGAGTCTATAGGGTGTTAGGAAACTACTCTTTCTTCATCTCCTAGCGTGCAGTTGATGTTATACTAAGTGTCTTTCTCTTAATCTCTCACAGATGGTGAGAACGCGCACGACGGATGTTCCAGACCCGGGAGGTGTTGTTCCCCCTATTGCCACAGGCCGAGGCAGAGGCCGAGGGAGGGCACCAACCCAAGGTTGGGGAGGAGGACATCCCAGAGTGGCCCCGGCTATACTACCAGCAGATCCAGCAGAGGATCCTATTATCGAGGAGCAGGGTGAGATGCCTAAAAAAGAGCCAGCCCCGGTGGATTTCATGTCCGCAACGGGATTTTAGGAGGTTATGGGTTGTATGCTACGATTCATGGATACTATGACCCAAGTTGGTTTATTTCCAGCAGATCCAGTCATATCTCAGGTGCGAGGGGGAGCACATACCCCTACTGCTCAGGCTCCTGGACATGTAGTTGCCGTATATCAGATCCTGAGCACATTACCCGTGGGCGGAGCCCAGCCAGTGGCAACGGTCGTACCTAAGCCCAGACCAGCTGCAGTCGGCAACCCGCAGAAGTTATTGGACAAATGGACTAGGCTACACCCTCCTGTCTTCGGGGGTGAGTGACATGAGGATCCCTAGGACTTCATTGATCGGTGCAGGGTAGACTGCACAATATGAGTATATTAGAGTCCCACAGGGTGGATTTCACTACTTTCCAGCTGGGGGGCAGGGCCCATAGATGGTGGCAGTCACATCTTCTCGGCAGATCATCAGGTTCTCCTCCCATGACTTGGGATCAGTTTACACGCCTTTTCTTGGATAGGTATATTCCACCTTCCTAGAGGGAAGAGTTGCGGTTTCAGTTTGAGCAGCTCCGACAGGACCATATGTCAGTGACCGATTATGAGGCGAGATACTCTGAATTGTCTCGCCATGCACTTATGATACTTCCTACTGAGACAGAGAGGGTATAAAGGTTCGTTGCGGGGTTACACTCTGGTATTCGGGCCACTATGGCCCGAGAGGTTGAGATAAGGACCTCTTACCAGCTGGTTGTGGAGATATCTCGGAGGATTGAGGGTTATCGTCAGCGGGACTGAGAACAGATACCACGTGACAAGTGGTTCCGTCATTCGGTAGGATTCATTGGTGCTCCATCTGGGGGTAGAGGTCAGTTTGGTAGAGGTCATCCGAGTAAGCCTACATTTCCAGCACCGCCGCCTTCTCGGGGTGCTCCAGTTCGACCCTATTTCAGTGCCATGCCAGAGAGTTCCTACCGCCCACCAGCTATCCCGAGTTCTTCCAGTGGGTATTTAGGCCATCAGGGTCAGACCTCAGGGCAACAGTCCACTGTTCCGAGGGGTTGTTACGAGTGTGGAGATCCTGGCCACATGAAGAGATTTTGTCCTAGACTTTGGGGCAAGGCGGTGCAGCAGGGTCAGCAGCCCATGATTACAGCACCAGTAGCCGCACAAGCCGTTCGGCCGCCCAGAGGCGGAGGGCAAGTGGGCAGGGGCCGTCCTAGAGGTGGAGGCCATGCAAGTGGTGCTCCAGCTAGATTCTATGCTTTCTTGGCCAGACCAGATGAAGTGTCCTCAGATGCCGTGATCACAGGTATTATTTCTGTCAGCGGTAGGGATACTTTGGTATTATTTGATCTAGTGTCCATTTATTCATACATGTCGTCTTTGTTTGCTCATTTCCTGGATATTCCTCGTGAGTCCTTGGGTACTCCTATTTATGTGTCCACTCCGGTGGGCGATTCTGTTGTTGTGGATCGGGTCTATCGGTCCTGCATTGTTACATTCTGTGGTTATGAGACTAGAGCGGATCTTTTGATGCTCGATATGACCAACTTTGAGGTTATCCTGGGCATGGACTAATTATCTCCATATCACGCCATCCTCGATTGCCATGCCAAGACTATTACCTTAGCGATACAAGAGTTACCTAGATTGGAGTGGAAGGGTTCGTCTGTCAGCACACCTAGTCAGATCATCACTTTTATGAAGGCTCAACACAAGGCCGAGAAGGGTTATTTGGCTTATCTAGCTTATGTTCGGGATACTACCGCGGAGACTCCGGCGATTGATTCAGTACCAGTAGTCTGGGAGTTCTCCGATGTGTTTCCTTCTGATCTTCGAGGCATGCCACTAGATCGTGACATCGATTTCTGCATTGATTTGGCTCTAGGTACCCAGCCTTTATCTATCCCACCGTACCGTATGGCTCCAAAAGAGTTGAAGGAGTTGAAGAAATAGCTTTAGGAGTTGCTTGCAAAGGGGTTCGTCAGGCCGAGAGTATCACCTTGGGGGTGCACTAGTGTTATTTGTGAAGAAGAAGGATAGGACCATACGTATGTGCATTGATTACCGCAAGTTGAATAAAGTTATCATTAAGAAAAAGTACCCGTTACTGCAGATTGATGATTTGTTTGACCAGTTGTAGGGTGCCAGGGTGTTCTCTAAGATCGACTTGAGATCGGGGTACTATTAGTTGAAGATTCGAGATTCGGATGTTCTGAAGACTGCTTTCCGAACTAAATATGGCCATTATGAGTTTCTAGTGATGTCCTTCGGTTTGACTAACGACCCAACGACGTTTATGGATTTGATGAACATGGTGTTCGAGCCTTATATTGATTCGTTCGCCATTGTCTTCTTTGGTGACATTTTGATCTACTCGCGCAACATGGAGGAGCACGAGCAGCTCTTGAGAGTGGTGCTTCAGATCTTGCGGGAACAGAGGCTATATGCTAAGTTTTCCAAGTGTGAGTTTTGGCTAGATTCTATAGCATTCTTAGGGTATGTGGTGTCCGGCGAGGGTATTAAGGTGGATCCCAAGAAGATTGAGGCAGTTCAGAGTTGGCCTCGTCCTACTACAGCGACTGAGATCAGGAGCTTCTTGGGGTTAGCAGGTTATTATCGCCGTTTTATGGAGGGATTCTCATCTATTGCAGCACCTTTGACTAGACTGACCCAGAAGGGTTCCCCATTCTGTTGGTCCGATGATTGTGAGGCGAGATTCCAGAAGCTTAAGACAACATTAACTACGACACCGGTTCTAGTTTTTCCTTTTGGTTTGGGGATGTATACCGTGTATTATGATGCTTCACGCGTTGGTTTGGGTTGTGTATTGATGTAGGAGGGGCGAGTTATTGCATATGCTTCACGTCAACTGAAGCCCCATGAGAAGAATTATCCTGTACACAATTTGGAGTTAGCCGCTATTGTTCATGCTTTTAAGATTTGGAGGCACTATCTTTATGGGGTGTCCTGTGAGGTTTACACTGATCATCGCAGCTTGCAACATTTGTTCAAGCAAAGGGATCTCAATTTGAGGCAACATAGGTGGCTTGAGTTACTAAAGGACTATGACATTGCTATTCTTTATCACCCGGGCAAGGCGAATATAGTTGCGGATGCCTTGAGCAGAAAGGCAGAGAGTATGGGTAGCTTGGCATTTATTTCAGCAGAGGAGAGGCCATTAGCTTTGGACGTTCAGTCCTTGGCTAACAGACTTGTGATGTTGGATATTTCAGAGCCCAGCCGAGTTCTTGCATGTGTCGTTGCCCAGTCTTCACTATTGGAGCAGATCAAGGCTCGACAGTTTGATGATCCGCACTTGTTAGTTCTCAAGGAGACGGTGCTACAAGGTGGTGCCAAGTAGGTTACTATCAGTGCTGCAACTCCAGGGTCGTCTATGTTTTCCTAACGTCGATGGCTTGAGGGAGAGGATTCTAGAGGAGGCACACAGTTCACGATATTCTATTCATCCAGGTGCTGCTAAGATGTGTCGCAACCTGAGGCAGCATTATTGGTGGCGGCAGATGAAAAAAGACATAGTTGAGTATGTTGCGAGGTGTCTAAATTGCCAGCAGGTTAAGTATGAGCACCAGAGGCCAGGTGGCCTACTCCAGCAGATGACTATACCTGAGTGAAAATGGGAGCACATTACTATGGACTTTGTAGTTGGGTTGCTGCGGACCTTGCAGAAGTTTGATGCAGTTTGGGTCATTGTTGACAGGTTGACCAAGTCGGCACATTTCATTCTGGTGGTGACCATGTATACTTCGGAGAGGTTGGCCCAGATTTATATTTAGGAGATAGTTCGGTTGCATGGTGTGCCTATTTCCATCATATCAGATAGAGGCCCTCAGTTTACTTAACATTTCTTGAGAGAGTTACAGAGTTAGTTGGAGACCCGGGTAGAGCTCAGCACAACATTTCACCCATAGACCGATGGGCGGTTAGAGCGGACAATTCAGATCTTGGAGGACATGCTCAGGGCATGTGTGATTGACTTTGGAGGGCAGTGGAATCAATTCTTGCCTTTGGCCAAGTTTGCTTACAACAACAGTTATCAGTCCAACATCGAGATGGCTCCATTTGAGGCTATATATGGTCGACGATGTTCCTCTCCCATCGGATAGTTTGAGCCCGGGGAGGCTAAGTAATATGGTAGTGATTTGGTGAAGGATGCCTTGGAAAAAGGTAACGTTGATTCATGAGCGACTTCGCACAGCACAGTCCAGACAGAAGAGTTACGCGGACCAGAAGGCGCATGATTTATCATTCATGGTGGGCGAGAAGGTTCTCTTGAAAGTCTCGCTGATGAAGGGGATCACGAGGTTCGGGAAGAAGGGCAAGTTGAGCCCAAGGTTTATAGGTCCATTCGAGGTGTTGAGACGAGTTGGGGAGGTTGCTTATGAGCTTGCTTTTGCCTCCCAGCCTATCGGGAGTTCATCTGGTTTTCCACATGTCTATTCTATAGAGGTATCATGCCGACAGGTAACATGTGTTAGACTTCAGCACAATTCAGTTAGACGAGAGCATGTATTATGAGGAGGAGCCAATTGCCATTGTTGATAAGTAGGTTCGCTAGTTGAGGTCCAAGAGGATTTCCGCGGTAAGGGTTCAATGGAGGGGCCAACTAGTCGAGGAGGCGACTTTGGAGTCCGAGGAGGACATGCGGAGCAGTTATCCACACTTATTCAGCACTCCAGGTACGATTCTTGACCCGTTCGAGAATTAACGTTTGTTTAAGAGGTGGAGAATGTAATGACCTGACCGTTCGTTTTGCTTTCTAGAACCCTATTCCCCTAAATAAGACTCCATGTATGTGCTTTTACTATTTTATGACTTGCGGGTATAGTGAGTTCGGGATTTGAAAGGGTTCGGGTTGAAATCGGAACACTTTTTAAACTCCTTAGTTGACTTTAAAAAGGCTAAGTTTGACTTTGGTCAACATTTTGAGAAAATGATCCCGTAATCGGGATTTGACGGTTCCAATAGGTTTGTATGATGATTTAGGACTTGGGCGTATGTTCGAATCGGGATTTGGACGACCTGGGAGAGTTTCAGCGTTTAATAGTGAAAGTTAACTATTTGAAGGTTTTAATGTTATTTAAATTTTTTTTGGAGTAGGTTTTGGAGTAATTGAGGTCCATTCAGAATTTCGGGCATGGGAATAGTTCCGTATGGTGATTTAAGACTTGTACGCAAAATTTGGTGTCATTCCGAGTAGTTTAAGTATATTTCGGCGCGTTCGGAGTAAGTTTGAAGAATTTGAAATTTCTAAGTTGAATCAATTTGGTTTGAGGTATGATTCTTAGTTTTGATGTTGTTTTACGCGTTCCGAGGGTTCGAACGAGTCCGTTTTATGATTTCAAACTTGTTGGTATGTTCAGGCGGGACCCTGGGGGCCTTGGGAGTTAATCGGATGAGGCTCGGACAAAGTTGGAACTTGGGGGCAACAGTTGAAGCTCCCAGCTTCTGGTGTAACCGTACCTGCGCATGGATAGCTGCAGGTGTGAGCTCGTAGAAGCGAGCCACGAGCCGCAGAAGCGGCCAAGAAGGGGGCTGCCAGTGACCGCAGAAGCGGGGAAATTGTCCGCACCTGTGAAGGCGCAGGTGCGAGGAAGGCAGCGCAGAAGCGGACAGAGGTCGCAGGTGCGATGCACATACCGCAGAAGCGGTCTTGCAGAAGCGAGCCGCTGGACGCAGAAGCGAAGGAGCCGGCTAGAGGGAAGGACTTCATCCGCGAGGCCCTTTCCACATATGCGGTGGTTGAGCCGCAGATGCGGAAACTACAGAAGGCAGAGCACTTTATTTAATACGGGACTTAGGCATTTTTGCTCATTTCTTACACATCTTGGGGGCGATTTTGGAGCTGGTTAGATAGGGATTTTCATTAACCAATTGAGTTAAGTAATTTCTATCACATGTGAGTTAAATACATAGTTTATGGGTAGATCATAACATGTGTATTAATGAAAAATCATGGGTTGGATGAAAAGCCTAGGGTTTTGGTAAAAAAGGTATTTAACCACGAAAATTGTTATGGAATTTAGTGAAAATCATATATTTGAGTTCGTAAGATTATGGGTAATGACTTTCTTTGAAAATTTCCGGAATCCGAGCACGTGGCCCCGGGGGTAAATTCTAGGAATTCTTCAATTGGGGTTGGGTAGTCACTTTAATAATTGGGATATGAACTTTCGAGCATGTATTGACTGTTTTATATAATATTTGACTAGTTTCAAGTCGTTTGGCACCGAATTGAGGGTTTAAGCACAATCTTGGACCGGAAAGTAGGCCTTGAGACGAGGTAAGTTTTTTTTCTAATCTTGTAAGAGGGAATTAACCCCATAGGTAAATGTAATTAATATCTTCTTATATTTGTGGGAGCTACGTACGCATGAGGTGACGAGAGCCCATACATAGCTACTAATTATGCTTATGTCCGGGTAGTTTTAGGTTTACACCATGCCTTGCTGACACCGTTAATTGATTTTGCTTACTAATTGTCTTGGATAGAACTAAGGGTGAGGATTTCAATATTTTAAAAAGTTTCTAGTTGAATTTCTTATTTTGGAAAGAGTTGAGGGATATTATGATAATTTGAGAAATCTATGTTCAACCGCGTCGCAAGTATATTCCGCGAGCGGGGTAAATTTCCACTACTTTCATGGGAGCGGGTCATTCGCCTTGGCAGGTTAATAGATGCATTTATGGTTCGTGCCGTTCGACCCTCGGTAGTGCACACAGTATATATATATATATGTATTATGGGATCGGGCCGTACTTCCTCGGCATAATTCATGCGCATTAATACTGGTAGCCCAAGTATATTTGATATTGCTTCATTGTCTTGAGAGGCTAAATGGTTAAATGAGGGAAATTGATTTGGTACTTACTATCGGTGAAAGGATTATTTATTTATTTCTTGATTCCGAGTTCTATTGTCATTTATAAATTCCATGTTTAATTAGAATTTTATATATTTTATTGTTGGCCCAAAGTAAGTGTCGAAGTCGACCCCTCATCACTACTTCTTCGAGGTTAGACTAGATACTTACTGGGTACATGTTGTTTATGTACTCACGCTATACTTCTGCACTGAATGTGCAGGATCTGAGGTAGGTGCATCTGGATATCAGTCCGAAGCGCATCCTTGACTACTACGAGACTTTGAGGTGAGCTGCCTCCCGAGCCTGTTCCGCAGCAGCCGAAGTCTTCCTTTGCTTTATTTTCTGTCTATTTCGTTTCGGACAGCAGTGTAGTACTCTTTTGTATATTCTACTAGTAGCTCATACACTTATGACTCCAGGTCTTGGAGATTTATTCTAGTAGACACTTGATGGCTTTGGGTTGTTTTACTTATCTCACTTGCTTTAAAACAATTTGATCTCGTATTTTTATTAAACTCTTACTTCTTATTTATGCATAAACTAAAAATCAACTATTTTAAATCTTTAAAAGAGAGGATCACAGAGTTAGTTCCCGGTTGTCTTACCTAGCGGTAACGTTGGGCGCCATCACATCCTATAGGAGGAATTGGGTCGTGACAGCACATATGGTCGGAATTGAATTTCGGGAAGTTCAGGATTGGTTTGGAAAGAAAATTCTAATTTAGGAATATTTAAGTAGGAAGAATTGGCTAAGGTATGACTTTTGAGTAAACGACCTCAGAATCGGGATTTGAAGGTTTCAATAGGTTTGTATGATGATTTAGGACTTGGGCGTATGTTCGAGTTGAGTATCGGATCGCCCAGAAGCGTTTTGACGTTCATTATGTAAGGTTGTTATTTCAAAAGATTAACAACTTCCTAAGTTTGGTTTGAAGTAGATTTTGATGTATCAATGTCCGTTTGGGGTTCCGAGCCTTGGAATAACTTTGTTATGTCATTTATGACTTGTGTACAAAATTTGGGGTCAATCATACTTGATTCGATAGGTTTTAACGTCGAATGCAGAAGCTTGAATTTCTAAAGTTCATTAAGCTTGAATTGGGGTACGATACGTGATTTTAGCGTTGTTTGATGTGATTCGAAGGCTCGACTAAGTTTGTGTTATATTTTGGGATGTGTTGGTTTATTTGGTTAAGGTCCCGAGGGCCTCGGATGGATTCTGGATGGTTAACGGATTGAATTTGGCCTTATGAAATTACTGGTGGCAGAACATCTAGTGTAACAGCACTTGCGAGGTTTTGGCCGTAGGTGTGGTACCGCAGAAGCGGCCAAGCGAGTTGCAAAAGTGGTAGGGAGTGAGCTGGAGGGGATTCGTAGGTGCGAAGAGTTTGCCAACCTGCAGCTCATAGATTTGGGCGAGGAAGCGCAAAAGCGGAAGTGGCCTGGGGCTGGGGTCGTAGAAGCAAACAGGTGGACCGCATAAGCGGAGTCGCAGCTACGGCGGAACGATCGGAGAAGCGGAAAGCATGAGAGAGGGCTGCTTCGTAGAAGCGGCAATGTTTCCGCAGAAGTGAGTCCACATGAGTGGGGGAAGCCGCAGAAGCGAGGAGGAGCATTGCATCTGTGGAGCTGCAGAAGCGGCTAATGGACCGCAGATGCGAGGGGTCGCTGGGCAGTGAAGTTTTATAAAAACGGGACTTGGCTTATTTTCTTCCATTTTCACTTGGTTATGGCGATTATGGAGAGCTTCAAGGGGAGATTTTTATTAAGCCACATAAGGTAAGTGAATCCCACCTATTACAAGTTAAATACATGGTTTGTATAAGGATTTAAACATGAAAATATGTAAAAATTGTGGAGTTTTGGTGGAAAATCAAGAATTTAGTATTTTTGGATTTTGACCACGAAATTGGACGTGGAATTGAGAATAAATATATATTTGAGTTCGTAATGTTATGGGCAACGTTTATCTTTGAAAAATTTCGGAATCCGGGCATGTGGGTCCAAGGGTTGACTTTATCGACTTTTTGAGCGGAGTTGGAAATTATTTAAATTGATTAATTATGGGTATTAGAGTATATTTTGATTGGTTTGCACCTTGTTTAACTAGATTTGGTTCGACGGGCATCAGTTTGAGGTATTAGAGATGCTTTGGAGCAGGTTGTGGAACTTCGGAGTGAGGTAAGTCTCATGTCTAACCTTGTGAGGGGAAAACTATCCCCTAAGTGATAATTATTGTTATGTGCTACTAGTTGTGGGTGCTACATATGCACGAGGTAACGAGAGTTCATACATAGCTAAAGCATGTTTATGTCCGGGTAGACTTAGGATCTCATCATGAAATGTTTGAATTACTTGGACTCATCCCAGTGACTTAATTAATTAAAGTTATAACTAAAATTGATTTAGAAGTAAATATATGTGCATTAGGCTAAGCCTTAACACTTTGAGTTGTGGGCAAGTTATTTGAGAAATGGTAAATATCATATTTAATTGATGCTCATGTGTTGTATTGTAAACGCGTGTCTTAAAATCCGGGAACTTCCTTCCTTTTCTTGTGGAGCAGGCCGAACGCCTCAGCACTATGTAGATGCATCTATGGATCGTGCCGCACGTCCCTCGGTAGTGTACACATTATTATGGATTAAGCCGAACGACCTCGGGAGTATCGTGCGTTATATCGCTAGTAGCCCGAACATTTACAAGCTATTCTTTCCACAGATGCCCGACGTTTTATGGTATTTCCTATTTATATCTTAATGACACTTGACATTCTTCTGAGATGTTAAGATAGAATACAAGGTTTAGAAATTTATGCTTTAAAAGAGTGATTGGAAGGTTATGTATCTTACAGATTTACCTTATCCTTGCCGTATGCTTAATATCTGCTCATGTTTCATTATAGTGTTTTATTGGACGTTTAGTAAGTGTCGATGTCGACCCCTCGTCACTACTTCTCCGGGGTTAGGCTAGATACTTACTGGGTACGCGTTGATTTACGTACTTATACTGTACTTCTTCACTAAATGTGCAGGATCTGACAGGTTCATTGATGATCACCTTGGCGCGTAGGCACAATTATTGAGGAGACTTTATGTGAGCTGCATTCCAGGCTACACATCGCAGTCTACCGAGTCTCCATTGTACTATTTATTTTATTTTGTCTTATTACATTCAGGACAAATATTGTATTATTACTATATTCCTTAGAAAAATACTCATGCACTTGTGACACCGAGTTTTGGGGGTTTTCTACGGGTTGTTCGTTGTTGTAATTGTGTAAATACTTTCATTTACTTGGTAAATTCTATTTGATGTTGTTCAATTAATAAAAATCATGATTTCAAAATACTAAAATAAGTAATTAAATTGGTAAATCACCGTTTGCTTGCCTGACGGCGGTGTTAGGTGCCATCACGACCTCTAGAGGATTTTAGGTCATGACATTTACAATTATTAATACTAGTCCATAATCGTGAACTATGCCTACGATTAATAGAGTTACCTCCAAATTTATTATTTTCACTAAAGATATCATTGAAATCACCTCCAAGAAGCCAAGGGCCTTTGTAGCTTTCATGGATATTTTTAATATTATTCCATAATGTATTTCTATTACCTATATATGTACTAGCATATAATGAAGAAAACAACCAAGTGGTATTTATAGGGTATACCTCAATGCTAGCATGAATTTCTTGGTTCCTTCTGACAAAGTTGTTCACATTAATCACGTTGGAATTCCACAGAATAACCATTCCTCCAGCTTGACCCTCTGCTGGAACTTCGATAATTTGAGAGAATGAAAAATCATTGAGTAAGGAGATATGACTCCTCATTCGAGTCTCAAGCAGAGTCACCATGCAAGGATTGTGATTGTCAATCATTTCCCTAAAATTCCTCCTAAATGTCTCATTATTACCCCCACCCCCCGATGTTCCAAATGATAATGTTAGTAGGGCGATACATCATATCCACTTGGTTATGGTTGGGGTTGGTTCCATTCTCCATCATTCTGTTTGATAGAGACAGTGGATTCCTCCTTAACGAGGGTACTAATATCATTGCATGGCTTCCCACCGTTGGGTCCTGTGGAGGCCTGACATCCATTGAGCATTTGTAAAGTGCTGGTGGGGAGTTGAGAATATATCTCTTCTCTAGCATCTCCCTGAATAGATAAACCTTTACCTCATTTAAGCTTGAAAATTCTACAGTTTATTCTGACCCTAGCAACATCATTTCATCTGCATTCTCTACTTGTTGGTCTTCTGGTTCTGGTACATTGGGAGGAGGAGGTTGTTGAGGTGCATTTAGTGGAGCTTGTGGAGGTGCATGTGGTGGTGCATGGTTTGCAGTAGGAGATACATTCATCTGGGATTGAGAATGGTTAATTGGGATGGTCCACAACAAAAATATTGGATTCATGTTCGAGATCTCCCCTGGGGAAAAGAATGAAAGATCCACGGCCATGTTTTGAGTTTGAAGTGGGTTGAAATATGGTGGCAGACTCCATTGAGTTCTCATTGACTGTGCAAGGTTCGAGTTCATTGATGGGGCCAGTTGGTGTAGTATGTTGTTTAACCAAACATGATTGAGATGATTGCGCATGGCCATGTGCATCCCTTCATATACTAGTTGAGCTAGGAAGTGAAAGTTTTGTAGTACTATCACAGTCTATTACCCGTCCAATATCACATTGAATGATATTGCATGGCCCATCAGTCCTTGTTCTATCCAAGAGAGGGGTTGATGGTCTTGTGGTAGTGGTGGTTGAACAAAGAAGATTTGGTTGCCCCTTAGTGGAGCTTGAGATGGTGGTGGGTTTGCCATTGTGTGGGCTCTTTGATGTCTTAGAATTTGGATTAGGTGGTATCGTCTCCTTTGGGCTATTGGAATTCTTGGCATTGTTGATGGAGGTGTCTTATTTTATATTGGAGATATCAAGGGTTTTTTTCGGAACATAAGTGGGGGTAGTAGTGGATATAGGTAGCTCCCTAATCATTAAATCTACTTGCATGTCTTCTGAATGGTTTGGGAAAATGGTTTTAAAAGGATTTTGAAAAGATTTTTCACCTGGCACATGGTTATCCTTATTGGCCATTTGTGGAGCAATGAGAATTTCTTGGGACATGTGTTATTGTTGCTTGTGCTCGTTCATGCATGAGGAGTTATAATTAGTGGTAATATTTTTGTTGGCAGAGTTGTTTAGAGAGTCTTTGGAATTAGTATTAGGTATGGTTATAGGGTTAATTAGGTTGTTTATATCGCTTAATAGGAGATTATTGGAATGCATGTTGGTTAATTGGCCATTTTCATTTTCTGCCACGTGTTCATTAGCATATTTTATCGAGGAAACGTCTAATGACATGCAATCAACCTCTATAGAAATAGGGATTTTGTTTTCATTTTCTTTAAATTCTGGCGGATTATCCAAGATGGAGAATTTATTTCCAGTGGCAGTGTAGACCTATGCATAGGATTATTAAGAAAGATTTTGGTAGAAGAAATCTTGTTTGTTACGTTTGTAGCTGATTTGTTGCCAAAAGATTTTGCATTAAAAGAAAGGATGGGAGAATTACCTGGCATGCTGGTACTGGGATTTTGGAACTTACGTGGTTGTTGGGGTGACTCCTTGATCCTATGATTTGGATTCTTTTTCTTGGAGAAGTTAACCGTCTGCCAAATATCTTCTTTATTGCCTTGAGCTTCGTTTTGTTCCATTGATTGGTTTGCAGTCGATTCCATGTGTGTGGGTGGTGGATTATTGATTATAACCTTGTATGGACATTTGGACTGAGCGTGGCCTAGTCTCCCACATTTTTTACACAAAATGTTCTCCCCTTCATAAAACTCGGTTGGTAGAGGGAAGAAGTGGTTCATCTAGTGGCATCTCTATGCATAATCTTTCATACCTTCCCCTTAGGGTTGAGGAGGTGCATGCGTCAATTTTTAATAGTCTACCAATTTTATTTCCTATTTTTTTCAAAATTAATCCATCGTAAAATTCGGTTGGTAGTTGTGGTAATCGCACCCAAACGGCTGTTAGCGAGACTTTTGCTTCAGATGCTACAAAATTTGGTTCCCATCTTTGGAGGTTTTGTTCTTGCATAACAGATTGGTGTTCTTTAGTTGGTTCTAGAGAGAAGCAGAGCTTTTTTGGTTGTTATAGTAGCAACTGTCAAATTTTAAATGTCCAGTTGGTAGACTTTCTAAATTTTCACTTTAGGGAGTATACTAGTCATAGAGACGAAAGTAGTAGTGTCTTGTGTAATTTCAAACTTGATTTGACATTTTATTAGTTAATGGTTAACATTTCATATTTATTTATCTAAATTTTTATTCAAACATTTTGTTTGTAACAATCGTAGCAGAAAATATTAGATTCACATTATTGAGATGGATCTGAAATTTGTAAGTCAGCCAACTAAATATAACATATATTCTTAATATTATGTTACATTTGATTCATTTTTTCGCTAGTTTTTAAACAAAACAACTGTATTTTATAAATAATATTTGTGATTAAACTATACGCAAAATTGAAGAATGACGACTTAAAAAATCTTCAGCCTAGAGAATAGGAGATTTCAAAATTAATATCAATCCACTAAATAATATATACTACAACCTCACTCAGAAAACCCATGTACCTCCACCACAAGAGGTTACCTTACCTCATCGAACGGATAATAATTTCGGGATAGAATTTAGGATTAACTTTATCCCATAACTTTTTCATGCATTTTACCACTACTAGTTTCGTCGCATGTGTATTGCACATATATGTCGAGTTATGTAGTATTCTATTCTATAAGTAATATGAATATTATTAAAATAATAATTATAGTAAATATTATACATGAAAAAAATTATAAGTTCTGTTAATGATCAATACGAATTGTCGTGTAGTGACTTATTTATCGAGGTCAAATTGAGTTGATATGCTTGAACTTGTAAAGATGCATAAAATTTCTTGATCAATGCCATAAAACAATAACCTTTACATATAAAGTACATAGTGACAGTAATATTATTAAGTGATATGTAGTGGTCAATTGTACCAAAAGATCATGTCAATAGTAATAAAATATTTATTTGGAGTGTATGCAAAGGATGATGAAAATCATAATTATGTCAAAATTTTCAAAAGAAACATGAGTGCATAGTTCTAACTTCTCAAAAAATACTTACCTATTTGAAGACCATTTTCATGGTTGCTTAAATTCTTAATCTTCTCCTCCTGGTTGTTAGCTTCTAATAAAAAATCGATAATATTTTAATAAGGATAATTTCGTAACCTCCCTCTAGATTTGACTTCTTAATACTAACTTTTCTTGAGATATACACTATTATATTTACGTCTCTTATTTAGATTTCTTTGTAACAATTCTATCAACATATTTGCATTTAGCATAACTCTTCTAGCTCTTTAGTATCAGAGCTAAAAGATTTTAGGACCATAAAAATTTATGAGACAACAAAATTTCGCGAAATATATAAGTATTCACCAGCTGATAATCTATTCTACTTTTGATATAATTCAAGGCATAATAGCATATAAAGAAGAGTTATTAGAATATTTAAATAGTCCAGAAGAAATTGATTTAGGGATAGCAAATAGATTAAGAGGAGTAGATTATAGAACTTTTATTATACAAGAAATTCTTAGAGTTAATAAGAGAATAAAACAAGAAAGAGAATATATAAAAGAAATTAAAAGAAAAATAGCACCTATTCCGTTAGGATAAAAATATATACATGAGACAACATCCTTTGACTAAACAGATATCTAATAATTATTGGATTTTAAATAGAGAAATAGCAAGAAAAATAGAACTGATAAAATTAGTAAAAAAGGTTAAAAAACTCTTAAACGCAATTTTAGAATTAGCTAAACAAAGAAAAGAATCCGAATCTAGATTTTAGATAACATCAAGTCAAATAGTCGCAAATATTATTAGTGAAGAAAACATATCCGTATTAGATTGGGAAATACAAGGATTAGAAGGTGATATAAATTATCAAGAACAAAGGATAAAATTCTTTAAACATAGAAAAATTTGGATACCACTTGGATAATTAACGACAATAGATAAATTAAAGAATCTAGAATATTTAGACTTAAGAATATATCCAGAAAAGAAATATAGAATATTAAAAGACAATTCGGTTATAAAGTATAATTTTAGTAATGGAGAACATATATTACACACAGAAGATAAACAATATAATACTGTAGTAGATCTAGTAATTAATTTTAGTGAAAAATCACAAGAAAATAATAAAAATATAACAAGAACTTTAGATATAATAGAAGCTTTACAAAGTAAACAAAGAAGAGTTTTAGAAAAATTAGAACATAATTTTGATTTTTTAAAGTCACAAGAACTAGAGATAGATAGAAAAATACAGTTTTTAAATAATAAATTCAACCTAGAAAAGATACCCTCAAAAATCGAGATAGAAAAATTAGTCAAAACTATTACAGAAAAACCTAAAGAACTAGAAATTCAAACTACTAAGTTAATAGAAAAGATAATTCATAAACTAGAATCATTGACAAGTGATATAGGTACATTAAAAGACACGATAGAAACACTAAATGTGACTCAAAAGGGTCATCTTATGTTTTAAAACTCGAATCTGCGCTCTTAAGCCTTAAAAATCTCATTTTTACCCTCCTCAATTTGCGTGCGCAGTCCCGACAGGTTTCCGAAAAGCTTTTATGTTGAAAATTAATAAAAATAAGAATTTTTGCCTTAAAAGTTGATTTTAGTTGACTTCGGTCAATATTTTTGGTAAACGGGTCTGAATCCGTATTTTGACGGTCTCGATAGGTCCGTATCAAATTATGGGACCTGGGCGTATGCTCGAGATTGAATTCGGAGGTCCGTAGCTTGAGTTATGAATTTTTGATGAAAATTAAAAGTTTGGAAATTATTTATTTTTAAGAATTGATTGATATTTGACATTGTTAGTATAAGGTCCGTATTTTAGTTCCGGATCCCGGTACAAGTTCTTTATGATATTTAAGACTTGTCTGTGAAATTTGGTGAGAAACGGAGTTGATTTGACGTGATTCGGACGTCCAGTTAAGAGAATAGAAATTTTAAAGTGTTCTTGAGAATTTCATTTGATTTGGTACTAAATTCGTAGTTCTAGTTGTTATTTTGGCGATTTGATCGCGCGAGCAAGTTTGTATGATGTTTTTAGACTTGCGTGTATGTTTGGTTTGGAGCCCCGAGGGCTCAGGTGAGTTTCGGATAGGCTACGGAGTGAGATTTAACTTGGAAAACACTGCTGGTGCATCTGATATTGCAGGCCTCTGATCTCGCATTTGCGAGATCAGGCATCGCAATTGCGACCTCTGAGAGGTTCGCATTTGCGAGCTTCTTATCGCAAATGCGAAGAGAAGCTGGGCCAATAATTTTCGCATTTGCGAGTCTTCTTTCGCATTTGCGAAGGGAGTCAGGGAAGGGCCGTGATCGCAAATGCGATCATTTAGTCGCATTTGCGAAGATTCAAGGTTCGCATTTGCGCATTTATCTTTGCATTTGCGAAGGCAGCTGTAACGACCCGGCCAATCATTTTGAGTATTACAACCCCGCTTCCCCCTTTACTGCTCAACTTGTACTTTACAGTTGTTGTGTGAATTGTCAGGGTAATTGGTTCGGGTCCGATGAGGTTTTGGAATGAATTGGAACACTTAGTTTCAAGGTTTAAAGCTGAAGTTAAAATAATGACCGGATATCGACTTATGTGTAAACGACCTCAGAGTTTAATTCTAATGATTCCAATAGCTCCGTATGGTGATTTTGGACTTAGGAGCGTGTCCGGAAAATTATTTGGAGGTCCGTAGTAGAATTTGGCTTGAATTGCCGAAAGTTGAATTTTTGGAAAGTTTGACCAGGGGGTTGATTTTTTGATATCGAGGTCGAAATCCAGTTCTGAAAATTTTCATAGCTCCGTTATGTCATTTATGACTTGTGTGCAAAATTTGAGGTCAATCGGACGTGAATTGATTGGTTCCGGAGTCGTTTGTAGAAACTAAAAATTTCAAAGTTCATTAGGCTTGAATTGGGGTATAATTCATGGTTTTAGTATTGTTTGAGGTGATTTGAGGGTTCGACTAAGTCCGTATGATATTTTAGGACTTATTGGTATATTTGGTTGAGGTCCCGAGGGGCTCGGATGAGTTTTGGATGGTTAACGGATTATTTTTGGCCTTAGTGAGATTGCTGATATCTGTTGCTACATTTTTCGGATTTTCTCTTTTGCGTTCACGAGTGGGCCCTCGCGTTAGCG
This sequence comes from Nicotiana tomentosiformis, assembly GCF_000390325.3. Classification (NCBI taxonomy): domain Eukaryota; kingdom Viridiplantae; phylum Streptophyta; class Magnoliopsida; order Solanales; family Solanaceae; genus Nicotiana; species Nicotiana tomentosiformis. The sequence continues at coordinate 57,178,052 of NC_090813.1, read as the reverse complement.
AAGAGGAATTTGTGGCAGGGAGGATTTACTCTTCGCGTTCACGAAGAGAAGCTGGGTTGTGCATCGCGTTCGCGTATGGGGTATCGCGTTCGCAAAGGGAAACATAGTGGGCATGGGTTTTTGCCTTCGCGTTCGCGAAGGGGAGCTCGCTTTCGTGACGAAGGGCTCCGTTAAGCATCGCGTTCGCGAGCAGTGTCTCGCGTTCGCGAAGAACAAATGTTGGGAAGCACAATTTGTGCTTTGCGAACGCGAGGGACCTGTCGCGTTCGCGAAGAAGAGAGGTCTAGACAGAAAGTTTAAGTTCAGAAAATGGGGCTTCGTCCCATTTTCCATTTTTAACGATTTGGAGCTCGGATTGAAGCGATATTTGGGAGATTTTCAGAAAAAATAACGGGGTAATTGTTCTTAACTCAATATTGGTTAAATTACCTGAATCCATGATTGTTTTTATTATTTAATTGGTGAATTAAGTTGGAAAAGTTTGAAAACTCTCTTAGTTTAAATTGAGGATTTGAAGGCCGAGTTGTGGTCGGATTTGAGTAATTTTGGTATGGTTGGACTCGTGGTTGAATGGGGGTTCGGATTTTATGAGTTTTATCAGATTCTGAGATGGGTGATTTGGGGAGTAATTCCTATAAATTTTGTGGGCTGAATCAAATTAATTGTGACTAGATTCGAGCCGTTTGGAAGTTGATACGCGCATAATAGGATTTCTGGATCATTGTTTAGCTTGCTCGACATTGGATTCGGCTTGTTCGAGGTAAGTAACTCTTTTAATCTTGGAGTTGAAGGTATGAACCCTGAATATATGTATTTTGTGAATTGTGGGGAGGTGACGCACATGTTAGGTGACGGGCGTGTGGGCGTGCACTATAGAAATTGTGACATAATTGTTTCTGTGGAATTTTATAGTTAAATAATCTTGGCATTTTCCATGCAGTTTTATGTGTTAAAGAAATTGAGACGAAAAGCATATTAAAAATCATGTTGAGGCTATGTGCCAGCATTATTGGGACCTACAAAGGTCATATTACTGTGAATTATTGTGTTAAATTAAAAATTCATACTTAGTCATATTCATTTTATTGCATATCATAACTCAGTTTTATGACTCTATTTTTATGCATATAAATATTTTGGGCCGAATGCCCTATTTTACTGAAATTCCCGAGTGGCTTGAGAGGTTTATGACTGAGTGAGGCCGAGGGCCTGATTTGTGAGGATGAGTGTGGATTGGGGCTGCCCGCCTGCAGCATATTTATGACTGAGTGAGGCCGAGGGCCTTATTTGTGAAGATGAATGTGGATCGGGGCTGCCCGCCTGCAACATATTTATGACTGAGTGAGGTCGAGGACCTGATTTGTGAGGATGAGTGTGGATCGGGGTTGCCCGCCTGCAGCATACTTTATTATTATAGCACGTGAGTTGTCCGTGCAGCACGTGAGTTGTCCGTGCAGATTATAGCTCTTGGGCTGAAGGAGCCCCTCCGGAGTCTGTACACACCCCTAGTGAGCACGGGTACCTACTGAGTGCGAGTGCCGAGTGCTGAGTGACTGGGAGGCATGAGTGATTGTGAGGTATGCCCGAGTGGCAAGAGTGATTGTGAGGTATGCCCAAGTGGCACGAGTGACTGTGAGGTTTGCTCGAGGGGCTGTATATGAGTGATGTTCTGCCCGAGGGGCTGTTTATGATTTTATCATTGAGTTGCATTGCATTGCCATGCACACATGATATACATGCATAGAGATGTATTTTTCCTCATGCTATACAACATCACATCATTCATAATTTCTCACACATTTTTTGACAGATGGGCATAGTGATGCATTTGTTTTACACGGGTTATCCGGAAGGAAAATGAAACATCTTATTTATTATTGACAAGATTTTGGGAGAAATTTATTGTTTTCAAACTATTCATATTTTTGGCAACTCCAGCAAACGATTTGGGTTTTCACTGATGTATTTGAAAGAAAGAACTACTATTTTTGAAATCATGATTTGGGTGGGTATTTTATCCTTGAGTTACTTCTGGTATTATTTGCTTTATGTTGTAATGGATTGTTGTGGACTATTGGTTTTGGACCCGACCTTGGTGGAAGCTCGTCACTACTTTCAACCTACGGCTAGGTTTGTTACTTACTCAATACATGGGGTCAGTTGTACTGATACTACACTTTTGCGCATTGCGTGCAGATGTTGGCTGCTGCGCTCGATGGTTACGGGACTTGAAGATGTACCTGCATTCCTATTGTAGCTGCCTTTTGTTCAGGGTAGCCTTAGATTTATAAAAGCTCTATTTATGTATTATTCAAACATATTATGTATTTATTTCATTCTCGCTTTGCATACTCTTTCTTAGAAGCTCATGATTTGTACTACCAGTTCTTGGGGAATGTATAAGGTTAAGATAATTATTTACTTAAAGTTCTTTAATAATTGTTATTGGATTGGATAGTTGAAAGTTGGCTTACCTAGTGGGTTGGGTTAGGTGCCATCACGACTAGTTGAATTTTGGGTCGTGACAAGGTGGTATCAGAGCTCTAGGTTCATAGGTTCTACAAGTCATAAGCAAGTGTCTAGTAGAGTCTTGCGGATAGGTATGATGACGTCCATACTTATCTTTGAGAGGCTACAGGGCATTTAGGATATATACTTCCCATTCTTCTTTCCTTATTGTGCAAGATTGATTCAGCTTGAGATATAAACTCTTTGAATTCCTTCCACGTATTCGTATGCGCACATGAGCACTCAGTATCAGTTGTGCATCGCCGGATTATGATTCTATGAACGAGGTTCGAGGTGAGTATTCTGTGTTTTGGTGGTGGGCCAGTCTGGAGGACTTGAGGCCATGGTTAGACCGCAGTTTAAGCTCGGCAGCTTTAGTTATAACTTGTACAATTGGACTCATATGTCCGGTAATGAACCTACAATGGAATTTGTGGCTCGATGAGCGGTGGAATGGCGGTATGATGGATATGATGTGACCGAGGGATGTGTTAAGACGATTTGAATGTGACGAGAAGTGTTTCCTTGAAATGTAAAGAAATGGCCATTGGGTGCTTGATTTTTGTTTTAATGTGACGTACAGTCTCGAGTATGAATATTTTGAAGGATCTTTTATATTATTAAATTTTGGGGTAAATTAAATTCTCATGTCTGGGTAATGAGTTTGGACGCAGATTGACTAAGTGATTGCATAGTAATTGTGACTGCGAAAAGATATAACAAGATAGCAGATTGAGGCTAAGCAGGTGGATTATCCCCTGCGGAGTAATCTATGTAGGAGTATTTCTTATAATGTGAGTGGAGCGTTTCTTTTCTGCCGACGGGGTGTATGGGTGGAGATTTGAATCTGAATCTTGTTGAGAAAGTTGACTTGTGTGTTAAGAGGATGAATACGAGCTTAGCGGATGATTGAGGTATTTTTATGGTTGGCGTTGTATGAACTTGGGAAGAAGTTTCGTTGGACTGACTGTGGCATTATGGCAGTAAGAGAGTATTGGTATTGTGAGTTATGGAATGTTTTAATCTATGGCTTTGAGCCAAGTGGGGGAGTCTGCTATTGACCATTTGATTTCATGGTTAGGTGTTAAAATTTTAATTTTGGTCGGAGCCATACTTGTGGGTTAGCTATGACTTGCAGAAGTTGAGATCGAGGATGACTCGAATAAGGAGATTCCTGGTTAAGGATTATATTTCACGTATGAGTAAATGAAATTCGCGGGATGAGTAAGTTGTTATTGGTGAATGATGTAGTGCGCACGAAGTATGAATTTGATATGTGGTGTTAAAGTAGAGTTACTTCTTTGAGTGTTGTAGTGCTAATGGGGCATGTGTCTTTTGGCCCATTTGGGCGGTGCAATTAGATTTGAGCAAAATGGGTGACTCCCGAGAAAATTTCAGTGGGTTTGAGAATTATATATAGCAAGTGAGAATGTTTTCGGACTTGGGTATGGATAAAAATCCGAGATTTGTGTTTGATGGTGCCTGAACTTGCGAAAATTCTATATGACTATGGATTCTACATTTTTGTATAAGGAAGGTAAGAAGAACAATTTCAAATTCACATTAGGTTTTCTTAGAGTGAGTGTTATAGTTGTAGTATTTTTGAAGGTGCTTAAGAAGAATACCGTTGCTTATGGGCCGTAGGGCATTGTGGTTCTATGCTAATTTTTGTGGGGTAAGTTGTGGTTAAAGATTATGGTATTTTAGCAAGAAGAAGTATCAATCTGAAGACAAATTCGGAAGGGATTTGGAGAAATAGGACAGCTTGGTAGTAGGTTGGATCAGTATGGTAATGGATATGATCAGTTCTTTGAGTGCTTATGATGTGGGGGTTTTCTACAGGTGCTTTGTGGTAATACACCTGGACTTGGCGACCTGCGTGACTTGGTCGAGTTAGAGGAATTTAGTTTCAAGGGCTTGATTATGTGCAAATGAATTTCAAAGTATTCTTGATGATTTCTACCGGTGTGGAGAACGTGTTAGGTATTGTGATTTCCTCCTGGAAAGAAGCAAGAGAAAGGTTTCTAACTAAAATGGTATGTAAATTATTGGTAACTCAAAGTTGATAATAAGATTCTTGTGCTTTTCACATGATGGCAATATAGATGTTACGTGTTGTACGAAAGCTAAATTTTCATGTTCAAGGTGGCAGTACAGTCTTGAAGAGAAGGTAACGAATGTTGGACAACATGGACGGTTTCAAATAACGAGATAAATACTATTACTACTTGGTGTTGTATGAGAAAGGGGCGGACTTCAGAAGGCGCATTGTATTTTTACTTACGGAGGTATAAATTAGTATTGCGGTACTCACATGGTTGATAGACTCCTGATATTCAAATTTTATCAATTGGCACGGAAGAACTTTTAAGTATTTCTCGTGGGATGATCGTGTATGAGAGAGTTATTAGGCATTCGGGCGGTGGAGATGGAATCAAATATGGTGATTCGCGTGTTCTATGGATTTGGAGATTGGGAGTTCTCAGGAGCAGATTGTTTCATGGTTGTGGACTGTGAAGTTGTGGCCGGAGCTAGCCAAATGATAGAATGGGTAATGATTCAGTCATTATGGATTTTCGGAAGAATTTTTATCTATTTGTGGGTAACCCGAGTTGATTTGGCGGTCCATAGGTAGGCCCAATTAAGATGTGCTTTCTACACCGAGCCGGAATGTTTGGCTCAATACTGCTATTATTGAGGGATGTGTCATTTGGTTGATGTTGAACTTATTCGTATTCTCAAATGATCTGTGAGTTATTCCTTTATGCTACGAGGAGTTCTGATTCATTGGTTATGTGCACAGATGGTGCGGTTCTATTTGAGCTTTATAGCGGAATTTGAGTGTGATGAGTAATTGGGTATTGCATGATCGATAGCGTAATGGTTATCTCCTTTCAGGTTTTTGTGTGGTATTTTTGTCATTTGCCTCTCTGTCGTTATTAAATTGGAGCAGGGTGGCTCGGAGTATATAATATGAACCTCGTGTTAGAATCGGGTGATGGTTCTATGGTGTATGATGAATTTTCAATGTTTCGCTGTGGAAGTACTTGTTAATCTGGCGGGGCAGTTCTCTCATTTGAGTTATTTTCTATGACTGGGTACATTTGAATTGTTGCATATTAGTGCACGGATGGCCCGAGTTGTGGCTCCGAGTTATATTGGTGCGGTATGTCTGTGGAGCAGTTATGTTTAGTAATATAAGGTCATTGGACCTGGAATAGGTACTATCAGGCTTGATTATGGTATATTCAAGAGGGTTATGGTTTTGGTTGGGCGAGAGAGCTCCATGGCTAGTTGATCTGATGAGTGGTTATGAGTTTTTGATTGTTTCTTTCATCATTGGCAGTAAATGAAGGTTTTGGAACGAGGTTTGGCTTGATATGAGGTTTTATACTAGTACTTAGTTGGTTTGGAGTAATTACTGTGATCGGGAATGGTGCTACGAGCATGCGAGTTGTGTAATATGCTGGGTGATTATATCCGTGGTTATAGTTATAGCTCGATCCAGATTATTCGGACTTATACAGTGTGTAAATGTAAGATTCGTGTCTTGAAAGAAAATTTTAAGGTTGGAAATTAAAACTCCAAGGGTTATGGGCTAAGGTTAAATTAATGATTTTCAGTTGCATTGTGTAGTCAAGCCTATGTGGGATAGGGTGACGTGGGTTCACCCCCGGGTACGTGTGTGGTAAGATGGAACAATGATTTGGTGGCTTGGAAACAACTTTTGGCACGTTCGAGGACGAACGTATGTTTAAGTGGGGGAGAATGTAAGGACCCGGCCGGTCGTTTTGAGTATTACAACCCCGCTTCTCCCTTTACTGCTCAAATTTTACTTTACAGTTGTTGTGTGAATTGCCGGGGTAATTGGTTCGGGTCTGATAAGGTTTTGGAATGAATTGGAACACTTAGTTCCAAGGTTTAAAGCTTAAGGTAAAATAGTGACCGGATGTCAACTTATGTGTAAACGACCTCGGAATTTAATTCTGATGATTCCAATAGCTCCGTATGGTGATTTTGGACTTAGGAGCGTGTCCGGAAAATTATTTGGAGGTCCGTAGTGGAATTTGGCTTGAATTGCCAAAAGTTGAATTTTTGGGAAGTTTGACCGGGGGGGTTGACTTTTTGATATCGAGGTCGGAATCCAGTTTTAAAAATTTTCATAGCTCCGTTATGTCATTTATGACTTGTGTGCAAAATTTGAGGTCAATCAGACGTGAATTGATAGGTTCCGGAGTCGTTTGTAGAAACTAGAAATTTCAAAGTTCATTAGGCTTGAATTAGGGTGTAATTCATGGTTTTAGCATTGTTTGAGGTGATTTGAGGATTCGACTAAGTCCGTATGATGTTTTAGGACTTGTTGGTATATTTGGTTGAGGTCCCGAGGGGCTCGGGGTGAGTTTTGGATGGTTAAAGGATCATTTTTGGCCTTGGTGAGATTGCTGATATCTGTTGCTGCATTTTTCGGATTTTCTCTTTTGCGTTCGCAAGTGGGCCCTCGCGTTCGCGAAGAGGATGTTTTGTGGCAGGCAGGATTTACTCTTCACATTCGCGAGGGGGTCTCGCGTTCGCGAAGAGAAGCTGGGTTGTGCATCGCGTTCGCGTATGGGGTATCGCGTTCGCGAAGGGAAACATAGTGGGCATGGGTTTTTGCCTTTGCGTTCATGACGAAGGGCTCTGTTAAGCATCGTATTCGCGAGCAGTGTCTCGCGTTCGCGAAGAAGAAATGTTGGGAAGCACATTTTGTGCTTCGCGAACGCGAGGGACCTGTCGCGTTCGCGAAGAAGAGAGGTCTGGACAGAAAGTTTAAGTTCAGAAAATGGGGCTTCGTCCCATTTTCCATTTTTAACAATTTGGAGCTCGGATTGAAGCGATATTTGGGAGATTTTCAGAGAAAACAACGGGGTAAGTGTTCTTAACTCAATATTGGTTAAATTATCCGAATCCATGGTTGTGTTTATCATTTAATTGGTGAATTAAGTTGGAAAAGTTTGAAAACTCTCTTAGTTTAAATTGAGGATTTGAAGGCCAAGTTATGGTCGGATTTGAGTAATTTTGGTATGGTTGGACTCGTGGTTGAATGGGAGTTCAGATTTTGTTAGTTTTATTGGATTCCGAGATCTGGGCCCCACGGGGGATTTTGGGGCGTAATTTTGGATTTTGTGAAAATATTAGTATTTTTGATATGAAATTAATTCCTATAAATTTGGTGGGCTTAATCAAATTAATTGTGACTAGATTCGAGCCGTTTGAAAGTTGATACGCGTATAATGGGATTTCTGGTGCATTGTTTAGCTTGCTCGATATTGGATTCGGCTTGTTCGAGGTAAGTAACTCTTCTAATCTTGGAGTTGAGGGTATGAACCCTGAATATATGTATTTTGTGAATTGTGGGGAGGTGACGCACATGCTAGGTGACGGGCGTGTGGGCGTGCACTATAGAAATTGTGACATAATTGTTTATGTGGAATTTTATAGTTAAATAATCTTGGCATTTTATGCGGTTTTAGGTGTTAAAGAAATTGAGCTGAAAAGCATATTAAAAATCATGTTGAGGCTATGTGCCAGTATTATTGGGACCCACAAAGGTCATATTGCTGTGAATTATTGTATTAAATTGAAAATTCATAATCAGTCATATTTATTTCATTGCATATCATAACTCAGTTTTATGACTCTATTTTGATGCATATAAATGTTTTGGGCTGAATGCCCTATTTTACTGAAATGCCCTAGTGGCTTGAGAGGTTTATGACTGAGTGAGGCCGAGGGCCTGATTTGTGAGGATGAGTGTGGATCGGGGCTGCCCACCTGCAGCATATTTATGACTGAGTGAGGCCGAGGGCCTGATTTGTGTGGATGAGTGTGGATCGAGGCTGCCCGCCTGTAGCATATTTATGACTGAGTGAGGCCTAGGGCCTGATTTGTGAGGATGAGTGTGGATCGGGGCTGCCCGCCTGCAACATACTTTATTATTATAGCACGTGAATTGTCCGTACAGATTATAGCGCTTGGGCTGAAGGAGCCCCTCCGGAGTCTATACACACCCCTAGTGAGCGCAGGTACCTACTGAGTGCGAGTGCCGAGTGTTGAGTGACTGGGAGGCATAAGTAATTGTGAGGTATGCCCGAGTGGCAAGAGTGATTGTGAGGTATGCCCGAGTGACATGAGTGACTGTGAGGTTTGCTCGAGGGGCTGTATATGAGTGATGTTCTGCCCGAGGGGCTGTTTATGATTTTATCATTGAGTTGCATTGCATTGGCATGCACACATGACATACATGCATAGAGATGTATTTTTTCTCATGCTGTACAACATCACATCATTCATGATTTCTCACATTTTTTGACTGATGGGCATAGTGATGCATTTGTTTTACACGGGTTATCCGGAAGGAAAATGAAACATCTTATTTATTATTGACAAGATTTTGAGAGAAATTTATTATTTTCAAACTATTCATATTTTTGGCAACTCCAGCAAACGATTTGGGTTTTCACTGATGTATTTGAAAGAAAGAACTACTATTTTTGAAATCATGATTTGGCTGAGTATTTTATCCTTGAGTTACTTCTGGTATTATTTGCTTTATGTTGTAATGGATTGTTGTGGACTATTGGTTTTGGACCCGACCTTGGTGGAAGCTCGTCATTACTTTCAACCTACGGCTAGGTTTGTTACTTACTCAGTACATGGGATCGGTTGTACTGAAACTACACTTCTACACATTGCGTGCAGATGTTGGCTGGTTTTATTGCTGTGCTCGATGGTTACGGGACTTGAAGATGTATCTGCGTTCCTGTTGTAGCTGCCTTTTGTTCAGGGTAGCCTTAGATTTATAAAAGCTCTGTTTATGTATTATTCAAACAGATTATGTATTTATTTCATTTCCTCTTTGTATACTCTATTCTTAGAAGCTCATGATTTGTACTACCAGTTCTTGGGGAATGTATAAGGTTAAGATAATTATTTACTTAAATTTCTTTAATAATTGTTATTGGGATTGGATAGTTGAAAGTTGGCTTACCTAGCGGGTTAGGTTAGGTGCCATCACGACTAGTTGGATTTTAGGCCGTGACAGCAGCAGAAGTGTGAAGGGCTTCGCATTTGCGATGACTCCTTCGCATTTGCGAGCTTCGCATTTGAGAAGCTCAGGTCGCAAATGCGACGTCTGCAGCTGAACAAAATGACTTTTGGACGGGAATTTTCATTCATTTCCCAAATTTTCAAGACCTAAAACACAAGAGGCGATTTTCCAAAGACCATCTCTTCCCTAAATCATAGGTAAGTGATTCTAAATTGGTTTCTTTCAATCTTTCACTACATTTTACAAGATTTCAACCTAAAATCTAAGGTTTTCATGGTAGAATTAGAGGTTTTGGGTAGAAAGTAGGGATTTCGGAAATTTGGGGATTTAGACCTCAATTTGAGGTCGGATTCCAAAACCAATTATATATTCGGGCTAGGGGTGAATGGGTAAATAGAATTTGGTCCGAACCTCGGGTTTTGACCAAGCAAGACCGGGGTCGATTTTCGACTTTTTAGAGGAAAATTTAGGAAATCTAAATTTATGCAATATAATTGATTCGTTTAGCAATATTTGATATTATTGAGTCATTTTTGAATAGATACGAGTGGTTTGGAGGTGAATTCCAAAGGAAAAGCTGTGATTGAGAATTAAGTGGCCTTTGGAGCGAGGTAAGTGTTGTGTCTAACCCTGACTTGAGGGAATTAGAAACCTTAGATTACTTGCTAAGTGAAATTCATGTGAGCGACGTATATATGAGGTGACGAGTACTTATGCGCCGCCAATTTACCTGTTTTCCATGTTTCTCAGTTTTTCTTATATTGTCTCAATCCTATGCCTAATTGCGATGTGTTATACTAGTGTTGTTCAATTTATCGTTCTCACCATGTTTACGGATTTTCTGGTGATAATTGAGTTTTTATTTCAAAGTTGAGATTGATGTTATGGAACCAAATGTTAAGGTAAGGTTTGTACTTGCTATTCTATCTCCCTATTGATATTTATGCATTGCATTATGGTAAGGGAGAGTGTTAATGCATGAAGGGTGATGCCGTGCCATATTGTGAGTATTAATGCACGAAGGGTGATGCCGTGCCATATTGTGAGTGTTAATGCACGAAGGGTGATGCCGTGCCATATTGTGAGTATTAATGCACGAAGGGTGATGTCGTGCCATGATATGAGAGTAAAAGCACGAAGGGTGATGTCGTGCCGTTTCTATTAATTTTATGGTGAGATTGAGAGTAAATGCATGAAGGGTGATGCTGTGCATTTGTTTTCCTTACTGTATTCACTATTCCTGTTGATTCATGGTATATTGACTGCTCCGGTGATCATTCTATTGTAGTTCTTTATCTTGTATTCCCCTCAGTATGTTTCCCCTCCCGACATTTCCTGTTTAGTTCTTCATTCCTGTTATTTGTGTATACATTGTTAAATTATACAGGTTGATTTGTAGGTGCCTTGCCTTAGCCTCGTCACTACATCGTCGAGGTTAGGCTCGACACTTACCAGTACATAGGGTCGGTTGTACTGATGCTGCACTCTGCACTTTCTGTGCAAAGTTTGATACCGGCTGTGGTTGATCGAGATATTGCTATTTGTCCGCTGTCCGGAGACTCAAGGTAGATCTATCAGCGTCCACAGATCTTGAAGTCCCCATCTATCATTTCTGTTCTACTGTTTCTTTTATTCAGACAGTTGTATTTCTTTCAGACTATTATTTGTAGTAAATTCTAGAATGCTCGTGAATTGTGACTTCAGATCCGGGTAGTAGTAATAAATACAGTTTTTATGATATTTCGCACTTATTATATTTCATTTTAGTTAATTATTGTTACTTAATGAATGAAAATAAGGAATTGGTTTAATGATTCTCTAATGTTGGCTTGCCTGGCAAGTGGAATGTTAGGCGCCATCACGGTCCCGTCGGTGGGATATTTCGGGTCGTGATAGTTGGTATCAGAGCACTAGGTTGCCTAGGTCTCACGATTCGCGAGCAAGCTTAGTAGAGTCTGGAGGATCGGTACGGAGATGTATGTCCTTATCTTCCAGAGGCTATGAAGTTAGGAACAAGTTTCACTTCTTTCTTCCCTGTCGTGCAATTTTGCTTCCTCAATACTGATTGAACTCTTCTACACTTATTCTCTCACAGATGGCGAGAACACGTACCGCTTCCTCAGCTGAGCAGCAGCCAGAGCCTCTAGTGGCAGCTCCTACGCGGGGCAGAGGTCGAGGCCGAGGCCGTGTCAGAGGCCGAGGCAGGGGCAGGGCTCAGCCTAGAGCCCGAGCAGCAGCCCCAGAAGTGGAGCCTCAGATAGAGCTTGATGAGGAGGTTCCAGCCTAGACTGTTCCTGCCGGACCAGCTCAGGTTTCGGAGGGATTCATTGCTACCCCAGTACTTCAGGACGCTTTGGTCCGTTTGGTAGGATTTATGGAGAGTGTGGCCCAGACTGGCGCATTTCCCATGGCACCAGCAGTCTCTCAGGCTGGAGGAGGAGCCCAGACTCATACCACTCCCGCTCCAGAGCAGATAGCTCCCCAGTATCAGGCTCTAGCAGCTCAGCTAGTCGGATTAGTTCAGCCGGTTATTGCGGCACAGGTCGGAGATGGGTCGGCTAAGTCCTCTGAGGATTTATGGAGATTGGACAGGTTTACCAAGCTCTTTCGTGTTCACTTCAGTAGTGCCCCTTCAGAGGACCCCCAGGAGTATCTTGACAGCTGTCACGAGGTTCTACGGAACATGGGTATAGTGGAGACCAATGGGGTCGATTTTGCTGCATTTCAAATGACTGGTTCTGCCAAGAAATGGTGGAGAGATTACTTGTTGACCAGACCAGCTGGGTCGCCTGCTCTTACTTGGGACCAGTTCTCTCAGCTCTTCATAGAGAAGTTTTTGCCTATCACATTGAGGGAGGAGCGTCGCCGTCAGTTTGAGCGTCTCCAGCAGGGCGGTATGACGGTTACATAGTATGAGACCCGTTTTGTGGATTTGGCCCATCATGCCATTCTTCTGCTTCCCACCAAGAGAGAGAGGGTGAGGAGGTTTATTGATGGATTTGTTCAGCCTATCAGATTGCAGATGGCTAAGGAGACTAGGAGTGAGATTTCTTTTTAGGTGGCTACTAATGTCGCCAGACGAGTCAGGATGGTTCTTACTTATGGAGGTCATGGGTCTAACAAGAGGCCTCGTCATTCCGGTGAGTTCAGCGGTGCCTCATCTAGAGGCAGGAGTACTTTTGGAAGAGGCCATTTGATTCAGCGCTTCGGACATCCCACGGTGCCTCAGGTGGTCGTGGCCCTCAGATGCATTATTCCGACCAGCTAGCCTACAGTGCACCACCAGCTCCTATTTGTGCACCTCCACTCCAGAGTTATCAGGGTGGTTATTCAGGTCGACAGGGTCAGTTTCAGGGTTAGCAGTCACAACAGCCGAGGTTATGTTATACTTGTGGTGATCCGAGGCACATTGCCAGATTTTGCCTTCGGGCAATGGGTAGCTCACAGCATCAGAGTTCTCATGCCATGGTTCCGGCACTGTTGCTGCACCACCTGCTCAGCCAGCTAGAGGCAGGGGTCAGGCAGCCAGAGGTAGGGGCCAGACAGTTAGAGGTGGAGGTCGGGCCGTTAGAGGTGAAAACCAGCGAGCTAGAGGCCATCCCAGGGATGTAGTTCAGGGTGGTGGGGCCCAGCCCCGGTGTTATGCTTTCCCAGCCAGGCCTGAGGCTGAGTTATCTGACGCTGTTATCACATGTACTGTTTCAGTTTACAGTAGAGATGCTTCAGTTCTATTTGATTCGGGATCTACTTACTCATATGTGTCATCCTATTTTGCTTCCTATTTGGTTGTGCCCCGTGATTCCTTGAGTGCTCTTGAATATGTGTCCACGCCAGTGGGAGATGCTATTATTGTAGATCGTGTTTATCGTTCGTGTGTGGTCACCATTGGGAGTCTCTAGACTCGTGTAGATCTTCTACTTCTTGACATGATTGATTTTGATGTCATACTAGGTATGGATTGGTTGTCACCTTATCATGCTATATTAGATTGTCATGCCAAGACGGTGACCTTAGCCTTGCAGCGGTTGCCTCGATTAGAGTAGAGAAGGAATCTCGGCCATTCTACCAGCAGGGTTATCTCTTACGTAAAGGCTCGGCATATGGTCGAGAAGGGGTATCTAGCTTATTGGCTTATGTCCGCCATTCTAGTACGGAGGTTCCTTCCATAGATTCGGTTCCGGTTGTTCGTGAGTTTCCAGAGGTGTTTCCTGCAGACCTGCCGGGGATGCCACCCGACAGGGATATTGATTTCTGCATTGATTTGACTCCGGGCACTCAGCCTATTTCCATTCTGCCATATCGCATGGCCCCGCCAGAGTTGAAGGAATTGAAGGAGCAGTTACAAGATTTGCTTGATAAGGGCTTCATTAGACCTAGTGTCTCGCCCTGGGGTGCACCTGTGTTATTTGTGAAGAAGAAAGTTGGATCGATAAGGATGTGTATAGATTATCAGTAGTTGAACAAAGTCACCATCAAGAATAAATATCCATTGCCGAGGATTGATGATTTATTTGATCAGCTTCAGGGTGCCAAGGTGTTTTCAAAGATTGATTTGAGATCTGGCTACCATCAGTTGAGGATTAGGCATTCGATGTTCCTAAGACAGCTTTTCGAACTCAGTATGGGCATTATGAGTTTTTAGTGATGTCATTTGGGCTGACAAATTCCCCAGCAGCCTTCATGGATTTGATGAACCGGGTGAAACCCTACTTGGATTCCTTTGAGGTTGTGTTTATTGATGATATCTTGATCTACACCCACAGTCGAGAGGAGCATGAGCAGCATTTTCGGATCGTTCTTCAGACTCTAAAAGACAGCCAGTTATATGCTAAGTTCTCAAAATACGAGTTTTGATTGAGTTCAGTTGCTTTCTTGGGTCACGTTGTATCAGTAGAGGGTATTCAGGTGGATCCTAAGAAGATTAAGGTAGTCCAAAATTGGCTTAGACCCACATCAGCTACATAGATCCGTAGTTTCCTGGGTTTGGCAGGCTATTACCGTCGATTTATGGAGGGGTTTTCATCCATAGCAGCCCCGTTGACCAGATTGACCCAGAAGGGTGCCCCGTTTAGGTGGTCAAACGAGTGTGAAGCGAGCTTTCAGAAGCTCAAGACAGCTTTGACTACGGCACCGGTATTGGTGTTACCCACAGGTTCAAGATCTTATACAGTATATTGTGATGCATCTCGTATTGGTCTGGGTGCGGTATTGATGCAGGGTGGCAAGGTTATTGCATATGTTTCATGGCAATTGAAGGTTCACGAGAAGAATTACCCCGTTTATGATCTAGAGCTGGCAGCCATTGTTCACACGCTGAAGATTTGGAGGCACTACCTTTACGGTGTGCCGTGTGAGGTATTCACTGATCATAGGAGCTTGTAGTATTTGTTCAAGCAGAATGAACTCAATTTGAGGCAGATGAGGTGGCTGGAGCTATTGAAAGACTATGATATCACCATATTGTATCATCCCGGGAAGGCCAATGTGGTGGCCGATGCTTTGAGTAGAAAGTCAGTCAGTATGGGTAGCCTTGCATATATTCCAATTGGTGAGAGACCGCTTGCATTGGATGTTCAGGCCTTGGCCAACCAGTTCGTGAGGTTAGATGTTTCTGAGCCCAACCGTGTTCTAGCTTGTACAGTTGCTAAGTCTTCTTTATTTGAGCGCATCAGAGATCGACAAGATGACGATCCTCATTTACTTGTCCTTAGAGACACAGTGCGGCACGGTGATGCCAAGCAGGTTACTGTTGGAGATGATGGAGTTTTGAGGATGCAGGGTCGTATTTGTGTGCCTAATGTGGATGGACTTCGTGAGTTAATCCTTGAGGAGTCCCACAGTTCCCGGCATTCTATTCTTCCGGGCACCGCCAAGATGTATCAAGACTTGAGGCAGCATTATTGGTGGAGGCGAATGAAGAAGGACATAGTTGCCTATGTAGCTCGGTGCCTAAATTGCCAGCAGGTAAAGTGTGAGCATCACAGACCTGGTGGTTTACTTCAGAGGTTAGATATTCCTGAGTGGAAGTGGGAGCGTATCACTATGGACTTTGTTGTTGGACTCCCACTGACTCAGAGAAGGTTCGATGCAGTTTGGGTCATTGTGGACATGCTGACTAAGTCAGCTCATTTCATTCCTGTGGCAGTTACCTATTCCTCGGAGCGGTTGGCAGAGATTTATATTCGTGAGATCGTCTGTCTTCACAGTGTGCCCGTGTCTATCATTTCTGATCGAGGTACGCAGTTTACCTCGCACTTTTGGAGGGCAGTTCAGCGTGAGTTGGGTACGCGGGTTGAGTTGAGCACAGCATTTCCTCCTCAGACAGACGGGCAGTCCAAGCGTACTATTCAGATCTTGGAGGGTATGCTCCGTGCATGCGTTATTGACTTTGGAGGTTCTTTGGATCAGTTTTTGCTGTTAGCAGAGTTTTCCTACAATAACATCTACCAGTCGAGCATTCAGATGGCTCCCTATGAGGCATTATATGGTAGACGGTGTAGGTCACCAGTTGGGTGGTTCGACCCGGGGGAGGCTCGGTTATTGGGTACAGATTTAGTTCAGGAGGCCTTGGACAAGGTCAAGATTATACAGGATCGACTTCGTACAGCTCAGTCCAGGCAAAAGAGTTATGCTGACCGTAAAGTTCGAGATATTGCATTCATGGTTGGAGAAAGAATATTGCTTTGGGTATCGCCCATGAAGGGTGTTATGAGATTTGGAAAGAAGGGCAAGTTGAGCCCTAGGTATATCAGGCCATTTGAGATCCTCCAGAGAGCGGGGGAGGTAGCTTATCGACTTGCGTTGCCTCCAGGGTTATCCTCAGTTCATCCGGTATTCCATGTGTCTATGCTCCAGAAATATCATGGTGACCCGTCCCACGTGTTAGATTTCAGCTCTGTCCAATTGGACAAGGATTTGACTTACGAGGAGGAGCCGGTGGCTATTCTAGCCGGCAAGTTCGCCAGTTGAGATCAAAGAGTTACCCTTCAGTTCAAGTGCAGTGGAGAGTTCAGCCTATTGAGGTAGCTACTTGGGAGTCCGAATTCGATATGCGGAGTAGATATCCCCACCTTTTCACCAGCCCAGATACTTTTCTATGTCCGTTCGAGGACAAACGATTATTTTAGAGGTGGAGATTGTGATGACCCAAAAGGGTCATCTTATATTTTAGAACTCGAATCTGCGCTCTTAAGCCTTAAAATCGTATTTTACCCTCCTCGATTTGCGTGTACACTCCCGACAGGTTTTCGGAAAGCTTTTATGTTGAAAATTAATAAAAATAAGAATTTTTGCCTTAAAAGTTGATTTTAGTTGACTTCGGTCAACATTTTTGGTAAACGGGCCCGGATCCGTATTTTGACGGTCCTGGTAGGTCCGCATCGAATTATGGGACCTGGACGTATGCCCGGGATTGAATTCGGAGGTCCCTAGCTTGAGTTATGAATTTTTGATGAAAATTAAAAGTCTGAAAATTATTTATTTTTAAGAATTGATTGATATTTGGCATTGTTAGTATCGGTTCCGCATTTTGGTTCCGGATCCCGGTACAGGTTCATTATGATATTTAAGACTTGTCTGTGAAATTTGGTGAGAAACGGAGTTGATTTGACGTGATTCGAACGTCCAGTTGAGAGAATAGAAATTTTAAAGTATTCTTGAGAATTTCATTTGATTTGGTACTAAATTCGTAGTTCTAGGTGTTATTTTGGCGATTTGATCGAGCGAGCAAGTTTGTATGATGTTTTTAGACTTGCGTGCATGTTTGGTTTGGAGCCCCGAGGGCTTGGGTGAGTTTCGGATAGGCTACGGAGTGAGATTTGGCTTGGAAAACACTACTGGTGCATCTGATATTGCAGGCCTCTGATCTCGCATTTGCTAGATCAGGCATCGCAATTGCGACCTCTGAAAGGTTCGCATTTGCGAGCTTCTCATCGCAAATGCGAAGAGAAGCTGGGCCAATAATTTTCACATTTGCGAGTCTTCTTTCGCATTTGCGAAGGGAGTCGGGGAAGGGCAGTGATCGCAAATGCGATCATTTAGTCGCATTTGTGAAGATTCAAGGTTCGCATTTGCGAACTTATCTTTGCATTTGCGAAGGCAGCAGAAGTGTGAAGGGCTTCGCATTTGCGATGACTCCTTCGCATTTGCGAGCTTCGCATTTGAGAAGCTCAGGTCGCAAATGCGACGTCTGGAGCTGAACAAAATGACTTTTGGACGGGAATTTTCATTCATTTCCCAAATTTTCAAGACCTAAAACACAAGAGGCGATTTTCCAAAGACCATCTCTTCCCTAAATCATAGGTAAGTGATTCTAAATTGGTTTCTTTCAATCTTTCACTACATTTTACAAGATTTCAACCTAAAATCTAAGGTTTTCATGGTAGAATTAGAGGTTTTGGGTAGAAAGTAGGGATTTCGGAAATTTGGGGATTTAGACCTCAATTTGAGGTCGGATTCCAAAACCAATTATATATTCAGGCTAGGGGTGAATGGGTAAATAGAATTTGGTCCGAACCTCGGGTTTTGACCAAGCAAGACCGGGGTCGATTTTCGACTTTTTAGAGGAAAATTTAGGAAATCTAAATTTATGCAATATAATTGATTCGTTTAGCAATATTTGATATTATTGAGTCATTTTTGAATGGATACGAGTGGTTTGGAGGTGAATTCCAAAGAAAAAGCTGTGATTGAGAATTAAGTGGCCTTCGGAGCGAGGTAAGTGTTGTGTCTAACCCTGATTTGAGGAAATTAGGAACCTTAGATTACTTGCTAAGTGAAATTCATGTGAGCGACGTATATATGAGGTGACGAGTACTTATGCGCCGCCAATTTACCTATTTTCCATGTTTCTCAGTATTTCTTATATTGTCTCAATCCTATGCCTAATTGCAATGTGTTATACTAATGTTGTTCAATTTATCGTTCTCATCATGTTTACAGATGTCACGACCCAATTTCACCTGTAGGTCGTGATGGCGCCCAATACTACGGCTAGGCAAGCCAACTAATAAATTAAGCATACATTGATTAAACTTTTATTCCAAGAAAATAATAAAATATCAACTTCTACCAATGTGTGTGCCAAGACCCGGTATCACAAGTGAAAGAGCATCTAGTAGATTATACAAAACTCCAAATACTGTCTGAAATAAAATAGACAGAATATAAATATCAGAAGAGACACTAGTAGCTGCAGAACGGCTCAGAAAGGCAGCTCACCACTATGCCTCTGGATGACATGGGTATGTGATGATAGGTCCTCCACTAGTACCTGTCTCAGATCCTGCACAAAAAGTGCAGCAAGTGTAGTATGAGTACGTAAACAACGTGTACTCAGTAAGTATCGAGCCTAATCTCAAAGTGGTAGAGACGAGATGACCGACTTTGACACTCACTATAGGTCAATAACAATTGAAATAAAACTAGGATATTTAAATCAATGTGATTTACAGAATTTATTTAATCAGCGGAAATAATCAAATTCCTTCAAATGTATCAATTTTCAATATATTAATTAAATTCCAATTTATCAATTAAATCTCATTTACAGGAGTAACAATTAACTCCATAAACAAGCAAGAATAATAATTTATTAAATTCCAAAGATTTTCCAAATAATTAATTAGCTTCTCAAGCTGAAATAAATTATTTAAGTATCGTGTAATTATTATTATTAAGCACGATTTCTGCCGAGGACGTACGACCCGATCCAGAGTGTCGTGTACACTGCCGAGGGACGTGCAGCGCGCTCCATAGATGCATCTATCCTGTCGAGGCGTTCAGCCCACTCCACAAGAAAGGAGGACATTTTCTTATGTGCCTCCGGAAGGACAGTATGTTTATTATATGATAAATTTGGGAGGAGAACAATTTCTTTTGACAATTAATTGATTTAAAAAGAAATCAAGCCTATGAGATTTTTATCCTTTAATATCTTTATCAAACAATTCACAATATATTCATATATATATATATATATATATATATATATATATATATATATATATATATATATATATATATATATCAATTAATATTAATTAATCAAAGAATACAATTTACACAAGTAATACATGCTTTGAGTCCTAAACTACCCGGACTTTAGCATTAATAGTAGCTACGCACGGACTCTCGTCACCTCGTGCGTACGTAGCCCCCACAATTAGCAACAATTATTTAATCTTAATCACCTATGAGGTAATTTCCCCCTCACAAGATTAGACAAGAGACTTACCTCGTCTTGCTCCAATTTAATCCAAGATTTTGCCTTTTCTACGATTATCTAACTCTGTCTGGCTCGAATCTAACCAAAATAATTCAGTACAATCACCAAAAATTGTAGGGAATAACTTCTATAAGGAAATACTATATTTTTAATAAAAATCCCGAAATTAATTAAAAATTCGCCAGCGGGGCCCACATCTCGGAATCCGGCGAAAGTTATGAAATCCAACAACCCATTCAATTACGAGTCCAACCATACCAATTTCACTCAAATCCGACTCCGAATCGATACCGAAATCTAAAAATTTCGTTTCTATGAGATTTCTAAATTTTTCCAAATTTAAATCTCAAAACACTAATTAGATTGTGAAAACAATGATATATTTATGTTCATAAGCCAAATCCAAGTTAGAATCACTTACCCTAATGTTTTTCCCTTGAAGATCTGCCAAAAATCGCCTCTGCTCAAGCTCAAGTTCGCCAAAAATGACAAATGGGACGAAAGTCCTCTGTTTTTATAACTGCCCAGCAGTTCGGAACTGGGCCTCGAACAGGGCCTTGATCGCGGCATCGAGCTTGTGCCTTCGATCAGGGCATCGAGGGTTGTCTTCGATCTCAGGCTCGAGCATGATCCTTCGATAGTGACCCTCGAGCCTTGCTCTCGATCTTGGAATCGAACTGGACCTTCGATCCTGGCCCTCGTACTGGACTTCGATCAACCAGCTCGAACCTGGACCTCGGTCATGGCCTCGATCTTGGGTCTCGATCCTATCCCTCGAGCTTTGCCTTCGATCATGGCCTTCGAGATGGGCCTTCGATCATGGCTTCGATACCTAAGCTCGAGCCTGAGCCTCGTCAACTCTGGCTTGATGCCTGGGTTCGATGCCTGGGCTCGAGGTCTGGGCTCGATGACAGTCCAGAATGCCCAACAGAAGAGGAAAAATTGCAGCAGCTTTTTAAGTCAAAATTCTGATCCGTTAACCATCTGAAACTCACCCGAGGCCCTCGGGACCTCAACCAAATATACCAACAAGTCCTAAAACATCATACAAACTTAGTCGAACCTCTAAATCACATCAAACAACGCTTAAACCATGAATCATACCCCAATTCAAGCTTAATGAAACTAGGAGTTTTCAACTTCTACATTCAATGTCGGAACCTATCAAATCAACTCCGAATGACCTCAAATTTTACACACAAGTCATAAATTACATAACGGAGCTATGAAAATTTTCGAAATTGGATTCCGACTCCGATATCAAAAAGTCAACTCCCCGGTCAAACTTTCAAACTTTAAATTCCTATTTTAGCCATTTCAAGCCTAATTTCACTACGGACTTCCAAATAAAATTCTGATCACGCTCCTAAGTCCAAAATCACCATACGGAGCTGTTGGAATCATCAAAATTCTATTCCGGTGTCGTTTTCTTAAAATGTTGACCGAAGTCAAACTTATCACTTTAAGGCCAACTTAAGGAACCAAGTGTTCCGGTCTCACCTCAAACACTTCCAAATCCCGAACCAACTATCCCGGCAAGTCATAAATCATTACAAGCACCTACAGAAAGTTTTTTGTTTAGGGAACGGGGTTCTAAAAGTTAAAATGACCGGTTGGGTCATTACAACAGATTTTCTGGTGATAATTGAGTTTTTATTTCAAAGTTGAGATTGATGTTATGGAACCAAATGTTGAGGTAAGGTTTGTACTTGCTATTCTATCTCCCTGTTGATATTTATGCATTGCATTATGGTAAGGGAGAGTGTTAATGCATGAAGGGTGATGCCGTGCCATATTGGGAGTATTAATGCACGAAGGGGTGATGCCGCGCCATATTGTGAGTATTAATGCACGAAGGGTGATGCCGTGCCATATTGTGAGTGTTAATGCACGAAGGGTGATGCCGTGCCATATTGTGTGTGTTAATGCAAGAAGGGTGATGTCGTGCTATGATATGAGAGTAAAAGCACGAAGGGTGATGCCGTGCCATGATATGAGAGTAAAAGCACGAAGGGTGATGCCGTACCATTTCTATTAATTTTATGGTGAGATTGAGAGTAAAAGCACGAAGGGTGATGCCGTGCATTTTGTTTCCTTACTGTATTCACTATTCCTGTTGATTCATGGTATATTGACTGCTCCGGTGATCATGCTGTTGAGTTCTTTATCTTGTATTCCCCTCAGTATGTTTTTCCTCCCGACATTTCCTGTTTAGTTCTTCATTCCTATTATTTGCGTATACACTGTTAAATTGTAAGGTTGATTGTAGGTGCCTTGCCTTAGCCTCGTCACTAGTTCGTCGAGGTTAGGCTCGACACTTACCAGTACATGGGGTCAGTTGTACTGATGCTGCACTCTGGACTTTCTGTGCAAATTTTGATACCGGCTCTGGTTGATCGAGATTTTGCTATTGGTTTGCTGTCCGGAGACTCAAGGTAGATCTGTCGGCGTCCACAGACCTTGAAGTCCCCGTCTATCATTTCTGTTCTACTGTTTCTTTTATTCAGACAGTTGTATTTCTTTTAGACTTTTATTTATAGTAAATTCTAGAATGCTCGTGAATTGTGACTCCAGATCCGGATGGTAGTAATTAATACAGTTTTTATGATATTTTGCACTTATTATATTTTATTTTAGTTAATTATTGTTACTTAATGAATGAAAATAAGAAATTGGTTTAATGAATCTCTAACGTTGGCTTGCCTGGCAAGTAAAATGTTAGGCGCCATCACGGTCCCGTCGGTGGAAAATTTCAGGTCGTGACACTAAAAGAAATCTCTCTTTCATGAACAATTTAGATATAGACCCAATATATGATAAAGCCTTAAATTTTACAACAAAATTTCAGCCTAACCCAGAAGCATTCACAGATCATATCCCTCACGAAAAAACTGACCAGATAAAAATTAAATAAAATAATACTATAATAGCATTACTTTTAGAAGTTAATAAAAAGTTAGATTTAATTATTAAAGACAAAACAGTAAAACCAAAAATAGAAATCCCAAAAGTAGAAGATTTAATCGAATAACTAAATAGAGTAGATTTAACACCTGAAAGAGAAAAATTAGTAAGAAAGCCTAAAAAATGGACCTTTTTCCAAGTAGGACCAGAACAACCGAAGAAAGACCAAGAATAAGTTTCTCAGATAATAGAATAAGTAATAATATGTTATCACAAATAATAACTAGAAGAAGACAAGAAGAAAATCAACAGCTAGATGAAATAATAGATATAGATAAAGATATACAAATTTTTCAGCAAAACCAATTAAGATTACTCAATCCAAAAACTTTATATAATGTATGATATTTCTCAAATAACTCATAATTATATAGACATTATAGAGAAGAATAATTATCAGCTATAGGAGATAATGTTGCAACTATAAATTTAATTAATCCTGAATCAGTACGACAAATGAGAAATTATAAAAGAAATTTAATGCATATGGGATTAATAGTAATAGGATTAAAAGGTTTAACTAGAAAAAATTTAGGAACTAAAGTATTAATAGTAGTATATGATGATAGATGGTTAGATTTGAAAAAATCTATAATAGGTTTAACCGAAGTAGACATGACAAATAATGGAGGAATATTTTATATAAGTACATATTATATGATAAATTTAGCAGAATTTGAAAAAAATATTAAGATAGGAATACAAACTAAAGGATATGAAGAAATGAATAATGAAAATAATTTATTAATATGTGTAGGATTTATAGAAAAAATGGCAACAAATAGCAGTACAAGATTTAAAATTAAAGTAGATGATGTAGTAGAAGTAATGGGAAATAAAGGAATAAAATTAATCAAACCTATAAAAATAGACCCAGAAGAATATGCAGGACTAGAATGGAAATTAAAAAAATTTACAAAACCCAGAATACTAAAACCAGAATCCCACTTAATGTATACAAATGCTAAAGGAGAAACGTCAATTGAATTTACAGACTATAATTATACTAATCAAAAAGAATTAGAAGAATTAAACAAAAAGTACAATAGAAAATAATGAACTTATGAATGTAGAAATAACACAAAATGATTTTGATGTAGATTTAGCATTAGAAAAAGTAAGAGAACTCACAAAGAAGAATAAAAATAAAACTTTCCAATGTAAAGGATGTAAATTAGGAAAATTAACTTTAAAAGAGACTGAAGAACATTTTAAAAAATGTGAATTAAGAACAGATAATAAAGGATATAGAGATGAAGTAATATCAGAAAAAAAACTAGAAAATATTTAAAAAAAATTTAGAAGAATTACAGGATAATTATGACACTGAAGAAACAAACTCCTTTATAAGTCAAAATGAATTAATGGAATCAACTAGTTCTAGCCCTAGTCCTTTTCAAAGAACAACTCAACAATATAATATAGACAATAGTACAGGAAATGTACCTAGAAAAAGAGTATACAAAATAGCACAAGAAATAGAAACAGAAAACGTAAAATCAGTGGGAAAAAGAATGCCTATGGAAGAACCTATCCAATTACAAGGAGGTAGTAAAGGAAATTTTTTAAATATAGCAGCTCATGATCCACAAATGTGAAATTTAGCATTAGATCTTTGGAAGGGGATAGAAGTAGCCGATTATCTAAAAACATATAATGAGACAGATACGGAAACAATGTATAAATACATGAAAACTTTCTTAGGAGAATCAACAAAAGAATTATGGGAAGCATATAAGTCAGAATTTCAACAAGAATTCCAAGCTTTAATAGCAATGGGACCAAACCCTTACAATTTTACAAATAAAATACATAGTTTAATAATAGGAGAAGATCCAAATAGTGGATTAGTTATATTACAAAAGAATGCACTAATAAAACTAGAACAATTAAGTATAAGTAGTTGGCATCATATAAAGAAATTTTCAAATGAGTATTTTTATTATTGTACTATTAGTGGAAATGCGTTTGACCAAGACTTAGGTAAACAATTATTCAATAAATTACCAGGAGTTTTAGGTAGAGAAATAGAAGATAGATGGTATAATACAAAATCCAAATACAAAATGGTCAATTGGACATAAAATATAACATATAATGGAAATATTACAAGAAAAATATACACATATATAAATACAAAAATAATTAAAACAAAATGACATGGGTTTTTGTAAAAATGTTATATATACAACTCAAAGTTATGATAAAGACAAGTATAAAAGGAAGAAATATAAAAAATATAGGCCTCAATACAATAAAGAATATAATAGAAAGGGCTATTATCTTAGAAAATCATCAGCTAGGAAACCTTATCTAGATAAAAATAGACATGTTAGAAAATATAGAACGAAAAGAAATTATAAAAATAAACTAGAATATTTCACTTGTGGAAGTATAGAACATTTGGCAAATACTTGTCCAAAAAGGATTAATAGCAAGACAAGAAATTCACAATTAATAGAAGATTTTCAAGAAACATTAATACATGTAGACGAATATATGTCAGATAATGAAAGTATATATTCTGTAGTAAGCATTGATATAGAAGAACAAAATAAGATAGATTCATCCGATTCAGAGGAAGAAGAATTAATAACTGAAATAGTAATGGAAAATTTAGATTTAGAAGAAATACAAGCAAATACATTAGTAAATATATCTGAAGAGTGTAATCATGAATTTGAAGGGAATAAAGGATTAAATAGTAATCAATGTTATATATGTAAATGGTACCCCAGTAAAAGTAAAATGGCTAAGTGTAAACTATGTTATCTAGAAGGATGTATCATATGCATAGAAAAAGAATATAAAATAAAATTAGAAAAGAAAGATAAAGAAATAGGTAATCCAAACTTAGATTCTACATTCAATCTAAGAATAATGACATTAGAAATAAGGATAAATGAATTAGAAAAAAGAATATAAAAATTAGAAAAGAGAAGAAAATACTAGAAGAAACTAAAGAACAGGATCAAGAAGATCAAGAACTAATGAGTGTAGAAGATCACAGTTTATTAATATGTAATGAAGATAAAAAAATTAAGTACGATAAAAATACTTGCACGAATTAAAATAGAAGACTATGAGATAGAAACAATGGCAATAGTAGATTCTGGATGTACGAGATGTATAATAAATAAAAGAATAGTTCCACAAGAATTAATTAAAACTTTAGACAAACCAGTCACAGCAATGCAAATGGATGGGACATATAATATATATAAACATTATATAGATAAATCACAAATTAGTTTTGAAAATACATGTTTAGATTTCTATAAGCCTATTTATAAGTTAGATAAAATATGAGTAAGAGACTTAAATATAAATGCAGACTTTGTATTAGGATTAAGTTTTATACTACAAAATAATGGTAGCTGTTTATTTAGTAGAGATGGTGTAATATTTTTTAAGAATATTACCCATACCCCAGTACAAACAATAAATACAGGAACTAAAATAAAAACAAGACTAAAAACATATCAGAAAAATCTACAAGAAAAGCAAAAAGAATGTTGCAAAGAATGTAGAGACACAAATACATGTTGTAAGATAGAAGAAGAATCTAAAGACCTAATAATAGAAGATAATCAAGATATATTAGAAAAAGATTATACTTTAATAGATGTTGAAACAGATTTATATAATTTTAGATCAGGAATAGAAAAATAGGAATAATAAAAAATCAAAAAGATTTAGATAACATAATAAAACTATTAGACGAAATAGAAATAATAGGAGAAAAACTCTTAAAACATTGGGAAAATAATAAAGTTATGTGTAAATTAGATATAATAAACCCAGAATATATAATTAAAACAACCTCAATAGAAGCCACAAACCAAGATCTGGAAGACTTTAAAATCCAAATAAAAGAACTTATGAATTTAGGTGTAATTAGACGATCTACATCTAAATATAGGTCAGCCGCTTTTATGGTAAGAAATCATAGCGAAATAGTAAGAGGAAAAGCAAGAATGGTAATAAATTATAAAAGACTTAATGATAATACCAAAACAGATGGATATAAATTATCTAATAAAACAGAACTAATAAATAGAATACAAGGAAAAAAGATATTTAGTAAATTTGATTGTAAATCAAGATATTGGCAACCAAAAATGCATGAAGAGAGTATAGAATGGACAACATTCACTTGCCCTGAAGGGCATTTTGAATGGCTAGGAATGCCATTTGGACTAAAGACAACACCATATATTTTTCAAAGAAAAATGGATAGTATATGTGATGACCCAAAATGTCATCTTTAAATTTAATAATTAATTTTATGTTCTAAGACCTCAAAAAATACTATTTATCATTTCTCGACTTGCGTACGCAGTCCGTCAAATTTTCCGGAAAGTTTTCTGGTGAAAAATGGATTAAAATGTGAATTAGAGGTTTAAAACTCAACTGAGTTGGCTTTGGTCAATATTTTGAGTAAACGAACTCGGATCAGTGTTTTGACAGTTCCGGTAGGTCCGTATCGTGAATTGAGACTTGGGCGTATGCCCAGAATCAAATTTCGAGGTGCCTAGCCCGAGATATGGAATTTTGATGAAAAATTAAAAGTTTAAATTCAAATAGTGATCGGATGTCGAATTTTGTGCAAACAACCCCGGAATAGAATTTTGATGATTCCAACAGCTCCGTGTGATGATTTTGGACTTAGGAGCGTGATCTGAATTTTATTTGGAAGTCCGTAGTGAAATTAGGTTTGAAATGGCTAAAATAGGAATTTAAAGTTTGGAAGTTTGACCGGGGATTTGACTTATAGATATCGGGGTCGAAATCCGATTCTGAAAATTATTATAGCTCTGTTATGTCATTTATGACTTGCGTACAAAATTTGAGATCAATCGGACTTGATTTGATAGGTTCAGGTATTGTTTATAGAAATTGAAAGTTTCAAAGTTCATTAGGCTTGAATCTATGTGTGATTCGTGATTTTAGCATTGTTTGATGTGATTTGAGGTTTCAAATAAGTTCGTATGATGTTTTAGGACTTGTTTGTGTATTGGGTTGAGATCCCGAGGGCCTCGGGTGAGTTTCAGATGGTTAACGGATTAAAAGTGGGACTTAGCTGCTGCAATTTTTCTGCTGGAAATGCTGTCAAAATCGGGCTGCCTGCCAAAATCGGGCTGCCTGCCAAAATCGGGCTGCTTGCCAAAATCGAGGTCCCTGACAAAATCGAGGTCCCTGACAAATCGTTGGCAGCGATTTATATTCGTGAGATCGTCCGTCTTCACGGTGTGCCCGTGTCTATCATTTCTGATCGAGGTACGCAATTTACCTTGCACTTTTGGAGGGCAGTTTAGCGTGAGTTGGGTACGCGAGTTGAGTTGAGCACAGCATTTCATCCTCAGAAGGACGGGCAGTCCGAGCGTACTATTCAGATCTTAGAGGATATGCTCCGCGCCTGTGTCATTGACTTTGGAGGTTATTGGGATCAGTTTTTGCCGTTAGCGGAGTTTGCCTACAATAACAGCTACCAGTCGAGCATTCAGATGGCTCCCTATGAGGCATTATATGGTAGACGGTGTAGGTCGCCAGTTGGGTGGTTCGAGCCGGGGGAGGCTCGGTTATTGGGCACAGATTTAGTTTAGGAGGCCTTGGATAAGGTTAAGATTATTCAGGATCGACTTCGCACAGCTCAGTCCAGGTAGAAGAGTTATGCCGACCGTAGAGTTCGTGATGTTGCATTCATGGTCGGAGAGAGAGTGTTACTTCGGGTATCACCCATGAAGGGTGTAATGAGGTTCGGAAAGAAGGGCAAGTTGAGCCCTAGGTATATCAGACCTTTTGAGATTCTAGAGAGAGTGGGAGAGGTGGCTTACAGGCTTGCGTTGCCACCCAGTTTAGCAGTTGTTCATCCGGTATTCCATGTGTCCATACTTCTAAAGTATCATGGTGATCCGTCCCACGTGTTAGATTTTTGCTCCGTCCAGTTGAACAAGGATTTGACTTACGAGGAGGAGCCGGTGGCCATTCTAGACCGCCAGGTTCGTCAGTTGAGGTCAAAAAGTTACCCTTCAGTTCGAGTGCACTGGAGAGGTCAGCCTATTGAGGCAGCTACTTGGGAGTCCGAGTCCGATATGCGGAGTAGATATCCCCACAATTTTACCAGCCCAAGTATTTTTCTATGTCCGTTCGAGGACGACGGTTGTTTTAGAGATGGAGCATATGATGACCCAAAAGGTCATCTTATGTTTTAGAACTCGAATCTGCGCTCTTAAGCCTTAAAAATCTCATTTTTACCCTTCTCAATTTGCGTGCGCAGTCCGGGGAGATTTTCAGAAAGCTTTTATGTTGAAAACTAATAAGAATAAGAATATTTGCCTTAAATGTTGATTTTAGTTGACTTCGATCAATATTTTTGGTAAATGGTCCCGGATCCGTGCTTTGACGGTCCCGGTAGGTCCGTATCGAATTATGGGACCTGGGCGTATGCTCGGAATCGAATTTGGAGGTCCCTAGCTTGAGTTATGAATTTTTGATGAAAATTAAAAGTTTGAAAATTATTTGTTTTTAAGAATTGATTGATATTTGGCATTGTTAGTATCGGGTCCGTATTTTGGTTTCGGATCCTGGTATAGGTTCATTGTGATATTTAAGATATGTCTGTGAAATTTGGTGAGAAATGTAGTTGATTTGACGTGATTTGGACGTCCAGTTGAGAAATTAGAAGTTTTAAAGTGTTCTTGAGAATTTCATTTGAATTGGTGCTAAATTTAAAGTTCTAGGTGTTATTTTGGCGATTTGATCGCGCGAACAAGTTTTGTATGATATTTTTAGACTTGTGTGCATGTTTGGTTTGGAGCCCGAGGGCTCGGGTGAGTTTGAGATAGGCCACGGGATGCTTTGGACTTTGGAAATCTGGTTTTTCTGCAGAATCTGTGTTCTGGCATGTCCTTCTTCGCGTTCGCGAAGGTCCTCTCGCGAACACGAAGAGTAAACTAGGCAGCTGAGGATTTTTTCTTCGCGAATGCGAAGGCTTGGTCGCGAACGCGAAGCGATGGGGGCGTTACCCTTCGCGAACGCGACAACCCCATCGCGAATGCGTAGTGTTAGGCACTGGGGAGGGGGAGTCAGCATTTTCTTCATCACGAGCGCGAGCAACGTCTTGCGAACGCGAAGGCCAGGGAAGGGTAGCCTATGCGAACGCGAGCACTGCCTCGCGAACGTGAAGGCTTGGCAGCCCATACACTTCGCGAACGCGACAGTGCTCTCGCGAACGTGATGAACACTATCGCCCAGCATATAACAAAATCCAAAACGGGATTCTGCCAAAAAAAAATCTTTATTTCTCAAAAACCAAACGGTGAGGGGCGATTTTTCAAGAGTCATTCTTTCCCCAAATTGTTGGTAAGTGATTCTAAACTATTTTCTTTCAATTACCCATTACATTTCTTGAATTTTCAACCTAAAATCTAGAGTTTTCATGGTAGAATTAAGGGTTAGGGTAGAAAATAGGGATTTCGGAAATTTAAGGATTTAGACCTCAATTTGAGGTCGGATAAACCAAAACTAATTACATATTCGGGCTCGGGGGTGAATGGGTAAAAGAATTTTGGTCCGAACCTTGGGTTTTGACCAAGCGGGCCCGTGGTCGATCTTTTTGACTTTTTGGAGGAAAATTTGGAAAATCTAATTTATGAATATAATTTATTCCTTTAGCGATATTTGATATTATTGAGTCATTTTTGAAAAGATACGAGTAGTTTGGAGGTGAATTCCAAAGGAAAATCTATGATTGAGAATTAAGTGGCCTTCGGAGTGTTGTGTCTAACCTTGACTTGAGGGAATTAGGAACCTTAGATTAATTGGTAAGTGAAATTTATGTGAGCGGCGTATATGTGAGGTGATGAGTACCTATGCGCCACCAATTTACCTGTTTCCATGTTTCTCTATTTTTCTGATAGTGTCTCATTCCTATGCCAAATTTCTACGTGTTATACTAGTGTTGTTCAAATTATCATTCTTATCATGTTTACGAAAATTTTCTGGTAATAATTGAGTTTTTATTTCAAGTTGAGATTGATACCATGGAACCAAATGTTGAAGTAAGGTTTGTACTTATTATTCTATCTCTCTGTTATTATTTATACATTGCATTATAGTAAGGGAGAGTGTTATTGCACGAAGGGTGATGCCGTGCCATATTGTGAGTGTTAATGCACGAAGGGTGATGTCGTACCATATTGTGAGTGTTAATGCACGAAGGGTGATGCCGTGCCATATTGTGAGTGTTAATGCATGAAGGATGATGTCGTGCCATGATATGAGAGTAAAAGTACGATGGGTGATGCCGTGCCGTTTCTATTAATTTTATGGTGAGATTGAGAGTAAAAGCACGAAGGGTGATGTCGTGCATTTTTCTTGACTGTATTCACTATTCCTGTTGATTCATGGTATATTGACTGCTCCGGTAATCATTCTGTTGTAGTTCTTTATCTTGTATTCCCCTCAGTATGCTCCCCTCCCGACGTTTCCTATTATTTGCATATACACTGTTAAATTGTACATGTTGATTTGTAGGTGCCTTGCCTTAGCCTCATCACTACTTCGTCGAGGTTAGGCTCGACACTTACCAGTACATGGGGTCGGTTGTACTGATGCTGCATTCTATACTTTCTGTGCAGATTTTGATACCGGCTCTGGTTGATCGAGATTTTGCTATTGGTCCGCTGTCCGGAGACTCAAGGTAGATCTGTCGGCGTCCACAGACCTTGAAGTCCCCGTCTATCATTTATGTTCTACTGTTTCTTTATTTCAGACAGTTGTATTTCTTTCAGACTATTACTTATAGTAAATTCTAGAATGCTCGTGAATTATGACTCCAGATCCGGGTGGTAGTAATTAATACAGTTTTATGATATTCCGCACTTAATATATTTCATCTTAGTTAATTATTGTTATTTACTGAATGGGAATAAGAAATTGGTTTAATGATTCCCTAATGTTGGCTTGTCTGGCAAGTGAAATATTAGGTGCCATCACGGTCCCGTCAGTGGGAAATTTCGGGTCGTGACATATAGTTTCGCAATCAGTTCTAATTAATACTTCTGATTTATTTAATATATATAATCTAAAACTATTTAATCCATAGATTACAGCTAATATTTCTGTATCTATACTACTTATATTTTCTTTTTCTTTATATTTACCACTTTGACAGGCACATATTTTTTCTTCATTTTTATCTTTATATTTATTGGTTTTTGCCTTTAATACTGCTCCCCATCCTTCAAAACTTCCATCTGTTTCTATAATTAAGTAGTCTGTTTCTAACGACATGTTTAGGTCAGGAATATTTTTTATTTTTTCTTTAATTTTTTGTACTAATTTTATATCTTCTGAAATAAAATATTTTTGTCCTGTAGAGCATGTCTTAGCGTATAAAGGTCCTGCTATTTTTCCTAAATCTTTTATGAAACTTCTTG
Source organism: Nicotiana tomentosiformis (assembly GCF_000390325.3). Classification (NCBI taxonomy): domain Eukaryota; kingdom Viridiplantae; phylum Streptophyta; class Magnoliopsida; order Solanales; family Solanaceae; genus Nicotiana; species Nicotiana tomentosiformis. Next base: position 57,145,825 of record NC_090813.1, on the reverse strand, counting down.
CATAATTTACTATTCCTAAAAACTTCTGTAATTCTTTAATATTATGTAATTTATCTGGTATTTCTAAAGCTTTTTTAGCCATGTGGGGTTGTAATTTAATTTTTCTATCCTCTAATACTACTCCTAAAAAATTTATATAATTATTACATAGTTCCATCTTCTTTTCACTAATTATTATTCCATTATCGACAAATAATCTAAAGATTGTTTGTAAATGTCCTAAATGTTCTTTAAAATCTTTGCTAAATACTAATATATCGTCTACGTATACTAAAATAAATCTTTTATATTCTCCTAATATACTATCCATTTTTCTTTGAAAAATAGATGGTGCTGTCTTTAGTCCAAATGGCATTACTAGCCATTCAAAATGCCCTTCAGTGCAAGTGAATGTTGTCCATTCTATACTCTCTTCATGCATTTTTACTTGCCAATATCCCGATTCACAATCAAATTTACTAAATATCTTTTTTTCTTGTATTCTATTTATTAGTTCTGTTTTATCAGGTAATTTATATCCATTTGTTTTGGTATTATCATTAAGTCTTTTATAATTTATTACCATTCTTGCTTTTCCTCTTACTATTTCGCTATGATTTCTTACCATAAAAGCGGCTGACCTATGTTTAGATGTAGATCTTCTAATTACACCTAAATTCATAAGTTCTTTTATTTGGATTTTAAAGTCTTCTAGATCTTGGTTTGTGGCTTCTATTGAGGCTGTTTTAATTATATATTCTGGGTTTATTATATCTAATTTACACATAACTTTATTATTTTCCTAATGTTTTAAGGGTTTTTCTCCTATTATTTCTATTTCGTCTAATATTTTTATTATGTTATCTAAATCTTTTTGATTTTTTATTATTCCTATTTTTTCTATTCCTGATCTAAAATTATATAAATCTGTTTCAACATATATTAAAGTATAATCGTTTTGTAATATATCTTGATTATCATCTAATATTAGGTCTTTAGATTCTTCTTCTATCTTACAACATGTATTTTTGTCTCTACATTCTTTGCAACATTCTTTTTGCTTGTCTTGTAGATTTTTCTGATCTGTTTTTAGTCTTGTTCTTATTTTAGTTCCTGTATTTATTGTTTGTACTGGGGTATGGGTAATATTCTTAAAAAATATTATACCATCTCTACTAATTAAACAACTACCATTATTTTGTAGTATAAAACTTAATTCTAATACAAAGTTTGCATTTATATTTAAGTCTCTTACACATATTTTATCTAACTTATAACTAGGCTTATAGAAATCTTAACATGTATTTTTAAAACTAATTTGTGATTTATCTATATAATGTTTATATATATTATGTGTCCCATCCATTTGCATTGCTGCGACTGGTTTGTCTAAAATTTTAATTAATTCTTGTGGAACTACTCTTTTATCTATTATACATCTCGTACATCCAGAATCTACTATTGCCGTTGTTTCTATCTCATAGTCTTCTATTTTAATTCGTGCAAGTATTTTTATCCTACTTAATTTTTTATCTTCATTACATATTAATACACCGTGATCTTCTACACTCATTAGTTCTTGATCTTCTTGATCCCGTTCTTTAGTTTCTTCTAGTATTTTCTTCTTTTTTTCTAATTTTTGTATTATTTTTTCTAATTCATTTATCCTTATTTCTAATGTCATTATTCTTAGATTAAATGTAGAATCTAAGTTTGGATTACCTATTTCTTTAACTTTCTTTTCTAATTTTATTTTATATTCTTTTTCTATGCATATGATACATCCTTCTAGATAACATAGTGTAACGACCCAACCGGTCGTTTCGAGAGTTATAACCCCGTTTTTCCCATTCCTACTTCTTTTTGTGTTATTCAGCTATATTATGTTATATCGGGTTAGTTGGTTCGAGTCCGGAAGGAACTCGGAGTGAAATGAGACACTTAGTCTCATAATTAAAAAATAATTTGAGTTAGAAAAGTGGACCGGATATGGACCTATATGTAAACGACCTCGGATTTGAATTTTGATGATTCCAATAGCTCCGTATGGTGATTTTGGGCTTAGGAGAGTGTCCGAAATATTATTTGGAAGTCCGTAGAGGAATTAGGCTTGAAATGCCGAAAGTTTAATTTTTTTAGAAGTTTGACCGGGGGGTTGACTTTTTGATATCGGGGTCGGAATTCGATTCTGAAAATTAGAATACCTCTGTTATGTCATTTAGGACTTGTGTGCAAAATTTGAGGTCAATCGGACGTGATTTGATAAGTTCCGGAGTTGTTTGTAGAAATTAGAAATTTCAAAGTTTATTAGGCTTGAATTGGGGTGTAATTCATGGTTTTAGTATTGTTTGAGGTGATTTGAGGTTTCGACTAAGTCCGTATGATATTTTAGGACTTGTTGTTATATTTGGTTGAGGTACCGAGGGCCTCGGATGAGTTTCGGATGGTGAACAGATCAAAAATTGAACTACAACAGCTGCTGTAATTTCCTTCTGTTGGAAAATTGTTCTTTCAGAATCGAGCCCAGAAATCAAGCCCAGAAATCGAGGGCCACGATCGAAGCCATGATCGAGCCCAGGGTCGAGGGTCACGGTCGAAGGCCGGGTCGAAGTCATAATCGAGGGCAAGAATCGAGAACTAGGATCGAGGACCTCGATCGAAGGCCAAGATTGAAGGCCAAGATCGAGGCAGAATCGAGGATGTCTAGGCAGAATTATAAAAACAGGGACTTCGTCCCATTTGCCTTTTTTGACAAATTGGAGCTTGAGGAGAGGCGATTTTTGATATATTTTTCAATAAAAACTTGAGGTAAGTCCCTTGTGATCATTTTTACTCCATAATATTGAATTATCATCGAATAATCCGACTAGATTACATGATTTTGAGGTTTAAATCGGAGATTGGAACTTAGAAATTTGGAAATAAGATTTATAGATTTGAGGGTCGAGTTGAGGTCGGATTTTGGTAAAATTGGTATGGGTAGACTCATGGTTGAATGGGCTTTCGGATTTTGTAACTTTTGTCGGGTTCCGAGATATGGGTCCCACATGTGATTTTTAGCCAATTTCGGGTTTTGGTCTAATTTTGTAGTTTTTCTTGTGGAATTCATCCCATTAGCGCGTATTGATGGTATTGTATTGATTGTGAATATATTCGGAGCATTTGGAGGCCGAGTCCAGAGGCAAGATCATTACGGGATAGAGATTTGACTGGTTTGAGGTAAGTAACAATTATAAATCTAGTCCTGAGGGTATGAAACCCCGGATTTCGTATCATTCTACTATTTTGAAGTGACGCACATGCTAGGTGACGGGGGGTGTGGGCGTGCATTGTTGGGGATTTGTGACTTGGTCCGTCCCGTAGCAACTGCAAAGTTGCATACTTTGTTGAAACCATTGACACTTATATGTGTTAGAAAGATTTTCTGTAAATTGGGTTGAAAGCCATGTTTGGGCCTTGCGCCAATGCTGTTTGGACCCTTAGGGGTTGTTTCTTACCATCTCACTGTTTTCGATTGAAAATCTATACTCAGTCATGTTTATACTTGTTTACCGCATAACTCAGTTTTATGACTCTATTTTAATGCATATAAATGTTTTGAGCTGAATGCCCTGTTTTACTGAAATGCCCGAGTGGCTTGATTTGTGAGGATGAGTGTGGATCCGGGATGCCCGCCTGCAGCATACTTTATGACTGAGTGAGGCCGATGGCCTGATTTGTGAGGATGAGTGTGGATCGGGGCTGCCCACCTGCAGCATACTTTATTATTATCGCACGTGAGTTGTCTGTGCAGATTATAGCGCTTGGGCTGAAGGAGCCCCTCCGGAGTTTGTACACACCCCCAGTGAGCGTAGGTACCTACTGAGTGCAAGTGTCGAGTGCCGAGTGCTTAGTGACTGGGAGGCAAGAGTGATTGTGAGGTATTCCCGAGTGACAAGAGTAATTGTGAGGTATGCCCTAGTGGCACGAGTGACTGTGAGGTCTGCCCGAGGGGCTGTATATGAGTGATGTTTTGCCCGAGGGGCTGTTTATGATTTCATCATTTTTTTTATCACCTTTGCATTGAGCCTTTGTTTGAAAAAAAACTGTTGGAAAAATATCTTTAAATGATTTTTACTGGAACTGGGTTTAAACGAGATGTTTTATTCAAATCCTGATTTTTAAGAGCATGTTGTATTTTACTGAGATTTACTGATATGAATGTTATATGCTTTATTGCTCGTCACTACTGCTCAGCCTTTATTTATTGTTGTTACTTACTGAGTTGGCGTACTCACGTTACTCCCTTTACCTTGTGTGCACATCCAGGTGTAGCTGGACACGGTAGCAGTTATTGAGTGTTCTGGTTGCAGATTTTCTTGGAGGTAGCAAGGTAGCTATTTGGCGATCGCAGCCGCTGCTCTTCTCCCTCTTATCTTCCTCTAGTTGTATTTAGCTATTTTTCGGGCTGAGTTAGCCTTGATATTGTTAGACAAATTGTAGTATATGCTCATGACTAGTGACACCCCGATGTCGGGCTTTTCTTTTCCGTACTTCTATTTTCCTTTGATTTGAACTCTTTAAATGAAGGCTTATGTTAAATAAACTTGGAATTATCTTTGAAATGAAAATATCGGTTTGTTTTGGAAATGACTCGGCTTGCCTAGTTCCACGACAGAGGTTACTTTGGGTCGTGACAGATTGGTATTAGAGCCTAGGTTACATAGGTCTCTCGAGTCATGAGCGGGTTTAGTAGAGTCTTGCGGATCGGTATGGAGAAGTCTGTACTTATCTTCAGGAGGCTGCAGAACCCTTCAGAAAATTTCACTTTCTTGTATTCTATCGTGCGAAAATGATTCAGCTTGAGACATAACTCTTTGAATTCCGTCCACGCATCTCGTATGCGCATATGAGCGCTCGATATCTGTTGTGCATCGCCGGTTTATGATTCTATGAAAGAGGTTCGAGATATGTATTATGTGTTTTGGTGATGGGCTAGTCTGGAGGACTTGAGGCCAGGTTTAAACCGTAGTTTTGGCTCGGTAGCTTCAGTTGTAACCTATGCATTTGGACTCATATGTCCGATAATATCCCTACGAGTTGATTTGTGGCTCGATGAGCAGTGAAATGGCTTTGTGGTGAGTATGACGTAACTGCGGGAAGTGTTAAGACTATGTGAACGTGACGAGAAGTGTTTTCTTTAAATATAAAGGAAGTCCATTGGGTGCTTGATTTTCGTTTTGATGCGATATACCATCTCAAGTGTGAATGTTTTGAAGGATCTTTCACGTTGTTAAATTTTGGGGCAAATTAAATTCTCATGTCTGTCAATGAGTTTGAACTCAAGAAGAGTAAGTGGTTGTGTAGTAATGGTGGTTGCGGATGGGTATTTTGATGTTGATGGATCGGGAAAGATAATCTTTGAAGAGACTTAGAGTCGGTAACAGTTTTTTGGTTCAGGTGCGACAGAAATTCATTTCGACTTGATGCAGCAGTTGGGTAGCAAAGTATGAGGGAAGACATGACGGGAAGTGTTTTGCGGTGGTTGAAGTACTAGTAGGTCAAGTAGAAGAAGTAGAGGTTGAGAAGTTTCTTAAAGGAGATGATTTAAACGAAGTAAGAGTGGCAGCTTAGCATATGAATTCACTAGTAGGGTAGTCGTGCGCCTTGAGGAAGTGTAGAATGGTTTGGAATCGTGTTAATATGTGAATCAGCCTGCATACTCTATTTGGAGTGATGGTTAGTGTACAAAAAAAAAAATAAAAAAAAATAAAAAGGGCATAAAGGATTGTGTTTGAAATGAATAGAGGCGTGAAGATCTGATTATTGTGTCAGGTGCAATATGACTTGAGTTCGGAAGGTATTGTTGACGTACAGTTTATGTCAATAGGGAAAGTACATACTTATATAAATGGTGGGAGAGCATGAACTCAGGAGAATTTATGAATTTCGCGGTCGTTGCACTCAGTGCGGTGTTATTGGGAGATGTCGGTAAGGAATTCCACATATGGGTTATCTCCTGTGTGCAGCTAGCGGTGGCGTGATGTTGATGAAGCTTTTGTGAGGAATATTACTAGCTACCTGGTGGGAGGTCGCATGTGTAATTTTGGCTGGAGATTCAGAATGTTCATGAAAGGCTTAATAAAAGACTTCGAGAAGTCTAGCAGGTTAACGGTGTGAGACCTTGGTAATTGAGAAGGAGAAATACTTACGGGATTCTAATTTTATATAATTGCAGCCTAAGGCTTAGTGGGAGAGTCTGTTATCGACGAGTTGATTGCACGGTTATGGGTCGTATTAATTTCGGTTCGGGGTATACGGTGAATCAGTTATGACTTGCAGAGGTCGAGATCGAGGATGACTCGGGTAAAGGAATTTCTGGACACAAGTTGTCTTACACCCTATGGTTATGGGAGGACCATAAAAAAATTGAGTGTTTATTCACAGAGAATGTAGTGTACATGGAGCGGGAATTTGCTCGGTTGCGTAGGAGTGAGGGTTACTCTTTATTCCCTTGGGTGTTGATGTACTAATGGGGCATATGTTGTTTCGGTCCGTTTGGTCGGTTAATTCGAGAATGGTTATAATGGATTTAAGATTTATAAATATGGCTAGAAAACTGGGGGTTGCATTGAACGGTGTTGAGACTCGTTGCATCTCATATCATTGTGAATTATGCATTTCAGTATCAAGAAGGTGAAGGAAACGGTTTTAGGTTCTTATAAATTCTCTTCGGAGTAAGCATGTTTGGTTGTGGAACCTTTGGAATACATAAAAAGGGTATTCGGCGGCTTATAAGCCTTTGGGTGGTGTGATTCTACGCTAGAGTTCGTGGGGCCAGTTTTAGTTAAGGATAGTAGTATTCTAATAAGAAAATAAAATAGCAATTTGAAGGCAGTTTGGAAAGGACTTGGGGAAATATGACAGTTTGGAAGTAGGTTGGGGTAGCACAGTAATGGGTATGATTAGTTATTTATGTACTTATGGCGTGGCTAGTATCTACAGGTGCTTCGTGGAATTTCTCCCGGATTTGGCAACCTGTGTGGCTTGGTGAAGTTAGGGAAATTCGGTTCAGATAACTTGATTATGTGCAAATGAATTTCAAAGTGTTCATGATGGGTTCTACCATGGTTTAAACTGGATAATTTCTACCGATGTACGGAGCGTGTTGTGCGTCATAATTTTCTCCTAGAAAGAAGCAAGAAAGAGGTTTCTGACTAATAAGGTATGTAATTTGCTAGTGACTCAGAGTTAATAATGGAATTCTTATGCTTGTCACATTATGGAATAACAGATGTGGTGTGTTGTGCGGGAATAGGATTTACATGTACCAGGTCACAGTTCAGTTTTGAAGGGAAGGACGTAAATTCTTAGGCAGCATGAACGGTTTCCGATGACTAGGTGAATGATATTACTATCTGGTATAGCTTGATGAGAGTGTACATTTCGGAAGGGGCAGCGTGTTTTGATTTATGGGTACTTTGCTGGTATTGCGACACTCTCCTGGTTGATCGACCGTTGATATTCAAATATTTGCCAGGTGGCACGGAAGAAGTTTCAAAGTATTTCTCATGGGAGGATTGTGTATAAGAGAGGTGTTAGAAATTCGGGCGATGGAGATGGAATCAAATAGGGTGATTCATGTGTTCTATGGAATTGAAGATTGGGAGTTCTCATGAGCAGATTGTTTCATGGTGGTGGACTATGAAGTTGTGGCCGGAGCTAACCAGATGATAGAAGGTGTTATGATTCAGTCATTGTGGACTTTCGGAGGTTGTTTATCTATTGGTGGCTGACCATAGTTGATTCGGGGCCCATTGGTAGGCCCAATTAGGATGTGTATTCTACACCGAGCCGGATTGATTGGCTCCATACCACTATTGTTGAAGGATGTACCATTCGGTTGATATGAAGCTTATTCGTGTTCTGGAATGATCTGTGAGTTACTCTCTATGCTACGAAGAGTTATGATTCGTTGGTTATATGCACATATGGTGCAGTTCTATTATGGCCTTATAGCGGAATTTGAGCGAGAATAGTATTGGATATTGCTTGGTTGATGACGTATTGGTCATGTTCTTTCGGATTTTATATGGCATGGTGTCGTTTGCTTCTCTGTGGTTATAGTAATGCACTTTGGATACTTGATGTCGAATTTGCGCATGGTTATTGATTTTATCAGGGTGGCTTGAGGTATTTCATATGGACCAATATTTGGATAGGGTTGCGTATTGCAGCAGAGTTATGCGGAAATATGATCCCTTGTGTAAGATTCGTATGTTATGGTTCTGCGGTGTGTGATGGGTTCTTAGCATTGCGTCGGGGTGGTACTCGTCGAGCTTGCGGAACGGTTCTCCTGTTTGGGTCATTATTACGATTGGGTACATTTGGAATGTTGTTATCTGGTGCACGAATTTCACGGGTTGTGGCTTTAAATTGTATTGATGTGTCATGTCACTAGAGTGGTCGTGTTGGAGGAGACGAGGTCATTGGGCCTAGAATGGATGCTATCAGATTTGATTGTGGTATAATTAGGAGGATAATATCGGAAGCCGGCTTTGAAAATTGGCTATAGTTCTTGTAGAAGGAACGAGAGCTCCATGACCTGTTGGTCTAATGAATGGCTATTAATTTGGTATGTTTCTTTCATCACCGGCAGTGTATGAAGGTTTTGAAAATGAGGTTTTGTCTGATATGAGTTTATTACTGGCACTAGATTGATTTGAGTCGATACTGTGATTTGAAATCATTGCTTCGAGCATTCGAGCTATGCGGTATTTGAATTTGAGTATTTGAGTTATGGTTACGGCTTTTGGTACAGATTGTTCAGACATATACGGTATGTAGATGCAAACTTCTCATCTTATAGGAAATTTCGGATGTTGGAAATTTGATTCAAAGGCTTGTGGGCTAGGTTGAATTAAAAAACTTCAGTTATGCTGTGCTATCGGACATGTATGGAATAGGGTGACATGGGATCACCCCCGGTATGTGCATGTGAAAGCTACACAGCGATTTGATATTTTTTGGAACAACTCCGGGCACGTTCGAGGACAAACGTATGTTTAAGTGGGGGAGGATGTAACGACCCGACCGGTTGTTTCGAGAGTTATAACCCCGTTTTCCCCATTCCTACTTCTTTTTGTGTTATTCAGCTATATTATGTTATATCGGGTTAGTTGGTTCGAGTCCGGAAGGAACTCGGAGTGAAATGAGACACTTAGTCTCATAATTGAAAATTTTAAGTTAGAAAAGTGGACCGGATATGGACCTATGTGTAAACGACCTCGGATTTGAATTTTGATGATTCCAATAGCTCCGTATGGTGATTTTGTGCTTAGGAGCATATCCGAAATATTATTTGGAAGTGCGTAGAGGAATTAGGCTTGAAATGCCGAAAGTTTAATCTTTTGAGAAGTTTGACCGGGGGGTTAACTTTTTGATATCGGGGTCGGAATCCAATTCTGAAAATTGGAATACCTCTCTTATGTCATTTAGGACTTGTGTGAAAAATTTGAGGTCAATCGGACGTGATTTGATAAGTTCCGGAGTTGTTTGTAGAAATTAGAAATTTCAAAGTTCATTAGGCTTGAATTGGGGTGTAATTCATGGTTTTAGTGTTCTTTGAGGTGATTTGAGGTTTCGACTAAGTCCGTATGATGTTTTAGGACTTGTTGTTATATTTGGTTGAGGTCCCGAGGGCCTCGGGTGAGTTTCGGATGGTTAACGGATCAAAAATTGAACTACAACAGCTGCTGTAATTTCCTTCTGTTGGAAAATTGTTCTGTCAGAATCGAGCCCAAAAATCAAGCCCAGAAATCGAGGGCCACGATCGAAGCCCAGATCGAGCCCAGGGTCGAGGGCCACGATCGAAGCCATGATCGAGCCCAGGGTCGAGGGTCACGGTCGAAGGCCGGGTCGAAATCATAATCGAGGGCAAGGATCGAGGACCTCGATCGAAGGCCAAGATTGAAGGATAAGATCGAGGCTAAATCGAGGATGTCTGGGCAGAATTATAAAAATAGGGACTTCATCCCATTTGCCATTTTTGACAAATTGGAGCTTGAGGAGAGGCGATTTTTGATATATTTTTCAAGAAAAATTTGAGGTAAGTCCCTTGTGATCATTGCTATTCCATAATATTGAATTATCATCGAATAATCCGACTAGATTACATGATTTTGAGGTATAAATCGGAGATTGGAACTTAGAAATTTAGAAATAAGATTTGTAGATTTGAGGGTCGAGTTGAGGTTGGATTTTGGTAAAATTGGTATGGGTAGACTCGTGGTTGAATGGGCTTTCGGGTTTTGTAACTTTTGTTGGGATCCGAGACATGGGCCCCATAGGCGATTTTGAGCCAATTTTGGGTTTTGGTCTAATTTTGTAGTTTTTCTTGTGGAATTCATCCCATTAGTGCGTATTGATGGTATTGTACTGATTTTGAATAGATTCGGAGCATTTGGAGGCCGAGTCCAGAGGCAAGATCATTGCGGGATAGAGATTTGACCGGTTTGAGGTAAGTAACGATTGTAAATCTAGTCCTGAGGGTATGAAACCCCGGATTTCGTATCATTCTACTATTTTGAAGTGACGCACATGCTAGGTGATGGGGGGTGTGGGCGTGCATTGTTGGGGATTTGTGACTTGGTCCGTCCCATAGCAACTGCAAAGTTGCATACTTTGTTGAAACCATTGACACTTATATGTGTTAGAAAGATTTTCTGTAAATTGGGATGAATACCATGTTTGGGCCTTGCGCCAATGCTGTTTGGACCCTTAGAGGCTGTTTCTTACCATCCTCTTACTGTGTTCGATTGAAAATCTATACTCAGTCATGTTTATACTTGTTTACCGCATAACTCAGTTTTATGACTCTATTTTAATGCATATAAATGTTTTGGGCCGAATGCCCTATTTTACTGAAATTCCTGAGTGGCTTGATTTGTGAGGATGAGTGTGGATCGGGGATTCCTGCCTGTAGCATACTTTATGACTGAGTGAGGCGGATGGCCTGATTTGTGAGGATGAGTGTGGATCGGGGCTGCCTGCCTACAACATACTTTATTATTATCGCACGTGAGTTATCTATGCAGATTATAGCGCTTGGGTTGAAGGAGCCCCTCCGGAGTCTATACACACCCCCAGTGAGTGCAGGTACCTACTAAGTGCAAGTGCCGAGTGCTGAGTGACTGGGAGGCAAGAGTGATTGTGAGGTATACCCGAGTGGCAAGAATGATTGTGAGGTATGCCCGAGTGGCAAGAGTGATTGTGAGGTACGCCCGAGTGGCACGAGTGACTGTGAGGTCTGCCCAAGGGGCTGTATATGAGTGATATTTTGCCCGATGGGCTGTTTATGATTTCATCATATTTTTTTTGCTCACCTTTGCATTTAGTCTTTGTTTGAAAAAAAACTGTTAGAAAAATGTCTTTAAATAATTTTTACTGGAACTGGGTTTAAACGAGATGTTTGATTCAAATCCTGATTTTTAAGAGCATGTGGTATTTTACTGAGATTTTCTGATATGAACGTTATATGCTTTATTGCTCGTCACTACTGCTCAGTCTTTATTTATTGTTGTTACTTACTGAGTTGGCGTACTCATGTTACTCCCTGCACCTTGTGTGCAGATCCAGGTGTAGTTGGACACGGTAGCGGTTATTGAGTGTTCTGGTTACAGATTTTCTTGGAGGTAGCAAGGTAGTTGTTTGGCAATCGCAGCCCCTGCTCTTCTCCTTCTTATCTTCCTCTAGTTGTATTTAGCTATTTTTCGGGCTGAGTCAGCCTTGATATTGTTAGACAGATTATAGTATATGCTTATGACTAATGACACCCCGATGTCGGGCTTTGCTTTTTCGCACTTCTGTTTTCCTTTGATTTGAACTCTTTAAATAAAGGTTTATGTCAAATAATCTTGGAATTATCTTTGAAATGAAAATATTGGTTTGTTTTGGAAATGAGTCGGCTTGCCTAGTTCCACGATAGGCATCATCACGACAGAGGTTAGTTTGGGTCGTGACACATAGTTTACACTTAGCCCTTTTACTTTTACTGGGGTACCATTTACATTTACAACATTGATTACTATCTAATCCTTTATTCCCTTCAAACTCATGATTACACTCTTCAGATATATTTGCTAATGTACTTGCTTGTATTTCTTCTAAATCTAAATTTTCCATTCCTATTTCATTTATTAATTCTTCTTCCTCTGAATCGAATGAATCTATCTTATTTTGTTCTTCTATATCAATGCTTACTATAGAATATATACTTTCATTATCTGACATATATTCGTCTACAAGTATTAATGTTTCTTAAAAATCTTCTATTAATTGTGAATTTCTTGTCTTGCTATTAATCCTTTTTGGACAAGTATTTGCCAAATGTTCTATACTTCCACAAGTGAAACATTCTAGTTTATTTTTATAATTTCTTTCTGTTCTATATTTTCTAACATGTCTATTTTTATCTAGATAAGGTTTCCTAGCTGATGATTTTCTAAGATAATAGCCCTTTCTATTATATACTTTATTGTATTGAGGCCTATATTTTTTATATTTCTTCCTTTTATACTTGTCTTTATCATAACTTTGAGTTGTATATATAACATTTTTACAAAAACCCATGTCAATTTTTTTTATTGTTTTTGTATTTGTATATGTGTACATTTTTCTTGTAATATTTTCATTATATGTTATATTTTATGTCCAATTGACCATTTTGCATTTGAATTTTATATTACTCCATCTCTTTTATACCATCTATCTTCTATTTCTCTACCTAAAACTCCTGGTAATTTATTAAATAATTTTTTACCTAAGTCTTGGTCAAGCGCATTTTCACTAATAGTACAATAATAAAAATACTCATTTAAATATTTCTTTATATGATGCCAACTACTTATACTTAATTGTTCTAGTTTTATTAGTGCATTCTTTTGTAATATAACTAATCCACTATTTGGATCTTCTCTTGTTATTAAACTATCTATTTTATTTGTAAAATTGTAAGGGTTTGGTCCCATTGCTATTAAAGCTTGGAATTCTTGTTGAAATTCTGACTTATATGCTTCCCATAATCCTTTTGTTGATTCTCCTAAGAAAGTTTCCATGTATTTATACATTGTTTCCGCATCTGTCTCATTATATGTTTTTAGATAGTCGGCTACTACTATCCCCTTCCAAAGATCTAATACTGAATTTCACATTTGTTGATCATGAGCTACTATATTTAAAAAAATTTCTTTACTACCTCCTTCTTGTAATTGGATAGGTTCTTCTATAGGCATTCTTTTTCCTACTGGTTTTACGTTTTCTGTTTTTATTTCTTGTGCTATTCTGTATACTCTTTTTCTAGGTATATTTCTTGTACTATTGTCTATATTATATTGTTGAGTTGTTCTTTGAAAAGGACTAGGGTTAGAACTAGTTGATTTCATTAATTCATTTTGACTTATAAAGGAGTTTGTTTCTTCAGTGTCATAATTATCCTGTAATTCTTCTAAATCTTTTTAAAATTTTCTAGTTTCTTTTCTGATATTACTTCATCTACATATCCTTTATTATCTGTTCATAATTCACATTGTTTAAAATGTTCTTCAGTCTCTTTTAAAGTTAATTTTCCTAATTTACAACCTTTACATTAGAAAGTTTTATTTTTATTCTTCTTTGTGAGTTCTCTTGCTTTTTCTAATGCTAAATCTACATCAAAATCATTTTGTGTTATTTCTACATTCATAAGTTCATTATTTTCTATTGTACTTTCTGTTTCATCGTCTAATTCTTTTTGATTAGTATAATTGTAGTCTGTAAATCTAATTGACGTTTCTCCTTTAGCATTTATATATATTAAGTGGGATTCTGGTTTTAGTATTCTGGGTTTTGCAAATTTTTCTAATTTCCATTCTAGTCCTGCATATTCTTCTGGGTCTATTTTTATAGGTTTGATTAATTTTATTCCTTTATTTCCCATTACTTCTACTACATCATCTACTTTAATTTTAAATCTTGTATTGCTATTTGTTGCCATTTTTCCTATAAATCCTACACACATTAATAAATTATTTATTTATTTCTTCATATCCTTTAGTTTGTATTCCTATCTTAATGTTTTTTCCAAATTTTGCTAAATTTATCATATAATCTGCACTTATATAAAATATTCCTCTATTATTTGTCATGTCTACTTCGGTTAAACCTATTATAGATTTTTTTAAATCTAACCATCTATCATCATATACTACTATTAATATTTTAGTTCCTAAATTCTTTCTAGTTAAACCTTTTAATCCTATTACTATTAATCACATATGCATTAAATTTCTTTTATAATTTCTCATTTGTCGTACTGATTCATGATTAATTAAAAAATTTATAGTTGCAACATTGTCTCCTATAGCTGATAATTGTTCTTCTCTATAATGTCTATATAATTGTGAGTTATTTGGGAAATATCCTACATTATATAAAGTTCTTGGATTGAGTAATCTTAATTGGTTTTGCTAAAAAATTTGTATATCTTTATCTATATCTATTATTTCATCTAGCTGTTGATTTTCTTCTTGTCTTCTTCTAGTTATTATTCGTGATAACATATTATTACCTATTCTATTATCTGAGAAACTTATTCTTGGTCTTTCTTCGGTTGTTCTGGTCCTACTTGGAAAAAGGTCCATTTTGAGGCTTTCTGTCACGACCCAAAATTTTTCACCGACGAGACCGTGATGGCGCCTAACATTTCACTTGCTAGGCAACCCAACGTTAGAGAATCATTAAACCAATTTCTTATTTTCATTCATTAAGTAACAATAATTAACTAAAATAAAATATAATAAGTGCGAAATATCATAAAAACTGTATTAATTACTACCACCCGGATCTGGAGTCACAATTCACGAGAATTCTAGAATTTACTACAAATAATAGTCTGAAAGAAATAGAACTGTCTGAATAAAAGAAACAGTAGAACAGAAATGATAGATGGGGACTTCAAGGTCTGTGGACACCGACAGATCTACCTTGAGTCTCCGGACAGCGGACCAATAGCAAAATCTCGATCAACTAGAGCCGGTATCAAAATCTGCACAGAAAGTGCAGAGTGCAGCATCAGTACAACCGACCCCATGTACTGGTAAGTATCGAGCCTAACCTCGACGAAGTAGTGACGAGGCTAAGGCAAGGCACCTACAATCAACCTGTACAATTTAACAGTGTATACGCAAATAATAGGAATGAAGAACTAAACAGGAAATGTCGGAAGGGAAAACATACTGAGGGGAATACAAGATAAAGAACTACAACAGAATGATCACCGGAGCAGTCAATATACCATGAATCAACAGGAATAGTAAATACAGTAAGGAAAAAAATGCACGGCATCACCCTTCGTGCTTTTACTCTCAATCTCACCATAAAATTAATAGAAACGGCACGGCATCACCCTTTGTGCTTTTACTCTCATATCATGGCACGACATTATCCTTCGTGCATTAACACTCATAATAAGGTACGGCATCACCCTTCGTGCATTAACACTCACAATATGGCACGACATCACCCTTCGTGCATTAATACTCACAATATGGCACGACATCACCCTTCGTGCATTAACACTCACAATATGGCACGGCATCACCCTTCGTGCATTAATACTCACATTATGGCACGGCATCACCCTTCGTGCATTAATACTCACAATATGGCACAACATCACCCTTCATACATTAACACTCACAATATGGCACGGCATCACCCTTCGTGCATTAACACTCTCCCTTACTATAATGCAATGCATAAATATCAACAGGGAGATAGAATAGCAAGTACAAACCTTACCTCAACATTTGGTTCCATAACATTAATCTCAACTAAGAAATAAAAACTCAATTATCACCAGAAAATCTGTAAACATGATGAGAATGATAAATTGAACAACACTAGTATAACACATCACAATTAGGCATATGATTGAGACAATATAAGAAAAACTGAGAAACATGGAAAATAGGTAAATTGGCGGCGCATAAGTACTTGTCACCTCACATATAAGCCGCTCACATGAATTTCACTTAGCAAGTAATTTAAGGTTCCTAATTCCCTCAAGTCAGGGATAGACACAACACTTACTTCGCTCTGAAGGCCACTTAATTCTCAATCACAGCTTTTCCTTTGGAATTCACCTCCAAACAACTCGTATCTATTCAAAAATTACTCAATAATATCAAATATTGCTAAAGGAATCAATTATATTGCATAAATTTAGATTTCCTAAATTTTCCTCCAAAACGTCAAAAATCGACCCCGGGCCCGCTTGGTCAAAACCCGAGGTTCGGGCCAAATTTCATTTACCCATTCACCCCCGAGCCCGAATATATAATTGGTTTTGGAATCCGACCTCAAATTGAGGTCTAAATCCCCAAATTTCTGAAATCCCTACTTTATACCCAAAACCCCTAATTCTACCATGAAAATCTTAGATTTTAGGTTGAAATCTTGTAAAATGTAGTGAAAGATTGAAAGAAACCAGTTTAGAATCACTTACCAATGATTTGGGGAAGAGATGGTCTTTGAAAAATCGCCTCTTGTGTTTTAGGTCTTGAAAATTTGGGAAATGAATGAAAATTCCCGTCCAAAAGTCATTTTGTTCACCTGCAGACGTCACATTTGCGACCTGAGCTTCGCAAATGCGAAGCTCACAAATGCAAAGGAGTCATCACAAATGCGAAGCCCTTTACACTTCTGCTGCCTTCGCAAATGCAAAGATAAGTTCGCAAATGCGAACCTTGAATCTTCGCAAATGCGACTAAATGATCGCATTTGCGATCACTGCCCTTCCCCGACTCCCTTCGCAAATGTGAAAGAAGACTCGCAAATGCGAAAATTATTGGCCCAGCTTCTCTTCGCATTTGCGATGAGAAGCTCGCAAATGCGAACCTCTCAGAGGTCTAAATTGCGATGCCTGATCTTCAAATGCGAGATCAGAGGCCTGCAATATCAGATGCACCAACAGTGTTTTCCAAGCCAAATCTCACTCCGTAGCCTATCCGAATGTAACGACCCGACCGGTCATTTTGAGTATTACAATCCCGTTTCAACATTTACTGGTCAAATTGTACCTTACAGTTGTTGTGTGAATTTTCGGGGTACTTGGTTTGGGTCCGGTGAGGTTTTGGAATGAATTGGAACACTTAGTTCCAAGGTTTAAAGCTTAAGTTAAAATAGTGACCGGATGTCGACTTATGTGTAAACGACCTCAGAATTTAATTCTGATGATTCCAATAGCTCTGTATGGTGATTTTGGACTTAGGAGCGTGTCCGAAAAATTATTTGGAGGTCCGTAGTGGAATTTGGCTTGAATTGCCGAAAGTTGAATTTTTGGGAAGTTTGACCGGGGGTTGACTTTTTGATATCGAGGTCGGAATCCAGTTCTGAAAATTTTCATAGCTCCGTTATGTCATTTATGACTTGTGTTCAAAATTTGAGGTCAATCGGACGTGAATTGATTGGTTCCGTAGTCGTTTGTAGAAACTAGAAATTTCAAAGTTCATTAGGCTTGAATTGGGGTGTAATTCATGGTTTTAGCGTTGTTTGAGGTGATTTGAGGGTTCGACTAAGTCCGTATGATATTTTAGGACTTGTTGGTATATTTGGTTGAGGTCCCGAGAGGCTCGGGTGAGTTTTGGATGGTTAACGGATCATTTTTGGCCTTGGTGAGATTGCTGATATTTGTTGCTGCATTTTTCGAATTTTCTCTTTCGCATTCGTGAGGGGATCTCGCGTTCGCGAAGAGAAGCTGGGTTGTGCATCGCGTTCGCGTATGGGGAATCGCGTTCGCGAAGGGAAACATAGTGGGCATGGGTTTTTGCCTTCGCGTTCGCGAAGGGGAGCTCGCGTTCGGAAAGAAGGGCTTCGTTAAGCATCGCGTTCGCGAAGAGTAAATGTTGGGAAGCACATTTTGTGCTTCGCGAACGCGAGGGACCTGTCGCGTTCGCGAAGAAGAGAGGTCTGGATAGAAAGTTTAAGTTCAGAAAATAGGACTTCGTCCCATTTTCCATTTTTAACGATTTAGAGCTCGAATTGAGGCACTTTTTTGGGACATTTTCAGAGGAAACAACGGGGTAAGTGTTCTTAATATTGGTTAAATTACCCGAATCCATGGTTGTTTTTATCATTTAATTGGTGAATTTAGTTGGAATAGTTTGAAAACTCTCTTAGTTTAAATTGAGAATTTGAAGGCCGAGTTGTGGTCGGATTTGCGTAATTTTGGTATGGTTGGACTCGTGGTTGAATGAGGGTTCGAATTTTGTGAGTTTTATTGGATTCCGAGACGTGGGCCCCACGGGTGAATTTTGGGGCGTAATTTCGGATTTTGTGGAAATATTAGTATTTTGATATGGAATTAATTCCTATAAAATTTGTGGGCTAAATCAAATTAATTGTGACTAGATTCGAGCCATTTGGAAGTTGATACGCGCATAATGGGATTTCTGGAGCATTGTTTAGCTTGCTCGACATTGGATTCGGCTTGTTCGAGGTAAGTAACTCTTCTAATCTTGGAGTTGAGGGTATGAACCCTGAATATATGTATTTTGTGAATTATTGGTAGGTGACGCACATGCTAGGAAACGGGCGTGTGGGCGTGCACTATAGAAATTGTGACATAATTGTTTTATGGAATTTTATAGTTACATAACCTTGGCATTTTCCATGCGATTTTATGTGTTAAAGAAATTGAGCTGAAAAGCATATTAAAAATTATGTTGAGGCTATGTGCCAGTATTATTGGGACCCACAGAGGTCATATTACTGTGAATTATTGTGTTAAATTGAAAATTTATACTCAGTCATATTCATTCCATTGCTTATCATAACTTAGTGTTATGACTCTATTTTGATGCATATAAATGTTTTGGGCTGAATGCCCTGTTTTACTGAAATACCCGAGTGGCTTGAGAGGTTTATGACTGAGTGAGGCCGAGGGCCTAATTTATGTTGCATATTTATGGGATCGGGCTGTACGCCGCAGCATGTTTGATATCGGCTGAGGGCCTGATTTGTGAGGATGAGTGTGGATCGGGGCTGCCCGCCTGCAGCATATTTATGACTGAGTGAGGCCGAGGGCCTGATTTGTGAGGATGAGTGCGGATCGGGGCTGGCCGCCTGCAGCATACTTTATTATTATAGCACGTGAGTTGTCCGTGCAGCACGTGAGTTATTGTAACGACCCGGCCGGTCATTTTGACAATTTAAGTCTCGTTCGGCGGCATAAGGCCCTGAGCAGCTTCATATTATGTGTATTGACTTGCGTGCGTGGTTGAATTCAGTTACCGGTTGTTTCGGAGTGACTTGGGACACTTAGTCCCTAAAATGGGAGCTTAAGTCTTAGGATTTTGACCGTAGTCAGAACTATGTGAAGACGACTCCGGAATAGAGTTGTGTCTGTTCCATTAGCTCCGTTGGGTGATTTTGGACTTCGGAGCATGTCCGGACTGAAAATCCGAGGTCTGTAGCGGATTTAGGCTAGAAATGGCGAAAGTTGAATTTTTGGAGATTTGGACCGGAAGTGGACTTTTTGATATCGGGGTCGGAATGCGATTCCGAGAGTTGGAACAGCTCCGGTATGTTATTTGGGACTTGTCTGCAAAATTTGACGTCATTCCGGGTTGATTTGATAGGCTTCGGCACAGGTTTTAGAAGTTGAAAGATTTGAAATTTATAAGTTCGATTCATGGTGCGATGCATAGTTTCATCATTAGATGATGTGATTTGAGGGCTCGACTAAGTTCGTATGGTATTTTAGGATTGGTTGGTATGTTTGGGTGAGGTCCCGGGGGCCTCGGGTGAGTTTCGGGTGCTTAACGGATTAAAAGTTTGATTTGTGTTGCTGCTAAGTCTTCAGGCTTCTGGTATTTTTGCACCTGCGGTGAAGAGGCCGCAGGTGCGAGAGCGCACATGCAGATTTTGGCATGCAGAAGCGAGAGGAAGCGCAGGTGCGGCTAGGACGTGCGCACCTGCGGTCGCGCAGATGCGGCTAATTTTGCGCAGGTGCAGTCACGCCTGGGCAGAAAAGAGAAATCCGAGGGTTTGGTTTCATTCTTCGTTTTTGGACTTGAGAGCTCGGAATTTGGCAATTTTTCGAGGGATTTTCAGAGAAAACTTTGGGGTAATGATTCCTAACTCGTTTTTGGTTGTATTCCATTAATCTATAGTTGTTTTCTCCATTTAGTTTCGGATTTTTGGGGTTGAAATTGGGAAAACTTGGAAGAACTTCTTCAATGAAGATTTCGAGTTTTAAAAGGGGATTTGTGGTCGGATTTGAGTAATTCTTATATGGTTGGACTCATGAGTGAATGGGTGTTCATATTTTGTGATTTTTCCCCGATTCTGAGAAGTGGGCCCCACGGGCGATGTTGAGTTAATTTTGAAATTTTCGTTAAAATATTGATTTCGTTAATTAGATGAGTCTATTATTGTTGTAATTATGATATGTAATTTCTTTTGGATAGATTTGGGGCATCCAGAGCCGGATATTCATGGAAAGGGCATTCTTACGGATTTATTCCTGGGAGAGTTTGTACCTCAGTCCCTCCGAGATGCATGGCGTGCGAAGTTTGAGCAGCTGCGCCAGGGCACTATGTCAGTGTTAGAGTATGCCGTAAGATTCAGTGATTTGGCCAGGCATGCACCTGCTTTGGTCGCCCCAGTTAGAGAGCTCGAGGTAAGTATCTTGCCTAACCTTGTGTGGGGGAACTACTCCTTAGGATTTGAGTTATCTATGTTGATTGTAGTCTGTGTACGCGAGGTGACGAGTGCGTGCTCGGACCTATTTGTGGAAAGTTGGCCCTTTAGGGTTCTTATGTCCTTATATTCACTGTGTATGATATTGTTTTTGATCTTTTTGAATTCCTATTTGCTAGTTTCACCTCTACATGCTTTGACTAGAGATAATTGCTTTAGGATTCACTCTTACTATCTATTTGACCCTTATTCGACTTAACCAAAGATTTTACCTCTTCTATCGTCGTGCTATATTGTTTTTCATAACTGCTTATCTTTAATTGAAATCATTATTTTCTCACCCTACAATTGTTTAGTCTTAATTGGAGTTATGATTATCTTCCGCTGCTTATCCTTATTTGAATTGTTGAATTTTCCTCGTAATTGCTCAATCTCAAAAGGAGTTTAGATAACCTCTATCTTAGTTGACTTGCCATTATTTGGAACTATTTGACTCGTGTTGGCTTCTTATTGTTGACTTGAATATTGTGGAATCGTTGATATATTTTTGTTTTGTTTTCCCTTGTTAAGATGTTCTCATTGTGCCTAACATTCTTTACTGTGGTTATTTCTTGTGAATGAGTTATACCGTTCTTGTGATTTAAATTCTTGAGTTGATTCGCTTGCCGTACTTTGCATTTCTGTCATTGTTGCTTTTGTACTTGTTGTGGTGATTTATGAGGTTTCTGTCATGTTATAGTTGTTATCTCTGTTGTTTGCGCTGCATATTTAAATTGGGACTACGGAAGTATTCCGGGAGATCTCCCAGTACTGCATATTTAAATTGGGACTACAGACGTATTCCGGGAGATCCCCCTGTCTTGCATATTTACTTTGGGACTACAGACGTATTCCGGGAGATCCCCCTACACTGCATATTTAAATTGGGACTACAGACGTATTCTGGGAGATCCCCCAGCACTGCATATTTAAATTGGGACTACGGACGTATTCCGGGAGATCCCCCTGTCTTGCATATTTACTTTGGGACTACGGACGTATTCTGGGAGATCCCCCAGCACTGCATATTTATTTTGGGATTACGGGACGGTATTTCGGTAGATTCCCCACTGTGGTTATATCTGTGTTCGGGGTTGCAAATCTTCCATGCTCAGGTGTCACAGAGTGACTTATACTCGAAGGATATGATTTGAAAAGTTTATATTTGAAAAGTATTTATCTCAAAGGAACTATATTTGAAGAAATTTATTTGAAAGGGTTATACTTGAAAAGTATTTATCTTGAAAGAACTATGTTTGAAGGCTAATTATTTGAAAATTTATATTTGAAAAGTATTTATCTCGAAGGAACTATATTTGAAGATATTTATTTGAAAGGGTTATACTTGAAAAGTATTTATCTTGAAAGAACTATGTTTGAAGGCTAATTATTTGAAAAGTTTATATTTAAAAAGTATTTATCTCGAAGGAACTATATTTGAAGATATTTATTTGAAAGGGTTATACTTGAAAAGTATTTATCTTGAAAGAACTATGTTTGAAGGCTAATTATTTGAAAAGTTTATATTTGAAAGGTTTTATCTTGAAAGAACTACGTTTGAAGGAAGTATATTTCAAAAATAATTTCTTATTGGAAAGGATTATATTCTAAAGATCTCAATTTAAAAAAAAAACTTACGGGTGAAAGTTTACACTTGAAGGATTTTGACTAATTTATTAGGGTTGTTGGCTGAGACCTGATGTGAAAACTATTGCAGCTGCTGAGTTACTACTTGCCTTTACTGTATTGTGATTTCTGGATTTGGATTGTGTTTTCGTTTATTCTTTTGTGTCTTATTCTGGTGTTACGCTGTTAATTGCTGTTTTTCCTTCCTTATTGTTGTTGCTACGTCGTTAGCCATATCTCGGGGTCCTTAGATAGATGGCATGTTCTATCATCCCTATACTTATACTTGTTCAGTTTATTAGACCAGTGGGTGTCTTGACTAGTCCTCGTCACTACTTCACCGAGGTTAGTTTTGATACTTACTGGGCACCGCTGTGGTATGCTCATGCTACTCTTTTGCACATTTTTTTTGTGCAGATCCAGGTACTTGTTCGTTAGCTATCTGTGTGTACTGTTACTGTGGAGACTCAAGGTAAACCTGCTGCTGCGTTCGCAGGCTTCAGAGTCACCTTCAACTTTTCGTTTTGCACTATTTATTCTTATTTCTAGACAGTTGTATTTAGAAGTTTTCTAGCAAACATTCTATAAAGCTTATGACTTGTATTACCGGTTTTGGGAGTTTTAAGAGATTCTATTTAAACAATGTTATTTTAATTATTGTTAGGCTTACCTAGTCCCTAAGACTAGGTGCCATCACGATACCCAGACGGAGGAAAAATTGGGTCGTGATAGTTGTCCGTGCAGATTTTAGCGCTCGGGCTGTAGGAGCCCCTCCGGAGTCTGTACACACCCCCAGTGAGCGCAGGTACCTACTGAGTGCGAGTACCGAGTGTTGAGTGACTGGGAGGCATGAGTGATTATGAGGTATGCCCGAGTGGCAAGAGTGATTGTGAGGTATGCCCGAGTGGCACGAGTGACTGTGAGGTTTACCCGAGGGGCTGTATATGAGTGATGTTCTGCCCGATGGGCTGTTTATGATTTTATCATTGAGTTGCATTGCATTGGCATGCACACATGACATACATGCATAGAGATGTATTTTTCCTCATGCTGTACAACATCACATCATTCATGATTTCTCACACATTTTTTGACAGATGGGCATAGTGATGCATTTGTTTTACACAGGTTATCCGGAAGGAAAATGAAACATCTTATTTATTATTGACAAGCTTTTGGGAGGAATTTATTGTTTTCAAGCTATTTATATTTTTTGGCAACTCCAGCAAACGATTTGGGTTTTCACTGATGTATTTGAAAGAAAGAACTACTACTTTTGAAATCATGATTTGGCTGGGTATTTTATCCCTGAGTTACTTCTGGTATTATTTTCTTTATTTTGTAATGGATTGTTGTGGACTATTGGTTTTGGACCCGACCTTGGTGGAAGCTCGTCACTACTTTCAACCTATGGTTAGGTTTGTTACTTACTCAGTACATGGGGTCGGTTGTACTGATACTACACTTCTGCACATTGCGTACAGATATTGGCTGTTGTTGTTGTTGTGCTCGATGGTTGCGGGACTTGAAGATGTACCTGTGTTCCTGTAGTTGCCTTTTGTTCAGGGTAGCCTTAGATTTATAAAAGCTCTGTTTATGTATCATTCAAATAGACTATGTATTATTTCATTTCCGCTTTGTATACTCTATTCTTAGAAGCTCATGATTTGTACTACCAGTTCTTGGGGAGTGTATAAGATTAAGATCTTTATTCACTTAAATTGGTTTAATGATTATTATTGGAATTGGATTATTGAAAGTTGGCTTACCTAGCAGGTTGGGTTAGGTGCTATCACGACTAGTTGGATTTTGGGTCGTGACAAGGTGGTATCAAAGCTCTAGGTTCATAGGTTCTACAAGTCATGAGCAAGTGTCTAGTAGAGTCTTGCGGATCAGTATGATGACATCCATACTTATCTTCGAGAGGCTACAGGGAATTTAGGATATATACTTCCCATTTTTCTTTCCTTATCGTGCGAGATTGATTTAGCTTGAGATATAAACTCTTTGAATTCCTTCCATGTATTCGTATGCGCACATGAGCGCTCAGTATCAGCTGTGCATCGCCATATTGTGATTCTATGAACGAGGTTCGAGGTGATTATTCTATGTTTCGGTGGTGGGCCAGTCTAGAGGACTTGAGGCCATGGTTAGACCACAGTTTAAGCTCGGCAGCTTCAGTTATAACTTGTACAATTGGACTCATATGTCCGGTAGTGACCCTACAGTGGAATTTGTGGCTCGATGAGCGGTGGAATGGCGGTATGATAGGTATGATGTGACCGCGGGATGTGTTAAGACGATTTGAATGTGACGAGAAGTGTTTCATTGAAATGTAAAGAAATGGCCATTGGGTGCTTGATTTTCGTTTTAATGTGCCGTACAGTCTCGAGTATGAATGTTTTGAAGGATCTTTTATATTGTTAAATTTTGGGGTAAATTAAATTCTCATGTCTAGGTAATGAGTTTAGACGCAGATTGACTAAGTGATTGAATAGTAATTGTGACTGCGAAAAGATATAACAAGATACTAGATTGAGGCTAAGCAGGTGGATTATCCCCCTGTGGAGTAATCTATGTAGGAGTATTTCTTATGATGCGAGTGGAGAGTTTCTTTTATGCCGATGGGGTGTGTGGGTGGAGATTTGAATCTGAATCTAGTTGAGAAAGTTGACTTGTGAGTTAAGAGGATGAATACGAGCTTAGCGGATGATTGAGGTATTTTTATGGTTGGCGTTGTATGAGCTTGAGAAGAATTTTTTTTGTTGAACTGACGGAAGTATTAGGACAGTAGTAGAGTATGGATATTGTGAGTGATGGAGTGTTTAAATTTATGGCTTTGAGCCAAGTGGGGGAGCCTGCTTCAGACGACTTAATTTCATGGTTGTATATTAAATTTTAGTTTTGGTCTGAGGCATACTTGTGAATTAGTTATGACTTGCAGAGATGAAGTTCGAGAATGACTTGAGTAAACGAATTCTTGGATACGGGTTATATTGTACTTTATGAGTATGTGAAAATCGTGGGATGAGTGAGTTGTTATTTTCAAAATATGTAGTACGCACGGAGTATGAATTTGATTGGGGGTATTAAATTAGAGTTACTTCTTTTAGTGTTGTTATGCTAATGGGGCATGTGTCTTTTGACCCATTTGGGTGGTACAATTAGATTTGAGCAAAATGGGTGACTCCCGAGAAAATTTCAGT
The DNA here is from genome assembly GCF_000390325.3 of Nicotiana tomentosiformis. Lineage (NCBI taxonomy): Eukaryota > Viridiplantae > Streptophyta > Magnoliopsida > Solanales > Solanaceae > Nicotiana > Nicotiana tomentosiformis. Next base: position 57,120,257 of record NC_090813.1, on the reverse strand, counting down.
GGGTTTGAGAATTATATATAGCAAGTGAGAATGTTTCCGGACTTGGGTATGGATAAAAATCCAAGATTTGCGTTTGATGGTGCCTGGACTTACGAAAATTATATATGACTATGGATTCTACATTTTTGTATAAGGAAGGTAAGAAGAACAATTTCAAATTCACATAAGGTATTCTCAGAGTGAGTGTTATAGTTGTAGTATTTTTTAAGGTGTTTAGGAAGAATACAGTTGCTTATGGGCCGTAGGGTGTTGTGGTTCTATGCTAATGTTTGTGGAGTAAGTTTTGGTTAAAGATCATGGTATTTTAGCAAGAAGAAGTATCAATCTGAAGACAAATTCGGAAGGGACTTGGAGAAATAGGATAGCATGGTAGTAAGTTGGATCAGTATGGTAATGGATATGATTGGTTCTTTGAGTGCTTATGATGTTGGGGTTTTCTACAGGTGCTTTGTGACAATACACCTGGACTTGGCGACCTGTGTGGCTTGGTCGAGTTAGAGGAATTTAGTTTTTAAGGGCTTGATTATGTGCAAATGGATTCCAAAGTATTCTTGATGGTTTCTACCGGTGTGGAGAACGTGTTAGGTACTGTGATTTCCTCCTGGAAAGAAGCAAGAGAAAGGTTTCTAACAAAAATGGTATGTAAATTATTGGTGACTCAAAGTTGATAATAAGATTCTTGTGCTTTTCACATGATGGCAATATAGATGTTACGTGTTGTACAAAAGCTAGATTTTCATGTACAAGGTGGCAGTACAGTCTTGAAGAGAAGGTAACGAATGTTGGACAACATGGACAGTTTCAAATAACTAGATAAATACTATTACTACTTGGTGTTGTATGAGAAAAGGGGCGGACTTCAGAAGGCGCATTGTATTTTTACTTACGGAGGTATAAATTAGTATTGCGGTACTCACATGGTTGATAGACTGCTGATATTCAAATTTTATCAATTGGCACGGAAGAACTTTTAAAGTATTTCTCGTGGGATGATCATGTATGAGAGAGTTATTAGGCATTCGGGCGGTGGAGGTGGAATCAAATATGGTGATTCGCGTGTTCTATGGATTTGGAGATTGGGAGTTCTCAGGAGCGGATTGTTTCATGGTTGTGGACTGTGAAGTTGTGGCCGGAGCTAGCCATATGATAGAATGGGTTATGATTCAGTCATTATGGATTTTTGGAAGAATTTTTATCTATTTGTGGGTAACCCGAGTTGATTTAGGGGTCCATAGGTAGGCCCAATTAAGATGTGTATTCTACACCGAGCCGGAATAGTTGGCTCCATACTGCTATTATTGAGGGATGTGTCATTTGGTTGATGTTGAATTATTCGTGTTCTTAAATGATCTGTAAGTTACTCCTTTATGCTATGAGGAGTTGTGATTCATTGGTTATGTACACAAATGGTGCGGTTCTATTTGAGCTTTATAGTGGAAGTTGAGTGTGATAAGTATTTGGGTATTGCATGATTGATTGCATATGGATTATGTTCTTTCGAGTTTGTGTGGCATTGCTGTCACGACCCAAAATTCCCACCTCCGAACCGTGATGGCGCCTAACATTTCACTTGCTAGGCAAGCCAACGTTAGAATAACATTATCCATTTTTAAAACAATTTTTAAATTTATTAATAACAAGGAAGCAAATGCGGAAGCAATTTTTAAATAATCCATAATAATAACGGTGTCTAAATACCATCTCAGAATTGGTGTCACAAGTGCACGAGCTTCTAGAATAAATACAAATAAAGGTCTGAATAAAATAAAGTTGTCTGAAAATAAACACACAACTAAAGTATAATAGACGGGGACTTCAGAACTATGGACGCCATGCAGTTATACCTCAAGTCTCCTCTGATAGCTGAAATCCGAGCAAGTCTATGGTACGCCACTGGGACCAACTCCAAAATCTGCACAAGAAGTACAGAGTGTAGTATCAGTACAACCGACCCCATGTACTGGTAAGTGCTGAGCCTAACCTTGAGAAGTACTGACGAGGCTAAGGCGATTCACTTACATTACCATGTACGCAATATTAGTAACAACAACAATAATAGGAATAAATCAGGTTATTCATTTATAATAATTGAAGGCAACTCAGCAGTCATAACCAATTATCATTTCCATTATTTCTATTGCAGCATGCAACCCGCTCTCACAATATATCCACATTCAGTTCTGTTGCGGCGTGCAACCCGCTCCTCCAACATATTCATTTTAATCAAGTCTGTTGCGGCGTGCAACCCGATCCTCCAATATTAACTTTTTAACAACTCTGTTGCGGCGTGCAACCCGATCCTCCAATATTGACTTTTAATAAGTCTGTTGCAGCGTGCAATCCGATCCTCCAATATTGACTTTAAATAAGTCTGTTGCGGCGTGCAGCCCGATCCTCCAATATTGACTTTTAATAAGTCTGTTGCGGCGTGTAACCCGATCCTCCAATATTGACTTTTAATAAGTCTGTTGCGGCATGCAACCCGATCCTCCAATATAGACTTTTAATAAGTCTGTTGCGGCGTGCAACCCGATCCTCCAATATATTCATTATAATCAATCATGTTGCGGCGTGCATCCCGCTCCTCCAACATTTTCATTTACCAATTTTTATAGAAGAAATTTTCCCAATAAATGCAACAATTAATATAAAATTACGAGACAACAAGCATACAATAATTATGGTTTAATTATGAAGCATACAATGACAAATAGCAAATTATTATGGAAATCAGGGAGCAAATAGGCAGTTTAATATTTATTATGCTAAATGTCAAATAACAATTAAGGCACATAATTCAAATAGCATGTAACAATTAATGCAGGAATCCAAGAATTTATATTTGCAAAGAATAAGAGAGAAATAATTATTATAATAATTAATTTATGATTAAAAATAATTTATGATTTTTCAAGTAAGCAGGCAAACGATTAATTTGACGACGTATAGACACTCGTCACCTCACCTATACGGCGTTTAAATACAATTCACATAACAAACAATTTAAGGGTTCTATTCCCTCAAGTCAAGGTTAACCCCGACACTTACCTCGCTTTGTAAATTCCAATTCACACAACTTTTCCTTTTAAATTTGCCCCCGAAAGCTTCAAATCTATTCACAAACAATTCAATATATTCAATACTAATCATAGGAATTAATTCCATATGAATTTATAAATTTTCCGGATAAAAATCTGAAATTCATTAAAATATTCGACAGTGGGACCAATATCTCAAATCCGGAAAAAACGCGTACCAAATTGCGACTAAGGGACTCTGAACACATAATGTCATACTTTGGCCATGGGGCCACCTTGCAAGACAATTTGTGAAGCAAAATATAAAACTGAATGGAAACTAGCACTAACTAAATATCAATATAAAGCTAGGCCGACAAGGCCGTCATAGCTACTACAGCTGACAAACCACCAATTTATACAAACCCAACATACTGCACTAACCAACAGGATATGCCTACAAGCCTCTACTGATAGATGTACTGTGATCGGAACAGGGCCCCGACCTACCCATAACATATATACAGATATACATAAGATGTACACAAAACTCTAGTCCTGGCAACTCCGAAAGACGTGGAGCTTACCGATCAGGCGGAACTCGGAAAACACCTACTGAGGAGGTCTACCCGTCTGTCTGTCTGAACCTGCACGCATGAAATGCAGCGCCCCCAAAAAAGGGACGTCAGTACGAAATAATGTACCGAGTATGTAAGGCAATAAAATAACTGAAATCTGAAACTGAACTGATAATATGTTAACTGAAATTAACTGGGAGTCAAAGATGATCTGGAGATATACTTACCTGCTGATACTGACTCAACTCCTTCAATATAGTAAGTAAAATAATTGTACGGCCTTATAAGGCTCGGTATATATATAACTGCTCTGCCATAGTAGGCTCGCTCATAGGCGCTCGGCCATACTAGGCTATGTATCTCGGCCATGCTGGGCTCGCTCATAGGCGCTCGGCCACAGTAGGCTCGGTATATAACTTTCCATCTGATCAGAGGTTGCCCAATAGGGGCCTGCCCATCGATTATAGCTCGATGGTAATGAAAATACTGTAATACTGTATATATAGGCTTGTTGCTCTCTTGACTGGAAGAAGACAATACTAAATTGAATATAGAATCTCGATAAGGAATAATATTGTAACTTATGAGACTAGAATAGTGTGAATAAATTCATGAATATGAACTTCTCTTTTTGTCTCATTACTAACACATGTAGCTACGAGATCATGCCAAAATGAAGGAAGGCTTAGCCTTAACATACCTTATCACAATCTTTTCAATCACCAAGTTGAACTCACCTCTTCGCACCTTAATCTACAAGAATGATAATAATACTATCGTTAAGTTACGAAAGGTACAACTATCGCACAACGAACGACAAACCTATTTTGTATTAAAACGGGCAGCATCTCCCTTATAATATGCCCTTCCTCCAACTTCAAGATAACACCAACAATACAAGGACAGAACAATAACAACATATATACATCATTTTCCAGCCCTATATACACCATCAAATACTACAAAACAGCCCAACACACCCCAATCTCTTCGTACACAAAACGACCACCGTAGTAGTGTCGAACGACCCGAAAATATTATGACGAACGACCAGCCAACCACCCTACATTTATATGGTGTTTATAAACCCCCTTCCTCCTCCAAAACTCCACAAAATAGTAATAAAACACGCAGCCCAATAGCAACACAAAACAGTCCACAAAACAGTCCGCTACAAGTGAATAACTCGAACTCACGGCTTCCGATCACCGTCCCGTGAGTTCTTACAAGTATAGAACGACTTACCATGAATTTACAGCAGAAAAAATGGATGAAAGAGAGCAGTAAACTCACCTTATTTGTTGGATAACTCAGCTCCTATCTTGGTTCTTCAAACTCTAAGTTTTACCTCCAATTGGAACTTGAAAGGGAGAGAAAATCAATTAGGGTTTGTGGGAAATTTTTGGGAGGATTCTTTGCAGAGCTTATGTCTGGTTATTATGCTCTATTTTAAGTCTAATATATGAAGAAAATAGGCCCTTAAAAGGCCTCTTTGGACGACCCGAAATGGCCCAGTTTTGGGCTTTCATTTAAGCAAGTAGGTGACACACCTACTTGTCACCTAGCAGCTTGCGCAGTATCACAAAAATGCCCATATCTCATTACTCCGATGTCATATTGACAAACGGTTTAATGCATTGGAAACTAGACTCATAGATCTTTAATTTGATGGGTGGAACACCTCATAACTCTAGAAATCCGAACACTCGTTCCGATACGAGTTCAACCATACCAAATTTGTCCAATTCCGATATCAAATGGACCTTCAAATCTTAATTTTTCGTTTTTGGAAGATTTTATAAAAATCTGATTTTTCTTCCATAAATTCACGAATTCATGATATAAATGAGTATGAAATCATGAAATATAATCAATATAGGATAAGGAGCACTTACCCCAATGTTTTTCCGTGAAAATCGCCCAAAATTCGCCTTACCCGAGCTCCAAAATGGGAAAGAATTGAAAATGGGTCGAAACCCCATTTCCAGAACTTAAGTTCTGTTTCTGGGACTTTTACCCTTCGCGAACGCGGTCAGTGCCTCGCGTTCGCGAAGCACAATTATGTGCTGTCAAATTTTACTCTTCGCGAACGCGAGGGCTACCTCGCAAACGCGATGCATGCCTGGCTTGGCCTTCGCGAACGCGAGATGCCCTTCGCGAACGCGAAGGCTAAATTTTCCTGGCCAGTCTCTTTCCCTTCGCGAACGCAAGGCTTCTATCGCAAAAGCAAAGCTTTGAACCTCAAGCCTTCGCGAACGCGGTCACTATGTCACGAACGCGAAGCACAAAACGTTCCAGCCCAATTTGCTCTTCGCGTTCGCGAGAGTACCTTCGCGAACGCGAAGAAGAATACACCAGAAGCCTGAAGTCTGTAGAAAACTAGATTTCCTAAGTCCGAAATCATCCCGTAGCCTATACGAAACTCACTCGAGCCCTTGGGGCTCCAAATCAAATATGCACACAAGTTCTAAAACATCATACGAACTTGCTCGCGCGATCGAATCGCCAAAATAATACCTAGAACTACGAATTGGAGACCAAATCAAAGGAAGTTTTCAAGAAAACTTTAAAACTTATATCTTTACAACCGGCTGTCCGAATCTCGTCAAATCAACTCCGATTCTCACCATATTCGGCAGACAAGTCATAAATATTATAGTGGACCTATACCGGGCTCCGGAACAAAAATATGGACCCGAGGTCAATAAATTCAACATCAGTAATTTCTTAAAAATCATTAAGCTTTCAAGCTTTTAAATTTTCATCAAAATTCCAAATCTCGAGCTAGGGACCTCGGAATTGGATTCCGGGCATACGCCCAAGTCCCAAATCACGATACCGACCTACCGAAATTTTCAAAACACTGATCCGGATCCGTTTACTCAAAATGTTGACCAAAGTCAACTTAGTTGAGTTTTAAAGCTCTATTTCCCATTTTAATCCATTTTTCACATAAAAACTTTCCGAAAAATTGTACGGACTGCGCACGCAAGTCGAGGAATGATAAATGGTGCTTTTAGAGGTCTTAGAACACATAATTACTTATTAAATTTAAAGATGACATTTTTTGGTCATCACATTCTCCACCTCTAAAACAAACGTTCGTCCTCAAAAGGAGTTAGAAAAAGTACCTGAGCTGGAGAAAAGGTGTGGATATTTACTCCGCATGTCCTACTCGGACTCCCAGGTAGATGCCTCTACCGGCTGGCCTCTCCATTGCACCCGAACTGAAGGATAACTCTTAGACCTCAACTGACGGACCTGCCGGGCTAGAATAGCCACCGGCTCCTCCTCGTAAGTCAAATCTTTGTCCAATTGGACTGAGTTGAAATCTAACACATGGGAAAAATCACCATGATATTTCCGGAGCATAGACACATGGAACACCGGATGAACCGCTGATAAACTAGGTGGTAATGCAAGCTTGTAGGCTACTTCACCCACCCTTTCAAGAATTTCAAAGGGTCCGATATACCTATGGCTCAACTTGCCCTTCTTTCCGAACCTCATTACACCTTTCATAGGTGAAACTCGGAGCAATATCCGTTCTCCAACCATGAATGCAATATCACGAACTTTACGGTCGGCATAACTCTTTTGCATAGACTGAGCTGTGCGAAGTCGATCCTGAATAATCTTGACCTTATCCAAGGCATCCTGTACCAAATCGGTACCCAACAACCGAGCCTCTCCCGGTTCAAACCAACCAACTGGCGATCGACATCGCCTTCCGTATAATGCCTCCTATGGAGCCATCTGAATGCTCGACTGGTAGTTATTATTATAAGCAAACTCCGCAAGTGGTAACAAATGATCCCAAGAACCTCCAAAGTCTATAACACAAGCGCGAAGCATATCTTCCAATATCTAAATAGTGCGCTCTGATTGTCCGTCTGTCTGTGGATGAAATGATGTATTCAACTCCACCCGCGTGCCTAACTCACGCTGTACAGCCCTCCAAAAATGTGAGGTAAACTGCGTACCTCGATCTGAAATAATAGACACAGGCACACCGTGAAGGCGGATAATCTCACCAATGTAAATTTCAGCTAACCTCTCTGAAGAATAGATAACTGCCACTTGAATGAAATGGGCTGACTTGGTCAACCTGTCCACAATGACCCAAACTGCGTCAAATTTTCTCTGAGTCTGTGGGAGCCCAACAACAAAATCCATAGTGATACGCTCCCACTTCCACTCAGGAATTTCTAACTTCTGAAGCAAACCACCAGGTCTCTGATGCTCGTACTTAACTTGCTGACAATTCAGACACCGAGCTACATGTGCAACTATATCCTTTTTCATTCTCCTCCACCAATAATATTGCCACAAATCTTGACACATTTTAGCGGTACCTGGATGAATAGAATACCTGGAACTGTGTGCTTTTTCAAGAATTAATTCACGAAGCCCATCCACATTAGGCACACAAATACGGCCCTGCATTCGCAGAACTCCATCTTCCCCCACAACAACTTGTTTGGCATCACCGTGTCATATCGTGTCCTTAAGGACAAGTAAATGAGGATCATCATACTGCCTCTCTCTGATGTGCTCATATAAAGAAGGCCGAGCGACCGTACAAGCTAGAACCCGACTGGGTTCTGAAATATCTAACCTCACGAACTGATTAGCCAAAGTCTGAACATCTGCAGCTAATGGCCTCTCACCAACCAGAATATACGCAAGACTGCCCATACTCACAGCCTTCCTACTCAAAGCATCGGCCACCACATTACCCTTTCCAGGGTGATACAAAAGGGTGATATCATAGTCTTTCAACAACTCCAACCATCTTCTCTGCCTCAAATTAAGATCTTTTTGTTTGAACAGATATTGAAGGCTACGATGATCAGTAAATACCTCACACGAGACACCATAGAGGTAATGCCTCCAAATCTTCAGCGTATGAACAATGGCTGCCAATTCTAAGTCATGAACAGGATAATTCTTCTCGTGAACTTTCAACTACCGCGACGCATATGCAATTACCTTGCCATCTTGCATTAATACTGCACCAAGCCCAATGTGAGATGTGTCACAATATACCGTATATGATCCTAAGCCTGTGGGTAATACCAATACCGGCGCCGTAGTCAAAGCGGTCTTGAGCTTCTGAAAGCTCAACTCATACTCGTCTGACCATCTGAATGGAACACCCTTCTGGGTTAGTCTGGTCAATGTGCTTGCTATAGATGAAAACCCTTCCACGAACCAACGATAATAACCTGCCAAACCCAGGAAACTCCGGATCTCTATAACCGAAGTAAGTCTAGGACAATTCTGAACAGCCTCAATCTTCTTAGGATCCACTTTTATGCCTTTTGCCGATACAACATGTCCCAAAAAGGCAACTGAGTCTAACCAAAACTCACATTTTGAAATTTTGGCATATAACTGATTATTCTTTAAGGTGTGAAGCACACTTCGAAGATGCTGCTCATGCTCCTCTCTACTGCTGGAGTAAATCAAGATATCATCAATGAATACAACCACCAAAGAATCCAAATAAGGCTTGAACACCCGATTCATCAAATCCATAAATGCTTCTGGAGCATTTGTCAACCCAAATGACATCACTAGGAACTCTTAATGCCCATACCGAGTCCGAAAAGTTATCTTAAGGACATCAGATGCCCTAATCTTCAACTGATGGTAACCAGATCTCAAATCAATTTTTAAAAATACCTTGGCACCCTGAAGCTGATCAAATAAGTCATCAATTCTTGGCAGCGGATATTTTTTTTGATAGTGGCCTTGTTCAACTGCCGATAGTCTATACACATCCACATCGAGCCATTTTTCTTCTTTACAAATAATACTGGTGCACCCCAGGGCGAGACACTGGGTTTAATGAATCCCTGATCAAGCAAGTCTTGTAACTGCTCTTTCAATTCTTTCAACTCTGGCGGGGCCATACGGTATGGTGGAATAGAAATGGGCTGAGTGCCCGGAGCCAAATCAATACAGAAGTCAATATCTCTGTCGGGTGGCATCCTCGACAGATCTGCAGGAAATACTTCTGAAAATTCACAAACAACTGGTACTGAATCCTTAGAAGGGACATCCGCACTGGGACCGCGAATATAAGCCAAATAGGCTAGACATCCTTTCTCTACCATACGTCGAGCTTTCATATAAGAAATAACCCTGCTGGCATAATGGCCAGGATTTTCTTTCCACTCTAATCGAGGTAACCCGGCATAGCTAGGGTCATTGTCTTGGCATGACAGTCCAATATAGTATGATAAGGAGACAACCAATCCATACCCAAGATGACATCAAAATCTACCATATCAAGAAGTAGAATATCCACACTAGTTTCAAGATTACCAATAGTAACCACACACGAACGGTAGACATGATCTACTACCACAGAGTGTCCCACCGGTGTCGATACACACACAGAAGCACTCAGAGAATCACAAGGCACAACCAAATATGAAGCAAAATAGGAGGACACATAGGAATAAGTAGATCCTGGATCAAATAGAACTGAAGCATCTCTATGGCAAACTGGAATAATACATGTGATCACAGCATCAGATGACTCGACCTCAGGCCTAGCGGGAAAAGCATAAAATTAGGGTTGGGCCCCACCACTCTGAACTGTATCTCTGGGACGGCCTCTAACTGGCTGGCCTCCACCTCTAACGGTCTGACCTCCACCTCTAATGGCCTGACCTCCACCTCTAGCTGCCTGACCCCTACCTCTAGCTGGCTGACCAGGCGGTGAAGCAACCGGTGCCGGTATGTTGGCACGAGAATCTTGACGAGATCTGTTACTCACCAATCTAGGGCAATACCTCCTGATGTGACTAATGTTCCCACACTCATAACACCCATCCATACCTCCTGATGTGACTAATGTTCCCACACTCATAACACCCATCCTGATGCCGTGGCTGCTGAAGCTGAAGCTGACCTAGATGGCCGGATAACCACTGTAGTAACTCTGGAGTCGTGGTGCACTGATAGGAGCTGAATGTGCACTGAATACTGGCTGCCCAGAGTAAGGCATAATAGGACCGTGACTCTCTGAAGCACCGGGAGATACATGAAGTGCTGAATGAAACGGTCTGGGAGGATGACCCCTACCAAAATTACCCTGGCCTCCAGACAATGCACCACTATAACCACCGAACTAACGAGGCCTCTTATCGGACCTCTGCCCTATTTCCTATGTAAGAACCATCTCGATCCTCCTTGCGACATTAGCAGCCGCCTGAAAAGAAATCTCACTTCCGGTCTCCTTGGCCATCTGAAGTCTGATAGGGTGAGTGAGTCCCTCAATGAACCTCCTCACTCTCTCTCCCTCCGTAGGTAGTAAAAGGAGAGCATGACAGGCCAAATCCATAAAACGGAACTCATACTGAGTAACAGTCATACTGCCCTGCTGTAGATGCTCGAATTGCTTGCGGAATTCCTCTCTCAGTGTGATAAGGAGGAACTTCTCCAGAAATAGCTGAGAGAACTGCTCCCAGGTAAGTGTAGGCGATCCGACTGGTCGGGTCAATGTGTAATCTCTCCACCACCTCTTGGTGGAACCCGTCATCTGGAATACAGCAAAATCAACTCCATTGGTCTCAACTATACCCATGTTTCGCAGCACCTCATGGCAGCGTTCAAGATAATCCTGTGGGTCCTCAGAAGGTGTACCACTGAAGTGAACTAAAAAGCGCTTAGTGAACTTATCCAGTCTCAACAAGGCCTCAAAAGACATGGTAGCCTATCGCCGGTCTGTGCCGCAACAACTGGCTAAACTACCCCAACTGGCAGGGCTGCTGGAACCTGATTCTGGGGAGCCATCTGCTCCGGGACGGGAGTAGTAGGAGTTTGTGCTCCTCCCCCAGCCTGTGAGATGGCTGGTGCCACTAGAAATGTACCATTATGGGCCATACCCTCCATAAGACTCACTAATTGGGCTAGAGCATCCTGAAGCACTAGAGTGGCTATGAATCCTTCCGGGACCTGATGTCACGACCCAAAACTAACCCCTGTCGTGATGGTACCTATCTTGAAACTAGGCAAGCCGACTCATTTCCAAAACAAACCGATATTTTCATTTTAAAGATAATTTCAAGGTTATTTAACATAAAACCTCCATTTCAAGAGTTCAAATCAAAGAAAAACATAAGTGCGGAAAATAAAAGCCTGACATCAGGGTGTCACTAGTCATGAGCATCTGCTACAATCTGTCTAACAATATCAAGGCTAACTCAGCCTGGAAAATAGCTAAATACAACTAGAGGGAGAAGAGCAGGGGATATGATCACCAAACAGCTACCTTGCTATCTCCAAGAAAATCTGCAACCAGAACACTCAATAACCGCTACCGTGTCCAGCTATACCTGAATCTGCATACAAGGTGCAGGGAGTAACATGAGTACGCCAACTCAGTAAGTAACAACAATAAATAAAGACTAAGCATGAGTGACGAGCAATAAAGCATATAACGTTCATATCAGGAAATCTCAGTAAAATACCACATGCTCTTAAAAATCAGGATTTGAAACATCTCGTTTAAACCCAGTTCCAGTAAAAATCATTTAAAGACATTTTTCCAATAGTTTTTCAAACAAAGGCTCAATGCAAAGGTGAGCAAAAATGATGAAATCATAAACAGCCCCTCGGGCAAAACATCACTCATATACAGCCCCTCGGGCAAACCTCACAGTCACTCGTGCCACTCGGGCATACCTCACAATCACTCTTACTACTCGGGCATACCTCACAATCACTCTTGCCACTCGGGCATACCTCACTAGCACTCTTGCCTCCCAGTCACTCAGTACTCGGCACTCACACTCAGTAGGTACCTGCGCTCACTGGGGGTGTGTACAGACTCCGGAGGGACTCCTTCAGCCCAAGTGCTATAATCTGCACGGACAACTCACATGCGATAATAATAAAGTATGCTGCAGGCGGGCAGCCTCGATCCATACTCATCCTAACAAATCAGGCCCTCGGCCTCACTCAGTCATAAAGTATGCTGCAGGCGGGTAGCCCCGATCCACACTCATCCTCACAAATCAGGCCCTCGGGCATTTAAGTAAAACAGGGCCTTCGATCCTGGTTCTCGATCCTGGCCCTCGATTATGTCTTCGACCCAGCCTTCGACCGTGACCCTCGACCCTAGGCTCGATCATGCCTTCGATCGTGGCCCTCGACTCTAGGCTCGATCGTGGCCCTCGACCCTGAGCTTGATTTGGGCTTTGATCGTGGCCCTCGACCCTGAGCTCGATTTGGGCTCACATCTGGGCTCGATTTCTGGGCAGAAGCAATTTCCAACAGAAGGAAATTGCAGCAGCTGTTCTAGTTCAATTTTTGATCCATTAACCATCCGAAACTCACCCGAGGCCCTCGGTACCTCAACTAAATATACCAACAAGTCCTAAAACATCATACGAACTTAGTTGAATCCTCAAATCACCTCAAACAATGCTAAAACCATGAATTACACCCCAATTCAAGCCTAATGTTTGAAATTATTAATTTCTACAAACAACTCTGGAATCTATCAAATCATGTCTGATTGACCTCCAATTTTGCACACAAGTCTTAAATGACATAACAGAGGTATTCATTGTGCGGTCTTAAATGACATAACAGAGGTATAGTACCCAATCTGACCTCACAATGTGCGGTCCGCACAATTCCAAGTAAGGGTGGGCATAAAATCCGAAAAACCGAATTCTGAACCGGACCGAATTAATTCGGTATTTTGGTCCTACTTCGGTATAAGATTTTCAGTTTTTCGGTATTTCGATACGGTCCTCGGTATTGAAGTTTGGATATTTCGGTATACCAAAATACCGAAATACCGAATTATTTAAGTACACCTTCCTTCACTGCCAGCCCAATTATCAATTTTCAGCCCAACATTTCTAACTTGTTAGTTCTTACCCTTAGCCTGTAACCCACCGAGACTAAGCCCAACTCCCCAACCTAACATTAGAAATTATTAGAAAAGTAAAGGAACTTCTTACATCTGTTGTTGTTATGCTCATTTATCACTTTATTAGAAATTTTCTAATGATGTGATTTCTAGTATAAATTATTAGAAGTAAAAAAATTAAGAAACTACTCACATTCTACTGTTATGCTCATGTAGTGATTTCTATTAGAAATTATTAGAAGAAGTGAAGGTACTGCTCATATTTTGTTGTTGTTATACTCATTATCATGTAATTAGGAATTTTTAATGAATTAGCTTAGCACTATTTAGTTAACAAAGATATGGTACGATACCGAACCGTACCGAACCAAACAAGAAAATACCGAACTGTACCGAATTATTTTGGTATGGTATTTGGTATTCACAATTGATATACTGAATATCGAAATACTGAACTGAAATTTTCAAATACCGTACCGAAATACCGAACGCCCACCCCTAATTCCAAGTGCGGTCGCACATCCTAGCTTCTGCGGTCGCACAAAAATTGTGCGGCCGCACTTCATAGCTTTACCACCACCAGGCTTCAGTAAAATATACATAACATTTTGTACAAATATCCAAATGATTTGTGCTATATCTTTCTAGAAACTAGATTCAAAGCGCTACAACTTTTGCTTTTGAATCATCTCCAAATTCGTTGTGAATTAAAAGATATAAGCCTCTGAAGTAGGACCACTGAACCTGTAGAACCCCTGAAGTGCAGCCGTACACAAAATTGTGCGGTCCGCACTTTTCCTCTGAAGTGCGTCCGCACACAAAATTGTGCAGTCCTACTTTTCCTCTGAAGTGAGGCCGCACTCAAAATTGTGCGTTACGCACTTTTCTTCTACGGTCCGTACTTTTCCAAAAGTTCCAGAACAACATTAGAGTGTCGAAATGCCCGGACTCACTCAAAACTCACCCCGAAGCTCACCGAGCCACTCGGGATCCTGTTCAATTATACCAACCAGTCCTGTAACATAATACGGACTTACTCGGGGTCTCAAATCACATCAAATAACATCGAAATTACCATTCACATCTTGATTCAGACTTAAGAGTTTCAAACTTTTCCATTTACAAAACTTGTGCCGAAACATGTTAAATGAATCCGGAATGACTTCAAATTTGGCACACAAGTTATAAATGACATAATAGACCTATTCCAATTTTCGGAATCGGATTCCGACCCCGATATCAAAAAGTCAAATCTTTGGTCAACTTTGAAAATCTTTAATCTTTAAATTTCTAGTTTCCGTTAAATGGCAATAACTTGAGTTAGGGACCTCCAAATTAAATTCCGGGCATACGCCCAAGTCCAAAATCACGTTACGGACCTACCGGAACCATCAAAACACTGATTCGGGTTTGTTTGCTCAAAATATTAACCAAAGTCAACTCAGTTGAGTTTTAAAGCTCTATTTCACATTTTAATCAATTTTTCATATAAAAACTTTCCAGAAAATTATACGGACTATGCACGTAAGTTGAGGAATGATAAATAATACTTTTCGAGGTCTTAGAATACATAATTAATTATTAAATTTAATATAACCTTTTGGGTCATCACATTCTCCACCTCTAAAGCAAAACGTTCGTCCTCGAACGGAATTAGAAAAGTACCTGAGCTGGTGAAAAGGTGTGGATATTTACTCCACATGTCTGACTCGGACTCCCAAGTAGCGGTCTCAATTGATTGACCTCTCCATTACACCCGAACTAAAGGATAACTCTTAGACCTCAACTATCGGACATGTCGGGCTATAATAGCTATCAACTCCTCTTCGTAAGTCAAATCCTTGTCCAATTGGACTGAGCTAAAATCTAACATATAGGACAGATCACCATGATATTTCCGGAGCATATACACATGGAACACCGGATGAACCGATGATAAATTAGGTGGTAATGCAAGCATGTAGGCTACTTCGCCCACCTTTTCAAGAATTTTGAAGGGTCCTATATACCTAGGGCTCAACTAGCCCTTCTTTTTGAACCTCATTACACCTTTCATAGGTGAAACCCGGAGCAATACTCTTTCTCCAACTATGAATGCAATATCAATAAATTTACGGTCGACATAACTCTTTTGCCTAGACTGAGCTTTGCGAAGTCGATCCTGAATAATTTTGACCTTATCCAAGGCATCCTGTACCAAATCGGTACCCAACAGTCGAGCCTCTCCCGATTTAAACTAGCCAACTGGCGAACGACACCATCTTTAATGCCTCATATGGAGCTATCTGAATGCTCGTCTGGTAGTTGTTATTATAGGCAAACTCCGCAAGTGGCAAGAACTGATCCCAAGAACCTCCAAAGTCTATAACACAAGCGCGAAGCATATCTTCCAATATCTAAATAGTGCGCTCTGATTGCCCGTCTGTCTGTGAATGAAATGTTGCACTCAACTCAACCCGCATGGCTAACTCACATTGTACAACCCTCCAGAAGTGTGAAGTGAACTGTGTACCTCGATCAAAAATGATAGACATTGGCACACCGTGAAGGCGGACAATCTCAAGAATGTAAATTTCAGCTAACCGCTCTGAAGAATATGAACATGCCACTGGAATGAAATGTGCTAACTTGGTCAACCAGTCCACAATGAACCAAACTACGTCACATTCTCTCTGAGTCCGTGGGAGCCCAACAACAAAATCCATAGTGATACGCTCCCAATTCCACTCAAGAATTTCTAACTTCTGAAGCAAACCACCAGGTCTCTGATGCTCGTACTTCACATTTTAATCAATTTTTTCATATAAAAACTTTCCAGCAAATTATACGGACTGCGCACGCAAGTCGAGGAATAATAAATAGTGATTTTTGAGGTCTTAGAACATAGAATTAATTATTAAATTTAAAGATGACCTTTTGAGTCATCACACAGATATATCTCAAAGTCTCTGTACACAGGTAGCTCACTGATATCTGGGCTGGTAGGAAGTACCTGGATCTGCACAAAACAATGTACAGAAGTGTAGTATGAGTATACCACAGCGGTACCCAATAAGTGCCAAGCCTAACCTCGGTAGAGTAGTGACGAGGTCAGGTCAGACCCTACTAGAATAATAAAAGACATGGTGAAATGTTTAACAATAAATGACAATGGAAATGAATCAAGTAAGTAGTATGTCACCATTAAATTATACATAATAAGGGCAAATAATACTTTGCGGAAAGAAAACAGAAATTTACAACTTTAAGAAAAATTACGAGAATAATCAAAGGCAAATGCAGTCATAAAGTAATATCAACAAGGGCACTCCCGAGGTACCGTCTCGTATTCCCAAATCATAAATAAATTCACAATATCTCATTTCCTTATATCACCGCGGGAGCCTTCACATTAAATTTTAAAGAAAATATTTTTTCCAAAATAGCATCTCGGATTTTAGCCACCCTTATCACACTGCATGACTTCTAGTAGTTCTCCTAATAGCCATGCGTATCAAGCCACCCTTATCTCACTGCATGCGTTTCAACACATAGACCTTATACCACCGCATGCGTATCAATAGCATAATATATCACAATCTTCACCTCAAGTGCTCAAATATTTCAATTTGACAAAATAAATCAACAACAACAATACTTTCCAAAATAAGGAGCTCACGGCCCAATCACAAGGAGTACAAAATCTCACAAAATATTCGGGAATAAATAACTCGGCAACAAATAATATTTCATAATTTTTAACACGTTGCCTCAATACCAAATTTAAGATATCAAATACTTCATATTAATAATATTTAAATTAAAGAAATTCAACCTTCAAATAATGCACAGAATAAAAGAAACCAAGTTTTAACTAAACAGGTAAAACAATTAATAAGAAAATGTCAAACAAATTTAAAGTATAAAAGTTAGATCAATGTGAAAGAATATAACAAGATAAAATAATTTAATTAATATGCAACGGTGATCTACATAATTTAAGACATAATCTTTCACATTTAGCCTGTGTACACACTCGTCACCTCGTGTACATGACTCTCAATACATTACAATTATCACATCAATACCAATTCTAGGGGAAGTATCCCCCACACAAGGTTAGACAAGTCACTTACCTCAAACCACGCTTAATCAGTCAAGTAGTATGCCTTTTCCTCGATTTTCCTACTCCGATCGGCTCGAATCTAATCATAATTAATTCGATTCAATCAATAAAAATTATAGGAATAAATTCCATATGAAAATATAAATTTTCTAACAAAATCCGAAATTTAACCCAAATATTGCTCGTGGGTCCCACATCTCGAAATCCGATGAAGCTCACAAAATCCGACAACCCATTAAATTATGAGTTCAACCATACTAGTTTCACTCAAATCCGACAACCCATTCAATTATGAGTCCAACCATACTAGTTTCACTCAAATCCGACTCTGAATCGACATCGAAATCTCAAAAATTCGTTTTATGAGATTTTTACAATTTTTCCCAAAATTTTCATCTCAAAACACTAATTAAATGATGAAAACAATGATATATTTATGTATGTCAATCAAATCTGAGTTAGAATCACTTACCCCGATGAATTTCTTGAAAACCCCATGAAATATCGTCACAAACTGAGCTCCCAAAGTCCAAATGTGAAATAATACCCTAACCCTCGGTTATATAGTACAAAATCTGACCTCTCATTGTTCTGACCGCACATTTTCTTATGCGGTCGCATATCCCGAGTTCTGCGGCCGCGATCCAAATTGTGCGGCCGCACTTCAATAGTGGCTTAATTACTAGGCTTCAGTAAATTGGTTATAACTTTCTCTACTAATGTCCAATTGATTATTGCTACACCTTTCTGGAAACTGGATGCAAAGGGGCTACAACCTTCGTTTTTGGATCATCTCCAAATTCTTTGTATATCAAAAGATATAAGCTTCTGAAGTCAGAGCATCGAACTAGCAGAACCCCCTGAAGTGCGGCCACGATCAAAATTGTGCGGTCCGCACCCCCTGAAGTGTGGCCGCGATAAAAATTGTGCGGTCTACACTTTTCCTTTGCCTCAGCACTCAAACATGTGCCTCCGCACTTCAAAAAGTTCCAGAACAACATTGGAGTGCCAAAACGCCCGCATTCACTCAAAACTCACCTCGAAACTCACCGAGCCACTCGGGATCCCTTTCAAATATACCAACAAGTCCCGTAACATAATACAGACGTACTCGGGGTTTCAAATCATGTCAAACAACATCAAAATTACAATTCACATCTCGATTCAGACATATGAGTTTCAAACTTTTCAATTTACAAAACTCATGCCGAAACATATTAAATGAATCCGGAATGACTTCAAATTTGGCACACAAGTCATAAATGACATAACAGAGCTATTTCAAATTTTCAGAAATTTCAATCCGAGTCTGATATCAATAAAGTCAACTCCGCGGTTAAGCTTTGAAAACTTTTAGCCTTAAGATTTCTAGTTTCCGTTAAATAGCTATAACTTGAGCTAGGGACCTCCGAATTCGATTACGGGCATACACTCAAGTCCTAAATCACGATATGGATCTACCGGAACCGTCAAAATATTGATCTAGATCAGTTTTCTCAAATATTGACCGAAGTCAACTTAGTTCAGTTTTAAAGCTCTATTACACATTTTAATTAATTTTTCTTATAAAAACATTCCGAAAAATTATATGGATTGTGAATGCAAGTCGAGGAACGATGAATAGTGCTATTTGAGGTCTCAGAACACATAAATAATTATTAAATTTAAAGATGACCTTTTGGGTCATCACATTCTCCACCTCTAAAATAAATGTTCGTCCTCGAACGGAATTAGAAAAGTACCCGAGCTGGTGAAAAGGTGTGGATATTTACTCCGCATGTCCGACTCGAACTCCCAGGTAGCTTCCTTAGTCGGATGACCTCTCCATTACACTGAAACTGAAGGATAACTCTTAGATCTCAAATGTCGGACTTGCCGATCTAGAATAGCTACCGGCTCCTCTTCATAAGTCAAATCATTGTCCAATTGGACTGAGATGAAGTCTAATACTTTGGATGGATCACCATGATATTTCCAGAGAATGAACATATGAAATATCGGATGAACGTCTGATAAGCTAGGTGGTAGTGCAAGTTGGTAGGCTAATTCACCCATCCTTTCAAGAATTTTAAAGGGTCCGATATACCTAGGGCTTAACTTGCCCTTCTTTCTTAATCTCATTACACTTTTCATAGGTGAAACCCGGAGCAATACTCTTTCTCCAGTCATGAAAGCAACATCACGAACCTTACGGTTGGCATAACTCTTTTGCCTAGAATAAGCTGTTCTTAGTCGATCCTGAATAATCTTGACCTTATCCAAGGCATCTTGTACCAAATCGATACCCAAAAATCGAGCCTCTCCCGGTTCAAACCAACCAACTGGTGAACGATACCGTCTTCCGTATTATGACCCATATGGAGCCATCTAAATGCTCGACTGGTAGTTGTTATTATAGGCAAGCTCCGCTAGTGGAAAGAACTGATCCCAAGAACCTCCAAAGTCTATAACACATAGTGCATATCTTATAATATATCTGAATAGTGCGCTCGGACTGTCAGTTCGTCTGAGGGTGAAATGATGTACTCAACTGAACCTGCGTGCCCAATTCTCGCTGCACTACTCTCCAAAACTGTGATGTAAACTGTGTACCCCGGTCAGAGATGATAGATACCGGTACTCCATGAAGCCTAACAATCTCGCGAATGTAAACCTAAGCCAGCTGCTCCGAAGAGTAAGTAGTAACCACAGGAATGAAATGGGCTGGCTTGGTCAATCTATCCACAATCACCCAAACTGCATCGAACTTCCTCTGAGTCCGTGGGAGCCCAACAACGAAATCCATAGTGATTTGCTCCTATTTCCATTGTGGAATCTCTAACTTCTGAAGTAATCCACCCGGTCACTAATGCGCATACTTCACCAACTTTCAATTTAGGAACCAAGCTACATATTTCACTATGTGTTTCTTCATCCGCCTCCACCAATAGTGTTGTCTCAAGTCCTGATACATCTTTGTAGCACCCGGATGAATGGAGTACCGGGAACTGTGAGCCTCATGTAGAATCAACTCACGCAAATCATCTACATTGGGCAGACACAGCCTGCCCTACATCTGTAATACACCACTATCTCCAATAGTGACTTCATTGGCATCATCGTGCTGAACTGTGTCATTAAGGACAAGCAGATGAGGGTCATCATACTGACGTTCTCTGATACGATCACAAAGAGATAACTGAGAAACCACACAAGCCAGAACTGGGCTCGTCTCCGAAACATCCAATCTAACAAAATGGTTGACCAAGGCCTAAACATCCAAGGCTAAAGGCCTCTCTGCTACCGGTAAGTATGCTAAGCTGCCCAAACTTCTACCTTACGACTCAAGGCATCGGCCACTACATTGGTCTTTCTAGGATGATAGAGAATGGTGATATCATAATCCTTAAGCAACTCCAACCATCTCCACTGCCGCAAATTAAGATCCTTCTATTTAAACAAATGATGTAAACTCCGGTAATCGGTATAAACCTCACAATGTACACCATACGAATAATGCTGCCAAATCTTTAAGGCATGAATAATGGCTGCTAACTCAAGGTCATGGATATGATAATTCTTCTCATGTACCTTTAACTGCCTGGACGCATAGGCAATCACCCTACCGTCTTACATCAACACTGTGCCGATACCAATACGCGATGCATCACAATATACAGTATACGACCCTGAACCTATAGGCAATACCAATACCGAGGCTGTAGTCAAAGATGTCTTGAGCTTTTGAAAGCTCTCCTCACATTCCTCGGTCCACTGAACGGAGCACCCTTCTGGGTCAATTTGGTCATATGTGCAGCAATATAAGAGAAACCCACTACAAATCGGCGTTAATACCCTACCAAACCAAGGAAACTCTGGATCTCCTTAGATGAGGACGGTCTGGACCAACTCTGCATTGCTTCAATCTTTTTCGGATCTACCTTGATCCCTTTGCATGAAACTATATGACCCAAAAATCCCACTGAATCAAGCCAGAATTCACACTTTGAAAATTTTGCATATAATTTCTTTTCTCTTAAAGTCTGAAGCACAGTTCTCAAGTGCTGCTCATGATCTTCCCAAATCCGGGAATACACCAGAATGTCGTCAATAAACACAACAACGAAAGAATCAAGATAGGGCTAAAATACACTATTCATTAAGTGCATAAATGTTGTTGGGGCATTGGTCAGCCCAAACAACATCACAAGGAACTCGTAATGACCATACCGAGTTGTGAAAGCAGCCTTCGGGATATCTGGCTCCCGAATCTTCAACTGATGATAGCCTGAACGTAAGTCGATCTTAGAGAATACTCTGGCACCCTGAAGCTGATCAAATAGGTCATCAATACGTGGCAATGGATACATGTTCTTCACTGTAACCTTGTTCAACTGGCGGTAATAAATACACATCCGCATAAAACCATCATTCTTTTTCAAAAATAAGACAGGAGCACCCCAAGGCGATACACTAGGACGAATGAACCCTTTATCAAGCAGCTCCTGTAACTGCTCTTTTAATTCTTTTAACTCTGCTATAGCCATACGATATGGTAGAATAGAAATGGGTTGAGTGCCCGGTAACAAATCAATGCCAAAGTCAATATCCCTGTCGGGTGGCATACCCGGAAGATCCGCTAGAAATACATCAGGAAAATCCCTTACTACAGGAACTGACTCCACGATAGGAGTATCGACATTAACTTCTCTCACATAGGCCAGATACGTATCACACTCATTCTCAACCATTCGTTGAGCCTTAAGAAATGAAACAACCCTGCTAGGAACATAATCCAAGGTACCTCTCCACTCTAGCCATGATAGACCTGGCATAGCCAACATCACAGTCATGGCATAATAATCAAGGATAGCGTGATAGGGAGACAACCAGTCCATGACTAAAATAATATCGAAATCCACTATACTGGGCAATAATAAATCAGCTCTGGTCTCAAAACCACTAATAACAATTAAGCACGACTGATACACGCGGTCAACAATAATAGAATCACCCACGGATATAGATATATAAATAGAAGATCTCAAAGAATCATGGGATACGCCCAAATACGGGGCAAAATAATATGACACATTAGAATAAGTGGAGCCTGGATCAAATAAGACTGATGCATCTCTATGACAGGCCGAAATAATACCTGTGATAACAGAATCATACTCTGTCCTAGCAGGAGGGGCATAATATCTGGCATGGCCTCCCCCTCTAGAGCGACCTCTACCTATCCGACCTTTACCTCTATCTGGCTGTGCAGCTTGTGTGGCAACTAGTGTAGTAATCATGGCCTGAGAAGCCTGAGGGCCCTGTGGAATAGGTGGGGCCTGAGAAATCTGTGGAGGTGCACCCCTCCTAAATCTGGGGCAATCCCTCATTATATGACGAGTGTCACCACACTTAAAACAAGCCCTCGGAGGACATGGTTGTTGGGACTGGCTCGGGCCTGATTTACTGGACTGCCCACTGAAAGCACCCTGTACAGGAGGTACAGTAGCACCCCTAACTGGGACAACTGGCTGTACTGGTATAACCTCCGGGTCATGGTCAACCTGGGCACGTGGCTCTGAGGTACGAACGGCGGGAGTCTATGCTCCTCCCCCACCCTGAGATGTGGCAGGAGTAAGTGGAATTAACCCTGCCTGAGTTAGAGTTCCAAACATGCTAAAAATCTGGGCAAGAGTCTCCTGAAGTGTAGGGGTAGTAACAGGCGTCTCAGGTTCCAGCTCTCCAACTGGAGCTACTGGTGGCTCCTCTGCAGCAGCTCGTGCAGGTGCTCTGGCTACACCACGTGGTCTTCCTCGACCTCTGGCACGGCCCCTGCCCTGACCCCGGTCTCTTTCGGCTCCAACAGGGGGTACTAGTATCTGATCATCGAATTTAGTTGTGCGTGTCCTCACAATCTGTGAGAGAATAGAAAGATAATGGTTTAAAATTTTGAAGTCAACAAATGTGCACGATAAGGAATCAAAGAAGTGAATATTTTTCCTAATAGTTTCATAGCCTCCCGAAGATAAGTACAGACGTCTCTGTACCGATCCGCGAGACTCTACTAAACCTGCTTGTGACTCATAATACCTATGAACCTATAGCTCTGATATTAACTTGTCATGACCCCAAATTTTCTCTGTAGGATGTCGTGATGGCACCTAGTCTCTAAGACTAGATAAGCCTATCAATACGGAAAAACAATAAAAATCTGAAATAAATAAATCTGCAATTTCACATAATTACAACTCCCAAAACCCAGTAGGAATAAGTCACAAGATTCTAAGAATTTTTCCTCAATGTCTCTTTATATCAGAGTCTAAATAAAATAAAGAAGCAACATAATAAGGATAGAATGGGACTCAGGAGTCTGCTGACGTTGGCAGATATACCTCAAAGTCTCCGTACACAGGTAGCTCACTGATATCTGGGTTGGTAGGAAGTACCTGGATCTGCACAAAAAGATGTGCAGAAGAGTAGTATGAGTACACCACAACGGTACCTAGTAAGTGCCAAGCCTAACCTCGGTAGAGTAGTGACGAGGTCAGGTCAGGCCCTACTGGAATAATAAAAGAAATGGTGAAATTTTTAACAATAAAATAACAATAAATGACAATGGAAATGAATCAAGTAAGTAGTATGTTACCATTAAATTATACAGAATAAGGGCAAATAATACCTCGCGAAAAGAAAACAGAAATTTATAACTTTAAGAAAAATCACGACAATAATCAAAGGCAAATGCATCCATAAAGAAATATCAACAAGGGCACTCCCGAGGTACCGCCTCGTAGTCCCAAATCATAAATAAATTCGCAATATCTCATTTCCTTATATCACCCCGAGAGCCTTCACATTAAATTTTATAGAAAATATTTTTTCCGAAATAGCATCCCGCGTTTTAGACACCCTTATCTCACAGCATGACTTTTAGTAGTTCCCCTACTAGCCACGCGTATCAAGCCACCCTTATCTCACGGCATGCGTTTCAATACTCAGACCTTATACCACTGCATGCGTATCAATATCACAATATATCACAATCTGCACCTCAAGTGCTCAAATATTTCAATTTGCAAAAATAAATCAACAACAACAATACTTTCCACAATAGGGAGCTCACGACCCAATCACAATGAGTACAAAATCTCACAAAATATTCGGGAATAAATAACTCAGCAAAAAAAAATATTTCACAACTTTTAACACGTTGCCTCAATACCAAATTTAAGATATCAAATACTTCATATTAATAATATTTAAATTAAAGAAATTCAACCTTCAAATAATGCACAGAATAAAAAAAAAACCAAGTTTCAACTAAACAGGTAAAACAATTAGCAGGAAAAGGTCAAGCAAATTTAAAGTATAAAAGTTAGATCAATGTGGAAGAATATAACAAGATAAAATAATTTGATTAATATGCAACATTGATTTACACAATTTAAGACATAATCTTCAACATTTAGCCTGTGTACACACTCGTCACCTCGTGTACACGACTCTCAATACATTACAATTATCACATCAATATCAATCCTAGGGGAAATTTCACCCACACAAGGTTAGACAAGTCACTTATCTCAAACCACGCTCAATCAGTCAAGTATTATGCCTTTTTCTCGATTTTTGGACTCCGATCGGCTCGAATATAATCATAATTAATTCTATTTAATCAATAAAAATTATAGGAATAATTTCCATATGAAAATACAAATTTTTTAAAAAAATCCGAAATTTAATCCAAAAATCGCTTGTGGGGCCCATTTCTCAAAATCCGATGAAACTCACAAAATCCGATAACTCATTCAATTACGAGTCCAACCATACTAGTTTCACTCATGTCCGACTCTGAATTGACATCAAAATCTCAAAAATTCGTTTTATGAGATTTCTACAATTTTTCCCAAAATTTCCATCTCAAAACACTAATTAAATGATGAAAACAATGATATATTCATGTATGTTAATCAAATCCGAATTAGAATCACTTATTCCGATGAATTTATTGAAAACCCCACGAAACATCGTCACAAACCGAGCTCCCAAAGTTCAAATGTGAAACAATACCCTAACCCACGATTATATAGTACACAATCTGACCTCTCATTGTGTTGACCGCACATTTTCTTGTGCGGCCACGATCCAAATTGTGCGGCCGTACTTCAATAGTGGCTGCACTACCAGACTTTAGTAAATTGGCCATAACATTCTCTACAAATGTCCAAATGATTATTGCTACACTTTTGTGGAAACTAGATTCAAAGTTCTATAACTTTTGTTTTTGCATCATCTCTAAATTCATTGTAGATCAAAGGATATAAGCTTCCGAAGTCAGACCATCGAACCTTCAGAACCCCCTAAAGTGCAGCCGCGATCAAAATTGTGCGATCCATACCCCCTAAAGTGCGGCCGCGATCAAAATTGTGCGGTTCGCACCCCCTAAAGTGCGGCCGCGATCAAAATTGTGCGGTCGCACCCCCTGAAGTGCGGCCGCAATCAAAATTGTGCGTTCCGCATTTTTTCTTTGCCTTAGCACTCAAAAATGTGCCCCCACACTTCCAAAAGTTCAAGAACAACATCGAAGTGCCAAAATGCCCTGACTCACTCAAAAACTCACCCCAAAACTATAGCGACCCAACTAGTCGTTTTGAGTATTACAACCCCGCCTCCCCCTTTACTACTCGAATTGTACTTTACAGTTGTTGTGTGAATTGCCGGGGTAAATAGTTCGGGTCCTGTGAGGTTTTGGAATAAATTGGAACACTTAGTTTCAAGGTTTAAAGCTTAAGTTAAAATAATGATCGAATGTCGACTTTTGTGTAAACGAACCCGGAATGGAGTTTTGATGATTCCAATAGCTCAGTATAGTGATTTCTGACTTAGGAGCGTCTTAGGAAAATTATTTTGAGGTACGTAATGGAATTAGGCTTGAAATGCCGAAAGATGAATTTTTGGAAAGTTTAACTGGGGGGTTGACTTTTTGATATCGAGGTCGGAATCTGATTCTGGAAATTCGAATAGGTCCGTAATGTGAAATGTGACTTGTGTGAAAAATTTGAAGTCATTCCGGATTGATTTGATGTGTTTCGGCACAAGATGTAGAATTTGAAAGTTCAAAGCTCGTTGATTTTGAATTGAGGAGTAATTCGTCGTTTTGATGTTGTTAGGTATGATTTGAGGCCTCGAGTAGGTCCGTGTTATGTTATGGGACTTGTTGATATAATTGGTTGAGGTTCCGGGGGCCTCGGGTGAGTTTCGGACGGTTAACGGATGAAATTTGGATTTAAGGAAATGGTGGAACTGCTGCCTACTAGTGTGATCGCACCTGCGAAGATTTTGATCGCAGGTGCAAAGATACATGTGCGTGAAATAAGCCGCAGAAGCGGCCAAGAGTGGGATTGGGTAGTGCTCGCAGGTGCGAGGAATTTGCCGCATCTGCGAGGCCGCAGGTACGAAGGTGTTGGCACAGATGTGGACTAGGGCTGGCCTGGGGCGAACGCAGGTGCAAATGGTTTGCACATCTGCGAGCCCGCAGATGCGAGAAGGGCACCGCAGATGCAAGGTTTTGAAGGTTGGCATTGTCCACATGCGCACAATTTGTTTTGCAAATGCGGATGCGCAGAGCCCAGGCACTGCATGTGCGGAAATGCCTGGGCAGTGTTTAAAACGAGGGTTACGAGATTATTTCTCATTTTGGACATTTTGGAGCTCGGTTTGGGCGATTTTGGAGAGGAAATTTTCCACACAACTTGGGGTAAGTGTTCTTAACTACCTTGTGACTATATTCCATGAATTAATCTTCATTTTTGGTGAAAGATTATTGAATCTTCAAGAGAAATAGAAGGAAATTTCTATAATGTCACAAAACGAATTTTTCAAGTTTGAATACCGATTTGGAGTCAGATTTGAGTGAAATTAGTATGGTTGAACTTGTAATTGGATGGGTTGTCGTATTTTGTGAGTTTTGTCGGATTTCGAGACGTGGGCCCCACAAGTGATTTTTGGGGCGTAATTTCGGCTTTTGTGAAAAATATTAGCATTTTGATATGGAATTAATTCATATAAATTGTGTGGACTGAATCAAATTAATTGTGGTAGATTCGAGCCGTTCGGGGAGTTGATACGCGCATAATGGGATTTCTGGAGCATTGTTTAGCTTGCTCGACATTGGATTCGGCTTGTTCGAGGTAAGTAACTCTTCTAATCTTGGAGTTGAGGGTATGAACCCTGAATATATGTATTTCATGAATTGTTGGGAGGTGACACACATGCTAGGTGACGGGCGTGTGGGCGTGCACTATAGAAATTATGACATAATTGTTTCTGTGGAATTTTGTAGTTAAATGATTTTAGCATTTTCCATGCATTTTATGAGTTAAAGAAATTAAGCTAAAAAGCATATTAAAAATCACGTTGAGGCTATGTGCCAGCATTTTTGGGACCCACAGAGGTCATATTTCTGTGAATTATTTGTTTTAAATTAAAAATTCATACTCAATCATATTCATTTCATATCTCAGTCTCTATTGTTATTTATTGATACATCATATCATCATTTTGGGTTATTTTCATGACATTGTGTGTCCGAGAGACTGGAGAGATTAATGACTGAGTAAGGCCGAAGGCCTGATTGTGAGGATTATTATGGGTTCGGGTTGCACGCCTGCAGCAGGCCTTATTGGCTTATTATAGCACGTGAGTTGTCCGTGCAGATTTTGATATGATATTATAGCACGTGAGTTGTCCGTGCAACACGTGAATTGTCCGTGCAGATTATAGCGCTTGGGCTGTAGGAGCCCCTCTGGAGTTTGTACACACCCCTAGTGAGCGCAGGTTCCTACTGAGTGCGAGTGCCGAGTGCCGAGTGCTGAGTGACTGTGAGGCATGTATGATTGTGAGGTATGCCCGAGTGGCAAGAGTGATTGTGAGGTATGCCTGAGTGGCATGAGTGATTGTGAGGTTTGCCCGAGGGGCTGTATATGAGTGATTTTCTGCCCGAGGGGCTGTATATGAGTGATTTTCTGCCCGAGGGGCTGTTTATGATTTTATCATTGAGTTGCATCGCATTGGCATGCACACATGACACAGGCATAGAGATGTATTTTCTCGTGCTGTACTACATCACATCATTTATGATTTTTCACACATTTTCAATAGATGGGCATAGTGATGCATTTATTTTTACACGGGTTATCCGAAAGAAAAATGAAACATCTTATTTATTATTGACAAGATTTTGGGAGAAATTTATTGTTTTCAAACTATTCATATTTTTGGCAACTCCGGCAAAAGATTTGAGTTTTCACTGATGGATTTGAAAGGAAGAACTATTATTTTTAAAATCATGATTTGGCTGAGCATTTTATATCTGAGTTACTTCTGGTATTATTTGCTTTATGTTGTTATGGACTATTGTGAACTATTAGTTTTGGACCCGACCTTGGTGGAAGCTCGTCACTACTTTCAACCTACGGCTAGGTTTGTTACTTACTCAGTACATGGGGTCGGTTGTACTGATACTACACTTCTGCACATTGCGTGCAGATGTTGACTGTTGTTGTTGCTGTGCTCGATGGTTGCGGGACTTGAAGATGTACCTGCATTTCTGTTATAACTGCCTCTTGTTCAGGGTAGCCTTAGATTTATAAAAGCTCTGTTTATGTATTATTCAAACTGATTATGCATTTATTTTATTTTCGCTTTGTATACTCTATTCTTAGAATCTCATAATTTATACTACCAGTTCTTGGGGATTGTATAAGATTAAGACCTTTATTCACTTAAATTGCTTTAATAATTATTATTGGAATTGGATATTTGGTAGTTGGTTTACCTAACGGGTGGGGTTAGGTGCCATCACGACTATTTGGATTTTTGGGTCGTGACAAGGTGGTATCAGAGCTCTAGGTTCATAGGTTCTACAAGTCATGATCAAGTGTCTAGTAGAATCTTGCGGATCGGTATGATGACGTCCTTACTTATCTTCGAGAGGCTACATGGCATTTAGGATATATACTTCCCATCTTTCTTTCCTTATCGTGCGAGATTGATTCAACTTGAAATATAACTCTTTGAATTCCTTCCACTTATTCGTATGCGCACATGAGCGCTCGGTATCAGCTGTGTATCGTCCGCTTATGATTTCAGGGATGATGTGCGAGATGTGTATTCTATGTTTTGGTGATGGGCCAGTTTGGAGGACTTGAGGCCATGGTTAGACTGCAGTTTAAGCTCGGTAGCTTCAGTTATAACTTGTACATTTTGACTCATATGTCCGGTAATGTCCCTACGAGTAGAATTTGTGGCTCGATGAGCAGTGGAATGTCCTTGTGATGAGTACGATGTAACTGCGGGATGTGTTAAAACGATTTGAATGTGACGAGAAGCATTTCTGTGAAATGTAAAGGAAAGGCCATTGGGTGCGTGATTTTTGTTTTGATGTGACGTACAGTCTCGAGTACGAATGTTTTGAAGGATCTTTCACATTGTTAAATTTTGGGACAGACTAAATTCTCGTGTCTTGTTAATAAGTTTGGACTTGGAAAGATTTAGTGATTTCGTAGATATTGTGGCTGCAAAAATATATAACAAGATGCCAATTTGAGGCTAGGGAGGTGGGTTATCTCCTAGAGAGTAATCTACGTAGGTGTGTTCCTTGTAATGTGAGTTGAGGGTTTCTTTTCTACCAGTGGGGCATATGTGTGGAGAGTTGAATTTGAATCTGGCCGAGAAAGTTGACTTGAGTATCAAGAGAAGGATTGCGAGCTTAGCGGATGATTTGGGGTATTTTTATGGTTGGCGTTGTATGAGCTTGAGAAGAATTTTTTGTTGAACTAACGGAAGTATTAGGGCAGTAGTAGAGTATGGATATTGTGAGTTATGGAGTGATTAAATTTATAGTTTTGAGCCAAGTGGGGGAGCCTGCTGCAGACAGCTTAATTTCATGGTTATATATTAAATTTTAGTTTTGGTCTGAGGCATACTTGTGGATTAGTTATGACTTGTAGAGATGGAGTTCGAGAATGACTTGAGTAAACGAATTCTTGGATACGGGTTATATTGTACTTTATGAGTATGTGAAAATCATGGGGTGAGTGAGTTATTATTTTCAAAATATGTAGTACGCACGGAGTATGAATTTGATTGGGGGTATTAGAGTACAGTTACTTCTTTGAGTGTTATTTTGCTAATGGGGCACGTGTCTTTTGACCCATTTGGGCGGTGCAATTAGATTTGAGCAAAGTAGGTGACTCCCGAGAAAAATCCTAGTGGGTTTGAGAATTTTTCCGGACTTGTGTATGGATAAAACCTGAGATTTACACTGGATGGTGTCTGGACTTGCGGGAATTCTGTATGACTATGGATTCTATGTTTTAGTATAAGGAGGGTGAGGTGAACAATTTCAAATTCACATAAGGTATTTTCAGAGTGAGTGTTACAATTTGGTATTTTTGAAGGGGCTTAAGAAGAATACAGTTGCTTATGGGTCGTAGGGCATTGTGGTTCCATGCTAGGTTTGTGGGGTGAGCCGTGTCTAAAGATCGTGGCGTTTAGCAAGGAGAAGTATTAATCTGAAGATAGATTCAGAAGAAACTCGGAGAACATAAGACAAATGGGTAGTAGATTGGATCAATATGGTAATGGATATGATCGGTTCTTTGGGTGCTTATGATGTGGGGGGTTTTCTACAGGTGCTTTGTGGCAATACACCTGGGCTTGGCGACTTGCTTGGCTTGGTTGATTTAGAGAGAATCAACTCTGATGGCCTGATTATGTGCAAATGGATTCCAAAGCATTCTCGAGGTTTTCTACCACGGTTTGAGATGGGTATTTTCCTACCAGCCTGAGGAGCATGTTGGGTATTGTGATTTTATACCGGATGGGATCAAATGGAAGGCTTTTGGTTGATCAGATATGTATTTTGCTTGTGACTCAGAATGATTATGAGGTTCTCGTATTAATCAAATGATGGCATGATAGATGCGGTGTGTTGTGTGGGATTAAGGTTGGCGTGTGCAAGGTCACGGTTTAGCCTTGAAAGGGAGGTCATAAATTCATGAACAGTTTTTGATGTTTAGATGAATGCTATAACTATTTGGTATTGCGTGAGTAGAGTGTACATTTCAGAAGGCGCACTATGTTTTGAATTATGGATATTTCATAGGTATTGGGGCATTTTTCCTGGTTGATCGACTGCTGATGTTCAAATTTTGCTTTGTGGCACAGAAGAATTATAGAAGTTTTCCTCGTGGGATGATCATGTAATGGAGAAGTGTTAGGCATTCAGGCGGTGAAGTTGAGATCAGATATGGTGATTCG
This sequence comes from Nicotiana tomentosiformis, assembly GCF_000390325.3. Lineage (NCBI taxonomy): Eukaryota > Viridiplantae > Streptophyta > Magnoliopsida > Solanales > Solanaceae > Nicotiana > Nicotiana tomentosiformis. The sequence goes on along the minus strand of NC_090813.1, from coordinate 57,088,358 downwards.
TGTGTTCTATGGATTTGGAGACTGGGAATTCCCACGAGTAGATTGTTTCGTGGTTGTGGACCATAAAAATGTAGCCAAGGTTAGTCAGAAGATAGTATGTGTGGTAGTTCAATTATTGTGGACCCTCGGAGGGCTATTTGTCTATTTGTGGGTGACCAGAGTTGATTTGGGGGTCCATAGGTAGGCTCAATTAAGATGTGTATTCTACACCGAGCTAGAATGGTTGGCTCCATACTGCTATTATTGAGGGATGTGTCATTCGGTTGATGTTGAACTTATTCGTGTTCTAAAATGGTCTGTGAGTTACTCCTTTATGCTACGAGGAGTTGTGATCCATTGGTTATGTGCACAGATAGTGCGGTTCTATTTGAGCCTTATAGCGAAATTTGAGCGTGATGAGTATTTGGGTATTGCATGATCGATTATGTAATGGTTATGTTCTTTCAGGTTTTGTGTGGCATTTTTTTCATTTGCCTCTCTGTGATTATTGATTTTGAGCAGGGTGGCTCGAGGTATATATATTATGGACCAACATTTGGATAGGGTCACGCATTGCAGCGGAGTTATGTTAAGGCATGAACCTTGTGTTAGAATCGGGTGATGGTTCTACGGTGTATGATAAATTTTCAGCATTTCGTTGTGGCGGTACTTGTTAATCTGGCGGGGAAGTTCTCTCATTTGAGTCATTTTCCATGACTGAGTACATTTGAATTGTTGCGTATTGGTGCACGGATAGCACGGGTTGTGGCTCTGATGTTATATTGGTACAGCATGTCTATGGAACAATTGTGTTTAGTAATATAAGGTCATTGGACCTAGAATGGGTAGTATCAAGTTTGATTTCAGTATATTCAGGAGTATAATATTGAGAGTCGACTCAGAAAGTGATTATGGTTCTGGTTGGGGCGAGAGAGCTCCGTGACTTGTTGATCTCGTAAGTGGTCATGAAATTTCACGTGGTTCTTTTATTATCAACAGTGGTTATGGTGATGGTTATAGCTTGAAACAGCTTGTTCAAACTCATATAGTGTGTAAATGTAAGATTCGTGTCTTGAAAGAAATTCTAAAGGTTGGAAATTAAATTCCAAGGTTTATGGGCTAAAGTTAAATCAATGATTTCAGTTGTATTGTGTTGTCAAGCCTATATGGAATAGGGTGACGTGGGTTCACCCCCGGGTACGTGTGTGGTAAGATGGAACAGTGATTTGATGGCTTAGAAACAACTCTTGGCACATTCGAGGACGAATGTATGTTTAAGTGGGGGAGAATGTAACGACCCGACCAGTCGTTTTGAGTATTACAACCCCGCTTCCCCCTTTACTACTCGAATTGTACTTTACAGTTGTTGTGTGAATTGCCGGGGTAAATGGTTCGGGTCCGGTGAGGTTTTGGAATAAATTGGAATACTTAGTTCTAAGGTTTAAAGCTTAAGTTAAAATAGTAACCGGATGTCGACATATGTGTAAACGACCCCGGAATGGAGTTTTGATGATTCCAATAGCTCCGTATGGTGATTTTGGACATAGAAGCGTGTCGGGAAAATTTTTTTGAGGTACGTAGTGGAATTAGGCTTGAAATGCCTAAAGATGAATTTTTAGGAAGTTTGATTGGGGGTGACTTTTTGATATCGAGGTCGGAATCCAATTCTAGAAATTGGAATAGGTCTGTAATGTGAAATGTGACTTGTGCGCAAAATTTGAAGTCATTCCGGATTGATTTGATGTGTTTCGGCACAAGATATAGAATTTGAAAGTTCAAAGTTCGTTGATTTTGAATTGAGGAGTAATTCGTCATTTCGATGTTGTTAGGTGTGATTTGAGGCCTCGAGTAGGTCCGTATTATGTTATGGGACTTGTTGATATAATTGGTTGAGGTCCCGAGGGCCTAGGGTGAGTTTCGGACGGTTAACGGATCAAATTTGGACTTAAGGAAATGCTGGAACTGCTGCCTACTGGTGAGATCGCACCTGCGAAGATTTTGATCGCACGTGCGAACCCGCATGTGCGTGAAATAAGCCGCAGAAGCAGCCAAGAGTGGGACTGGGCAGTTGTCGCAGGTGCGAGGAATTTTCCGCATCTGCGAGGCCACAGGTGCGAAGGTGTTGGCGCAGATGCGGATTGGGGCTGGCCTGGGGCGAACGTAGGTGCGAAGGGTTTGCGCATCTGCGAGCCCGCAGATGCGAGAAGGGCGCCGCAGATGCGAGGTTTTGAAAGGTTGTCATTGTTCGCAGGCACACAATTTGTTCCACAAATGCGGATGCGCAGGAGCGAGCCCAGGCACCGCAGGTGCGGAAATGCCTGGGCAGTGTTTAAAACGAGGGTTCCGAGAGTTTTTCTCATTTTGGACATTTTGGAGCTCGGTTTGGGCGATTTTGGAGAGAAAATTTTCCATACAACTTGGGGTATGTGTTCTTAACTCCCTTGTGATTATATTCCATGAATTAATCTCCGTTTTTGGTGTAAGATTATTGAATCTTAAAGAGAAATAGAAGAAAATTTCTATAATGTCACAAAACGAATTTTTCAAGTTTGAATACCGATTTGGAGTCAGATTTGAGTGAAATTAGTATGGTTGAACTTATAGTTGGATGGGTTGTCGTATTTTGTGAGTTTCGTCGGATTTCGAGATTTGGGCCCCATAGGTTGGGGCGTAATTTCGAATTTTGTGGAAAATATTAGCATTTTGATATGGAATTAATTCATATAAATTGTGTGGACTGAATCAAATTAATTGTGGTAGATTCGAGCCGTTCGGGAGTTGATACGCGCATAATGGGATTTTTGGAGTATTGTTTAGCTTGCTTGACATTGGATTCGGCTTATTCGAGGTAAGTAACTCTTCTAATCTTGGAGTTGAGGGTATGAACCCTGAATATATGTATTTCGTGAATTGTTGGAAGGTGACGCATATGCTAGGTGACGGGCGTGTGGGCGTGCACTATAGAAATTGTGACATAATTGTTTTTGTGGAATTTTGTAGTTAAATGATCTTGGCATTTTCCATGTGTTTTATGAGTTAAAGAAATTAAGCTGAAAAGCATATTAAAAATCATGTTGAGGCTATGTGCCAGTATTATTGAAACCCACAAAGGTCATATTTCTGTGAATTATTTGTTTTAAATTAAAAATTCATACTTAATCATATTCATTTTATTGCATATCATATCTCAGTCTCTGTTGTTATTTATTGATACATCATATCATCATTTTGGGCTATTTTCATGACATTAAGAACCCGAGAGACTGGAGAGATTGATGACTGAGTGAGGCCGAGGGCCTGATTGTGAGGATTATTATGGGATCGGGCTGCACGCCTGCAGCAGGCCTTATTGGCTTATTATGGCACATGAGTTGTCCGTGCGGATTCTGATATGATATTATAGCACGTGAGTTGTCTGTGCAGCACATGAGTTGTCCGTGCAGATTATAGCGCTTGGGCTGTAGGAACCCCTCCGGAATCTGTACACACCCCCAGTGAGCGCAGGTACTTACTGAGTGCGAGTGCCGAGTGTTGAGTGACTGTGAGGCATGAGTGATTGTGAGGTATGCCCGAGTGGCAAGAGTAATTGTGAGGTATGCCCGAGTGGCATGAGTGACTGTGAGGTTTGCCCGAGAGGCTGTATATGAGTGATGTTCTGCCCGAGGGGTTGTTTATGATTTTATCATTGAGTTGCATCGCATTGGCATGCAGACATGACATACACGCATGGAGATGTATTTTCTCATGCTATACTACATCATATCATTCATGATTTTTCACACATTTTTGACAGATGGGCATAGTGATGCATTTATTTTTATACGGGTTATCCGGAAGGAAAATGAAACATCTTATTTATTATTGACAAGATTTTGGGAGAAATTTATTGTTTTCAAACTATTCATATTTTTGGCAACTCCGGCAAAAGATTTGAGTTTTCACTGATGGATTTGAAAGGAAGAACTATTATTTTTTAAAATCATGATTTGGCTGAGCATTTTATATCTGAGTTACTTCTGGTATTATTTGCTTTATGTTGTTATGGACTGTTGTGGACTATTAGTTTTGGACCCGACCTTGGTGGAAGCTCGTCACTACTTTCAACCTACGGCTAGGTTTGTTACTTACTCAGTACATGGGGTCGGTTGTACTGATACTACACTTCTGCACATTGCGTGCAGATGTTGACTGTTGTTGTTGCTGTGCTCGATGGTTGCGGGACTTGAAGATGTACCTGCATTTCTGTTATAACTGCCTCTTGTTCAGGGTAGCCTTAGATTTATAAAAACTCTGTTTATGTATTATTCAAACTGATTATGCATTTATTTTATTTCCGCTTTGTATACTCTATTCTTAGAATCTCATGATTTGTACTACAAGTTCTTGGTGATTGTATAAGATTAAGACCTTTATTCACTTAAATTGCTTTAATAATTATTATTGGAATTGGATATTTGGTAGTTGGTTTACCTAATGGGTTGGGTTAGGTGTCATCACGACTATTTGGATTTTTGGGTCGTGACAGAAACTCACTGAGCCACTCGGGATCCCGTTCAAATATACCAACAAGTACCGTAACATAATACGGACATACTCGGGGTTTCAAATTACGTCAAACAACCTCGAAAGTATAATTCACACCTCGATTCGGACTTATGAGTTTCAAACTTTTTAATTTACAAAACTCGTGCCGAAACATATTAAATGAATCCGGACTAACTTCAAATTTGACACACAAGTCATAAATGACATAACGGAGCTATTTCAGATTTTCAAAAATCTCAATCCGAGTCCGATATCAATAAATTCAACTTCGCGGTCAAACTTTGGAAAGCTTGAGCCTTAAGGGACCTCCGAATTCGATTCTGGGCATACGCCCAAGTCGCAAATCACGATACGGACCTACTGGAACCGTCAAAATACTGATCCGGATCCGTTTGCTTAAAATATTGACCGAATTCAACTCAGTTGAGTTTTAAAGCTCTATTACACATTTTAATCAATTTTTCATATAAAAACTTTCCGGAAAATTATACGGATTACGCATGCAAGTCGAGGAACGATGAATAGTGCTATTTGATGTTTCAGAACATAGAAATAATTATTAAATTTAAAGATGACATTTTGGGTCATCACAATGAAATATCATGAGGTAGCTGTTAATTATACCTATGAGCGAGGTTATTAGCATACAATAGTAGATTAAGTGACCTTTGAAATTATACAAAAAATTATTATGACTAATTGCACCGTGTAGACACTTACATGAAGAGTCATCTAGTTGTGTTGGAAACTAGACTCCGCATGCGACTGCATTGTTAAGAAATTTTCAAGCAGTGGCATCTTTTGTTAGAAGTGGGAAACATTCTACCAAAAGTTATTGTTGACCCAAGATGAGTAAAAATAACTAACGTATCTGTTTAACAACCTAACTCTAACACTAATACGAAGTACATGCATCTCTATATTTTGAGAAGATTTGAATAGTTGTTTTTCCCTGACATTGGTTCATACTTCATTTGACCTTTTATGATAATTTTCCTCAATTTGGTCGTACGGGGAGGTAGTTGAATTGGTTGATTCTGAAGGAAAAAGGAAAGAAGGTATACACTTTGCGGTCCTATGCTGGCTATCTAGATGAATGGTCAGATTGAATATACTTATTTTCTAAAGTATGTGTTAAAGTGTTAGGTGCAATTGCAATATACTACTATATTTTAAAAATTACTACACTAAAAATCTTTAGGTTGAGACGCGCGCGGTTAATGCCTGATTATTTCAAAATCACGATCAGAGAGTAACACTCTTGTCTAAAACGACTTTTAAGCCATTAGGTGCGTAGTGGTTAAGGTCGAGATCTTGATAGTAACTAAGAACCAAAACTGAACATGATTTGATTATACTCCTTAGTCCAAGTCTACCACTTCGCCAGAAAAATTTAGACAATTATTTGATGACTAGTATTCATGTGATTTCTAATGGTACTTGTAAAATTGTACTTTAAATTTATCCCAATGAAACCTTCTACTTAATTAGCTAGTAACACAAAAAGTTCAATTTCTATATAAATATTTTGCACTATTTAAGTATGATGTTTATTTCAAACTTTAATTACTCAAGTTATTGTTTGTTATACGTTATTCAAATAAAGATTTATACTTAAATATAATCTTATCTAGTTAATTCAAATTTAAAAAGGTAAATTGAGACATAAATTAATACTCTGTACTTGAATCATTTTAGAATTAGAAATCTTGCATTAATCGACTTTTTTTTGTTAATAACTAGCGCTTTAAGTATATTTCAGTTAATTTAAAAAGTATTTATCAACACTTAGTTTTAGTACTTCTATCCAAACATGCAGGTGATTGCTTATTCATAATATCAACTCTAATACTTAATAAGGAAGCAGGAGTCTCTAAATCAATATGTTACATATTAGTTGTTGGGATTAAAAGATTGGTGAATGGGAAATGGAGGGAAGAAAGTGGAGGGAAAATGAGCTCCCTTTTGCTTTGGAAAGAACAAGTGTCCCTCATTGGTGGTAAAAATAAAAGTGAATGTGCTTATATTGAGAAAGCATTTCTCTTTGTGTTAAATGAGTTGAAAAGAAAGTAAGCCGCACGCCGTCGTCACTCGGTTTCGGATTTGGTTAAAAATCGATTGATTAATCTTTTTGGACAAAATTTCTTTCAATTAATTTATTAATTAACGAGAATTCAACTCGGAATAACCCAGGACCGCGACGCGACCCAGTCAGTTTCTTTCACGGATTATTTTAAATCCTTTTTTCCGGGAATATTTCAAACGGGAAATGTTCCCACCTGTTCCAACAACCATGGCTGTTTCTGAAAAGTTGCAAACCTTTTCAGAAACAGTGCCAGAAAATGGCTATAAATATGCCTCGATCCCAAAATCTTTCCTTACGAAATTTTCTGAGCTGAGCTTCTTCTCCTTCTTCTGCACAATTAAAATTCTAGTGTGGTTTACAGCCTTCGAGTGGTTCGTTATTTAACTGGCATTATTGGTACCAACTTTGGTGAGTTAAATCATTCTATCCTGGGAGGATAATATTCCAGCATGATCACGCCCAACTATGCCTTGTAAGAAGGACTAAGCGATCGCTGCAAATATAAACCGGTTCAAGTTCGGAGTCGAATCCCACAGGGAACTAACTTATTTACTACAACCTTAAATAATGCTAATGATAAACTCAGACAACTTCCAGATGCAATAGTTTTATGAATAATCAGTGAAATTTATTTAGCCAAGGAAAAATGATAATAAAATTAGCAATAATCAAGACTAAAATGGAATTCAACGGTAAAGGGATCTAGGGCTATTGATTTCCCCAATTGCCGGATTAATTCTCAACTCTTTAGCTATAATCTCGCCATAATACTCTATGAGGATTATGAGTTCCGGGCTACCGTAATTACCTTTCGATCAATTACGATAATTTACTAGAAGCATTCTCTCGAACTACTCTAGTTAACAATTTATGCAACTCAGAATCATCCCACCAAAGCTTCGTTATTTCTTACCCCACTTTTAAATTCAAGTAATTAATCTCTTAACTTCCCCAAAAGTGGTGTTGTTCAACAACAATCAAACCAAGTGTTCTTTCTCAAGCAACACAAGGTGAATAGACACGATTAATCGAGGGCACTTTCAATTAACTACAATACAATACGTAATTGAACAATCATAGAACAAACACGACTCAATTATAATAAAATAGAGTCAAGACTTCATCCAACAATTGGTTTCATCAACCCTAGATAACAGATTTAGCTACTCATGCTAATGGAAAACATATCACTAAAATAATTCATAATCAACAAATAGAAGTATCAAGAAGAAGATGAAAACTCTTAGGAATTTATCCGTCTTCTCCCCCTCATTCTTACCTCTAAAATCTTCTAAAAACAGCTATCCCTCACTTCTGGGCGAGTTTAGGTTTCATATAGGTTTAGGTTAGTCGCTTAGGAAATTACATAATTAACCCTGCGTGTTTGGCTTTCGTCCGCCCGTCCGCGGCCGCGGATTCGACCGCGGATTTGGACTGCCTTACTGCCTTGAGTTCGCGGACCAGTTCGTGGCCCACTCCGCAGCTGCGCACCTGGAGGGGTCGTTTCGCTTGCTTTTATCGCTCCTTTTTGACCGGGCTAACCTTCGATTGCCCCTTTACATTCCATGTTGACTCCAAAACACTCGTTAGCTCCCTCCAAGCTCGGAGTAGCTCCTACAAATCATCAAATTCTTAATTAGAGCATTTTGTTATCTTTTAGCATTCAAATATCAATAAAGAGCGGCTAAATTAGACTGTAAGTAGTGTCTAAATTGCATGAATATAGCCTACTATCAACATCTCACACTTAAACTATTGCTCGTCCCCGAGCAATCAAACCACACTCTAAGAGGCTTAATTTCACTAAGCAACTTCCCTACTCGTCACACCAAGAATATTTCACATAAATTGAGTATATTAGTGCAACATCTACACCTCAAGAGTTGACTCCCTCTAGCTACGCAATGTTCCTAACTGGCTTACTTACTCTATATCAAAGGTCCAGACTTACCTCTCCTTTATGAGTCAAGTGTCTGCTCACAACAAAAGAGACTCATTTCATAATCAGTAAAATTCACACACTTTGAGGAACTTTAAAAGGAACAGAATTCACTCACCCTCAGAAATGACATTCTTGTGCCACAGAAAATGCACTATAGGCTTGCCCGTAGTGTACGATTCTACTAATTGAGCTCACTCAGTCTAGGATCAAGTAGGACTTTATTTGGATGTAATGTAGGCTGTAGGTTGGGTAGGATATATTTGGATATATAATAGTGACTATACCTCCCTAAGCACTTTAATACATTTATTTTACAATCAAGTCCACACCTAAGTTAAACAAATATTTTCATTTATTTTTTTTAACACCACATATACCACCCCACACTTCTTCTTTGAGCACAATCACCTTAAAAGCCACCAAAGATTTATTACCAATCAACATGATATACTATTAACAATGTTCTTCTCTTCTTCTTTTTTTCAAGTGGCCTTTTCCAACAAGATATACTTTTCTCCTTATTTCCTAGTTCCACTCAAAAGCTACATCAACTACCCCACACTTTATCCTTTATAAATTCATAGTATTTCCAGTGCTTACGAGAGGTAAATGATTCAAAAAGATGGTCAATTCAAACAAGGGATAGGGCTTGTAATATGGTTGCCAAGGAAACAGGATTACAGGCTCAACGGGGTTAACTATGGTACATAGCAAATAGGTGGGTGGAGTATGTATATATATGCTTCAACAAATAAATTCCTATATCACTTTCCAGACTAAACAAGACTACCATTTTGCTTTGCAGACACACAGGGCAAGTTCTAAGCATTAAATGTCGTGCACAGAATATAACAAGCCTCCCACACACATGGCACATGACTCATTCCAGATTAGATCATCAAATACTCAGATCAGGGTATTTCAGCCAAATTAAGAACATACATTTTAAGGCCTTCTTACAAGAGTCAACAAATGAGCCTAAGCGTCATACTAAAGTAACCGCTATATTCAAGGCATTACGAAATCAAACAAGGCTTCCTATTTTAATTCTTCCCATAGCTCATAAGTTCCTAACTAAAAAAATAAAAAGCTAACTACACTCGGTTCAAACAAAACCCTTGGAAAAGAACCGTGGTTTGAAGAAAAACCAAGGGGGAATTGATACACTACTACAAAAGAAAATCTTTTTTTTTCTTTCGACTTTAGTCCCTCAAGAAACCCGTCGAATGATATCCATCGTTGGGCCAAGTCGAAATTGATTTATACAAATAAACTACGAAACTATCTACATACAACAAAGTATCCCCCACCCCACACTTAAAAAGATGGCATATCCCCATGTCATACAAAGTAAAGTAATGTGAGGTAAAGGAACTTCCCTGGTGGATCAGTCTTAATCGGAGATAGTGCCAGGGTCGAGATGGCATGCTCTCCCCAGCGCACGCAGCCAGCCCATGATTTTATTTTCTGACTTCGCATTTTTGGTTGCCAAAGCATCAACTCTGGTCCACAATTCCATGACGGAAGTGCGCAGTCCTGCCATGTCTTGTTCTAGGGCTGTCATTCGCGTGCTCCATCTGACCTGGGATGGTCCTTCATCTACTGCAGCTTGTTCCTGTGGGGGTGAGGCAGGTTCAACCTCCTCCTGTCCTTCGTCGCCCTCTTCCAACGCATTAGAATCGTCACTATGAGCTACTCCTGGTGCCACCGGGTCTTTCCCGATGGTCACTTTGTCTGCCCAAAACTTTGCTTCTTTCTTTATCATGCCATCTGCATTTGGGTTCTCAGGCACCCTTGCTGCCCGGCACAATCTAGTGAACAGAGAGGGGAAAAAGAACCCATAACTCTTCTGTGTTGAACGGACAAACATCTCAGACTGAAGAACCTTGGCCACATCGAAGTTGTGGCCATTCACGAAGCACTATATCAAGGCTGCTCTCGGACCATTTACCTCTGTGGTGTTGTGGGACGGTACTAAGCAACTGTTGATGATGTACAACTAGCATTTTCCTTCAAAAGTGAGTGAGGAAGAGTGTAGCTTCGATCCCGGCACAACCCACACTACCTCTTTGTCTGGTGCAGAGATAGTTCTGAAAAACCTGTTCCATGTGATGTGTTCTCTCCTGTAAGTATCATAGAAATCTTCCTCCCCATTGAATTCAGGCAATCGATACACTCTCCTGATAGCTTCTAACGAGGCATCCACCCTCGTGTGTCGCACAGTGTATATTCTATCCTCATGTTCGGGGCAGTTGGCATAGAACTCCCGAACAAGCATTAAGTTACCCTCCTCCGGCTCTTCGAAAAAGCTGTCCAATTTACGCCTGATCAACTCCCGATACATATTAGGGCATTCATCCTAGAGGGACGCCCTGTCAATACCCATTTCCGATACAGGTTTTTTAGTGGCCTTCAAACTGAAATGGTCTTGGGCAGTTCTGGAGACAAACCTGGTACGATCAAACTGAGCTGCACTGGTCTGTGCCCGTCCCCGAGATGAGCCTCCATGACCACTTGATGAGGCCCCGGTAGTGCGTCTCTTCCTTGAGGGTTGCATTTTACCTACACAATAAATACTACTATCAGTGGATAGAGGAATATATGTCCAAATGGCGGTTACTCATACTTCACTCGTACAATTGATCACAATTTATCTTTAAGACTCATTAAGGCAAATCAACAAACAAGTAGTATACATATATACCCCCAAGTCACCCAAAGTCCAAATCAAACCCAACAATGGTTTCCTCTAAATCAATCAATTCAAATAGCCTCTATATACCACATATAAACCACAATCCAAATCCCAAACAAAAATACCTATGATTTTACTACCCTATACAAAAAAAGAAAAATGAAATTAAAAAAATACTAAGAAAGAGGAATAAAATCATGTACTTACTTGGAGATCTTGAGAAGAACGGAGGTTGGAGATCGGTTGAGTGGAGAAGAGAAGAAAGGAGAAGAGTCTTGTGTTAAAAGGAAAATATAGGGGAAAGGAAGGGTTTGGGTTCTTGAGGTTAGGGAGGGAAGAAGAGAAGTGGGGTGGAGTGAGGGGTTTGGGTTTTTGAAGTTAGGGAGGGAAGAAGAGTGGGGGGGAATGAGGGGTTTGGGTTCTTAGAGTTAGGAAGGGAAGAAGAGAAGTGGGGGAAGTGAGGGTTTTGGTTAAGGAAAAGAAGGGGGTGGGGGATTAAAATAAAAAAACTTACCTGGACAAGACCGGGCTTCCGCGCCCCAATCTGCGGTCCAATCCGCGACCGCGAACGGGAGGCAGAACACAGGCCTAAATCCGCGGTCCAAGCTGCGATCGCGGATCTCCGTCTCCATCCAATTTTTGTGTTTGCCGCATTTTTTTACCTAGTCTTGGGTTAATTTCAACCCCTGAATCCTTCCGATGCGCGTGATCTTTGCCCTGCACACTAGTAGGTCAGTCAAAGTCGTTCAAAATCAATTACAACAAACAAATTAAGAAAAATAACGAGTTGCCTCCCAAAAAATGCCTAAGTTAACATCGTGGCACGATGATTTACAACAAACCATGGGTTGCCTCCCACGAAGCGCCTGATTTAACGTCGCGGCACGATGCAGGCTTTCATTATCACTCCTCCTTCGCGTACTGGGGCTCTTCCAAAGTTATCACCACTCTATCCGCTTTCTCTTTGACCATTCCAAGGTAATGTTTCAACCTTTGCCCATTTACCGTGAACTTGTTTGTCCCATCTTCGGATTCAATCTCCACAGCTCCACTTGAGAACACTTGCACCACTCTGAAGGGTCCTGACCATCTGGACTTCAACTTACCCAGAAACAACCTCAATCTCGAGTTGTATAACAACACTAGATCTCCGGGCTTGAAGTTTCGATCTAAGATGTGCTTATCATGGATCATTTTTATATTTTCTTTACATAATCTGGCATTTTCAAAAGCATGGAACCTGAATTCCTCGAGCTCATGTAACTCAGTGACTCTGCTGGTGCTTGCGGTCTCTATATCCAGATTCAGCTGCCGCAGTGCCCAAAGTGCTTTATGTTCGAGCTCTACCGGAAGGTGGCATGCCTTTCCAAACACCAACTTGTATGGTGACATACCAATTGGAGTTTTGAATGCTGTGCGGTATGCCCATAATGCATCATCCAGCTTCTTTGCCCAATCGGTCCTTGTTGCATTCACTGTCTTTGTTAGGACACTTTTAATTTCTCTATTGGACACTTTAACTTGCCCGCTCGTTTGTGGGTGGTACGGTGTGGCTACTTTGTGGCGAACTCCATACTTTTCCAACAGACGTGCGAACGCTCTATTGCAAAAATGGGTTCCACCATCACTGATTATAGCTCTTGGGGTGCCAAAACGTGTGAAGATGTTTTTTTTTAGCAAACTTGTTACCCCTTTTGCATCATTGGTTGGGAGAGCCACTGCTTCGACCCACTTGGAGACATAGTCAACCGCTACCAATATATATTTGTTACCATACGAGCTGACGAATGGCCCCATAAAGTCGATCCCCCACATGTCAAAAACCTCCACCTCTTGAATTGATGTCATCAGCATCTTGTGACGGCGAGATATGTTGCACGTCCTTTGGCATTCATCGCAACTTTTGACCCAAGCATGGGCATCCTTGAACAGAGTAGGCCAATACAATCCCGATTCCAACACTTTTGCTGCTGTCTGAATTCTTCCAAAGTGTCCACCATATGGTGAAGCATGCCAAGCCTGCAAAACAGAAGGTTGATCTTTTTCGGGGATACACCTTCAGATCATGTTATCTACACATATTTTAAACAACAGAGGTTCATCCCAATAAAAGGCTCGACAGTCGCGGAAGAACTTTTTACTTTGAATTGAGGAGAGTTCATAAGGTACAATACCGCTTGCTAAATAGTTAGCAATATCAGCATACCAGGGCGTCTCCTCCATTGTCACAGCAAGTAACTGTTCATCCGAGAATGTCTCTGTTATGTCTTCAACCTCCATTCTCTTTTCAGCTCCTTCCAATCTTGAGAGGTGGTCTGCCACTTGATTGTCTGTCCCTTTTCTGTCACGAATTTCCAAATCGAATTCTTGTAGCAAAAGAACCCAGCAAATCAAGCATGGCTTTGACTCCTTATTTGCTATCAAGTACCTAATTGCTGCATGGTCAGTGTAAACAATAACTTTTGAACCAATTAAGTACGACCTGAATTTCTCGAAGGCAAACACTACAGCCAGCATTTCCTTTTCTGTTACAGTGTAATTGAGTTGTGCACCGCTGAGCGTCCTGCTTGCATAGTAAATTGGGTGCATCATCTTGTCTTTTTGCTGCCCCAAGACTGCTCCTATAGCATAATCACTGGTGTCGCACATGAGCTCGAATGGTTGCTCCCAGTTGGGTGCAACAATGATGGGTGCAGTTATCAGTCTCTTCTTCAGCTCCTCAAATGCCAACCTGCAATCATTAGAAAACACAAAGGGCTGATCCTTTTCAAGAAGTTTACATAAAGGGTTAGCAATTTTGGAAAAATCTTTTATGAATCGCCTGTAGAACCCGGCATGCCCAAGGAAACTTCTCACTGCCTTGACCGAAGGGGGCAGTGGCAATTTCTCAATCACATCAACTTTAGCATGGTCGACCTCAATTCCCTTACTGGACACTCGATGCCCCAAAGTACCATAAAATGGCACTTTTCCCTATTCAGCACCAAATTTGTCTCCACACATCTTTTGAGCACTCTTCTTAAATTGTGAAAACAATCTTCGAATAAATCCCCCACCACGGAGAAATCATCCATAAACACCTCCATAATATCCTCCACCATGTCAGTGAAAATGGCTAACATGCACCGCTGGAATGTAGTAGGTGCATTGCAAAGTCCAAAGGGCATTCTCCGAAAGGCAAAGATGCCATATGGACAAGTGAATGATGTTTTCTCTCTGTCTTCCGGGGCTATTGAGATCTGGTTATACCCCGAATATCCATCCAAGAAACAGAAGTGGAACTGCCCAGCTAACCTATCCAACATTTGGTCAATGAAATGCAATGGGAAATGGTCCTTTCGAGTGGCTATGTTCAGTTTCCGATAGTCCATGCAAATCCGCCACCCCGTGACTGTACGAGTCGAGATCAACTCATTATTATCATTTTTTACGATCGTCTTTCCTCCCTTTTTCGTCACACATTGGACATGACTGACCCAATGGCTGTCAGAGATGGGGAAGATGATACCCTCATCCAGCCACTTGATCACTTCCTTCTTTACTACTTCCTTCATATTTGGGTTCAGACGTCGTTGATGTTCCCTGTAAGGTTTGTTCCCCTCTTCCAGAAAAATCTTGTGCATGCAAAAGACTGGGCTGATACCCTTTATGTCTGCCATGGTCCAACCAATGGCAGTCTTACATTCTTGCAATACCTTCAATAGTTGCTCTACCTGCACAGCTAGCAAAGCAGATGATATAATAATAGGCAAAGTAGAATTAGGCCCCAAGAAAGCGTACCTGAGGTGGGCTGGAAGCGGTTGCAGGTCCACCTGTGGTGGCTCCTCTATTGATGATTTTGCAGGTGGTGTTGCTCTCTCTTCTAAGCGTAGGGGCTCGAACTGAGGTTCCCTTTTCCAGAATCCTTGACCTTCGAGAGCCATGACCCACTCTGCCAACCCTTCACCGTCCATCTCTTCCAAATTCATCAAGCAGGCTTCTAGTGGATCCTTGACATTAAGGGTCTCATCCTCTTCTTGTAGTATCACATCTACGGCCTCCACTAGTGAGCAGTTTGCAAATTCACTGGGTCTCCTCATGGATTGTTGAACGTTGAATATTATTTCTTCATTATTCAACCTCATTTTTAACTCTCCAGTCTCACAATCAATTAATGCTCTCCCAGTGGCTAAGAATGGCCTTTCCAGAATGATGGGTATCTCTTCATCCACCTGACAATCAAGAATAACAAAGTCTGTAGGAAATACAAATTTCCCCACTTGCACAAGCACATCATCAAGAATTTCTGTCGGTTTTTTGACTATGCGATCAGCCAGTTGCAGCAATATTGAGGTCGGTCTAGCTCTGCCAATGCCCAGTTTCGTATAGATTGCCAAGGGCATCAAGTTTATGCTGGCTCCCAAGTCACACAATGCCTTAGCAACAACATAACTCCCAATAGTGCATGGGCTAGTGAAGCTACATGGATCAGACACCTTTTGAGCCATAGGTCTTGTCACTACCGCGCTGCAGGTCTGTGTCAGAGTTACAGTGGACAGGTCCTGGAAGTCAAATTTCCTCGACATCAGGTCCTTCATCATTTTTGCATACCTTGGCATTTCCCTCAAAGCATCCATCAGTGGAATATTCAATTGAATCTGTCGAAGCATTTCCATGAATTTCTTATATTGATCATCTTTCTTTTGTTTTGCCAATCTTTGAGGGAATGGTACAGGAATCAATCTGTGTCCATTACTTGATGTCTTTTCTTTGTTGGAAGCTTCTGGCACAAGAGGTGCCACCTGTTCTAAGACTTGTTCACCATCCTTCTCCTTACCCTTGTCAACCTGTGCTTGTTCCATTACAACCTCGGTGAGCTCTGCTAACTCATCTGCCTCTAATGTAACTGGAGTAGTTGGCGTAGTCTCTCTCCTAAATTGAGCAACTTCTTGCTCTCTGTCTAAATCTCTTCCATTCCTGAGACTCACTGCCATTAGCTGGTTTGGGTTCTGTTCCTTTGGGTTAATATTTGTATCTGCAGGCAATGTTCCTTGGGGGCGATTGTTCAAGGCCATAGACAGTTGTCCCAATTGAGATTCAATGCCTTTGATTGCTGAATCATGTGCTGCTAACTTTTCTTGCATCTTACCATTTGTTCCAATAAATTGTTACAGCATACCCCTAACTTCTACCATATTGTTGTCCTGTTGTTGATGAGGTGGTTGGTAGGCCAATTGTTGCTGGTGCTGCTGATTATAGCCCTGCTGCCTTTGATAAGGCACAACTTGACCTTATGGTCATGCGCCTCCAGAATTGGGGTTGTGTTGTGGCAGGTTAGGTCTGTACTGCTGGTTTGGTGCTGGTCCCCATTGTTGCCCACCTTGCCTCTAACCTCTAAAATTATTGACATAATTCATGTCTTCTCTGAAGCCCTGATTGTCATTCTCTCCACTCCACGAGCACACATATGACTGGTTTATGTAAGGAGTGCACAATCCTACATTCGTTGTATCAATAATGTGCACTTGCTTTTTACCCATCTCATCAATTTTCTTTGTCAGTATGCTCATCTGAGTCATGAGAGTGGCTATGTTCTCTGCATGGGAATTATTTGGGTCAAGAGCAACAGAATGCACTATTGGTGTAAGTGTCATACCTCTAGCCATCCAGCCTGAATTTTGAGCCATCTTGTCAAGAAGAATCTTGCACTTTGTGAATGTCTTGCTCAAAAATGCACCCCCAGCTGAAGCGTCTACATTGGCCTTCAAACTATCTACTAAACCCATATAGAATCTCTGTCCCAGCATCTGATCTGGAATGCCATGGTGTGGACACTTTACTAGCATACTCTTGAACCTATCCGAGGTTTCTTGTAAGGACTCAGTTGGTTTTTGACTGAACTGCAATATCTCATCAATCTGCCTTGCAGTCTTGTTGGGAGGATAAAACTTGTTTAAGAACTGTTTGACTAAATCTTCCCAAGTGGCAATGGAGTTTATTGGGAGGGAATTCAGCCAAGTTTGAGCATCTCCAGTCACAGAGAATGGAAACAGTAATAGCTTGATGGCTTCAGGAGTCACATTCGGCTGTCTTTGGGTCACACATATTGATAGGAAGTTCTTCAGATGTTATTATAGGTCTTCAATGTATGACCCGGAGAACAGTCCCTTATTTTGCAATAGATGCAGCATGTTGTTGGTGATCTGGAATGTCTCCGCTTGTATCTGAGGTACAGCAATGGCGGTGGCTAAGTTATCAGCAGTTGGTTGTGCCCAATCATATAGAGCACCTTCTGGCACAAGAGGTTCCACCACTCCATTGTTTGGGTCAACCCGATTATTCTGATTATTTTCGTTGACATCGTCCACGTTGTCCATTTCAATTTCAAGTGTGTGTTTTTGTTGTAACTGTTTGTTCTTCTTGTTGGCTCGATTTAATGCCCTGAATGCTTTCTCGGGGTCTAAAAGTCCTTCAAAAAGTTCACCAGCCCTTGAAGTGCTTCTAGGCATACACCTGAGACACAGGAGAATTCAAACGTGAGAATTTCAATAAAAAAATTTAAACACCATAAGAAATTGATCCAAACTAAGAATCCTAGCAATTCTTCTAAGTTGTAATAAATAACACCGTTAGTTCCCCGACAACGGCACCAAAATTTGATCACGCCCAACTATGCCTTGTAAGAAGGACTAAGCGGTCGCTGCAAAAATAACCTGGTTCAAGTCCTGAGTCGAATCCCACAGGGAACTAACCTATTTACTACAACCTTAAATAATACTAATGATAAGCTCAAACAACTTTCAGATGCAATAGTTTTATGAATAATCAGTAGAATTTATTTAGCCAAGGAAAAATGACAATAAAATTAGCAATAATCAAGACTAAAATTGAATTCAAGTGTAAAGGGATCTAGGGCTATTGATTTCCCCAATTGTCGGATTAATTCTCAATTCTTTAGCTATAATCTCGCCGTAATACTCTATGAGGATTATGAGTTCCGGGCTACCGTAATTACCTTTCGATCAATTACGATAATTTACTAGAAGCATTCTCTCGAACTACTCTAGTTAACAATTTATGCAACTCAGAATCATCCCACCAAAGTTTCATTATTTCTGACCCCACTTTTAAATTCAAGTAATTAATCTCTTAACTTCCCCAAAAGTGGTGTTGTTCAACAACAATCTAACCAAATGTTCTTTCTCAAGCAACACAAGGTGAATAGACATGATTAATCGAGGGCCCTTTCAATTAACCACAATACAATACGTAATTGAACAATCATAGAACAAACACGACTCAATTATAACAAAATAGAGTCAAAACTTCGTCCAACAATTGGTTCCATCAACCCTAGATAACAGATTTAGCTACTCATACTAATGGAAAACATATCACTAAAATAATTCATAATCAACAAATAGAAGTATCAAGAAGAAGATGAAAACTCTTAGGAATTTATCCGTCTTCTTCCCCTCGTTCTTGCCTCTAAAATCTTCTAAAAACAGCTATCCCTCACTTCTGAGCGAGTTTAGGTTTCATATAGGTTTAGGTTAGTCGCTTAGGAAATTACATAATTAACCCTGCATGTTTGGCTTTCGTCCGCCCGTCCGCAGCCGCGAATTCGACCGCGGATTTGGACTGCCTCACTGCTTTGAGTTCGCGGACCAGTTCGCGGCCCACTCCGTGGCTGCGCACCTGGAGGGGTCGTTTCGCTTGCTTTTCTCGCTCCTTTTTAACCCGGCTAACCTTCGATTGCCCTTTCACATTCCATGTTGACTCCAGAATACTCGTTAGCTCCCTCCTAGCTCGGAGTAGCTCCTACAAAGTATCAAATTCTTAATTAGAGCATTTTGTTATTTTTTAGCATTCAAATATCAATAAAGTGCGGCTAAATTAGAGTGTAAGTAGTGTCTAAATTACATGAATATAGCCTACTATTACAGCACCTCGGGTACTTGATGGGAATAATTTTTTTAAGGACACACTGTGCATTCAGTGGGCTCAATTTTATTCCAAAATTATTTTTCAGATTCCAGTTGATTATTTCGACATTCTGTTGCTGCTAATTTTGTGCTTTCTGTTTCAGAAAAATTTACTGTTTCATTATCTATTATAGTAATACAGATTCGATAACAATCTTAAGAAAATTAATTTTTTATATTATAATTTGTATTATATTTTTGGAGATTAAAACATGTGTGGTTTTCTACTTCTTCTGAATTTTTCTATTCTGATTTGAAGATATAAAAATATCATCGGAGTATTAAAGTTCAGAAACGATTTGAAGAACATAAAAATTTTATCGTTTTCTGTGAAACAGTATGTAAAAACTGTGGTTTTTATTTATTAAATGTACTGTTTATCATTAATTACAATACTATTTACTATACTATTTATTGCCATTAATTGAGCTCTTCTGTTGTTGACAGTGAGAAATGACAATTGATAATGGAAATCCTTCTGCGACCGGGAAAATTTTCTGGAGCCAACTTCAAAGGATGAGAGCAAAGGGTGTTTTTCTGGTTTACCACGCTTGGTATGCAAAAGTTCACTGTGAAGATCCTCCCGTGCCTGCCGTCGACATGCCGGACAATGAGAAATTTATGATTGTTGAGGCGTGGAAACAAACAGATTTTTTTTGCAAAGGCTACATTCTAACTGCTTTGGATGATGACTTGTACAATGTCTACAGTGCTATGAAAACTTCGAAAGAATTATGGGACGCACTTGAGAAGAAGTACAAGACTGAAGACGCATGCTTGAAAAAGTTTGTAGTTGCCAAATTTCTAGACTATAAAATGATAGACAACAAAACTTTTGGAACCCTAGTTCAAGAGTTTCAACTTAATTTTCACGACCTTATTGCTGAAGGTATGGCAGTGATGAAGCATTTCAAGTGGCTATATAGATGAAATTGAATATGGTTATTTTCTAAAGTATGTGTAAAAGTGTTAGGTGAAATTGCAATGTATATTTTAAAAATTACTGCCGAGACGGTAACACTGTTAGCTTGTCCATCTCGTAATAATTAATCTAACAATATCGTTCGGCTCAAATTAATAAGCTCGATATTTGTTGAGTATAAAGCTCCACCACAGAATGTGTTCCTTCAAAATGCAAAACTCTCTCTTTATGTTGCAACACGTGGAGAATTTCCTCTTTCACATTTGGGTAAAATTCGAGGGGGGTAAAATGATGATTTACCTGGTTCCTAAGAATAACATGACTTTTAAGCCATTAGGTTGCGTAGTGGTTAAGGTCGAGATCTTGATAGTAATTAAGGACCAAAATTGAACATGATTTGGTTATATACTCGTAAGTCCAAGTCTACCACTTCGCCAGAAAAATTTAGACAATTATTAGATGACTAGTATTCGTGTGATTTCCAATGGTACTTGTAACATTCTATTACTAATTAAATATAATTTTTTTTTAAAATTAGTAACACAAAAAGTTGAGTTTCTATATAAATGTTTTTCGCTATTTTAAGTATGATATTTAGGGTGTGTTTGGTAGGAAGGAAAATATTTTCCCGAAAAATATTTTCTTGGAAAATAAGTGGTTTTATTACTTATTTCCCCTTATTTGATTGGTGAGTGAAAAAAAAATTCTGAAAAATATTTTTTAGGAAAATAATTTTTACGCTACTCTCCTCACCCTTCTTCCCCCAAATCCCCATGTTTTATGTGCCTACCCCCCCCCCCCCCCACAACCATCCCACCCCAAATACTCAAGTTTTCAAGACTTTAATTTTCTTCAATAATTTAATTATTCTTTTAAAAATTCACACAAACTCAATGAACTAATATGGTACTTTACTTTTTCATGCAAAAATAATATTGAAATTTGTGCTCCAAAACTAAAAACAAATACTCTTTTTTGGTTGAAAAAAGAAAGTACTCTTTCTACAACATGAAAAGAAAATACTTATTTTGTTGAAATGAAAGAAAATACTTTTTCTACATCATGAAAAGAAAATACTCGTTTTGTTGAAATTAAAGAAAATACTTTTTATATCATGAACAAAAAAAATACTCATTTTGTTGAAATGAAAAAGAAAGTACTCTTAATAATTGGGGGTATTGGGGACTGGGGCGGGTAGGGTAGGGGTGGCTGGGTCTGAGGTGGGAGTGGGGGTAGGGGTGGGTGAGGTGTGGGGGGTGGGGGTGGGGGTGGGGATGTGGAATAGGGTGGGAAAGGTTGAAAAGGAGTTTTGGAAAATATTTTTCCTTCACTTGATAGGAAAAATATTTTCTTCCAATTGGAGGAAAATGAGTTCATGAGGAAAACATGGGAAAATTGGAAAGCATTCCTTACTTTCAAACTTTAATTACTCAAGTTATTGTTTGTTATGCGTTATTCAAATAAAGATTTATACTTAAAAATAATCTTATCTAGTTAATTCAAATTTAATAAGGCGAATTGAGACATAAATTAATACTGTGTAGTTGAATCATTAGTAGAGAACTAGAAATCTTGCATTAATCTATTTTATTCTTTTTGGTTAATAGCTAGCGCTTTAAGTACATTTCAGTTAATCCAAATAATTATTGTTCAGTGCCAATATAAATTTCATTAGTTGGTCAACTATAACATGAGGACTTACCAGTTTGTTTTATAGTGTCAACCTGACTTACTTTGCTAGTTTTCTGTACTCCTGAAAAGGCAAAGGTATAAATATGTCCTTGTACTATAGAAAATTGAGCACATTTGTCCTTCGTTGATATTTTAGCTCAAATATGTCCTTACCGTCACATAGTTGGTCCATATATGCCCTTAGAGTTAAACAGTTAGCTCATATATGCCATTTTCAAAACGGAATACATCCAAACTAATTAGGTCTTTCGTTAATTGTATTAAAGTGTATTACAAACACTATTTTCTTTGTATTAGTACTTTTTTTCTTTACCTTTCTCTTTTCTTTCTTCTTTTTTCTTTTCTTCTCTTTTTTTTCCTTTTTCTTTCTCCCTTATCCGTTTCCTCCATTACTAATATCTTCTCCATTTTTCTCATCAATTTCACTTGACAAAACTCATGAATTCCAATTACTAAGAAAATTCTCCCATAAGGTAATCAAGTTCCAATTTCACTGGCCCTCTAAATAAATAAAATTAAATTATTCCAAAAATTATGATTTAAACTTTAAAATAATATAAAAAAATCTCAACCTTTAACAATACTCAAAAGACCAAAATATTTAAATTATTTTCAGAAAGATAATTTAATGATTAAAAGTCTAGAGTTCAAGTTGTAGTGTTATAAATTTGAGTTGTTAGTCTTTTTTCAGCTGGATATTTTCTATTTTTTTATTAACAGTAAATTAGGGGTGTACATGAAACGGGTTGGTTCGATTTTTTTCAAAATCAAACCAAACCAATTATATCGGTTTGGATTGTTCGGTTTTGTTGGATTTTCGAATTTTTTGTTAGATAAATATTATTTCAATCTTACTTTGTTAAATTTTTTTGAACTAAATATATGTTTAGTAAAAATTAAAAAATTAAAAAATATATGATCTATAAAAATATTCTTATGGGAGAATTTTCTTAGTAATTGAAATTTATGAGTTTTGTCAAGTGAAATTGGTGACGAAAATGGAGAAGACATCAGTAATGGAGGAAATCGGTTAAGGGAGAAAGAAAAAGAAAAAAGAGAAGAAAATAAAAAAAATAAAAAAAAAGAAGAAAGAAAAGAGAAAAATAAAGGAAAAAAGTACTAATAAAAAGAAAATAGTGTTTGTAATACACTTTAATACAATTAACGAAAGAGTTAATTAATTTGGGTGGATTCCGTTTCGAAAAGGGCATATATGGGCCAACTGTGTAACTCTAAGGGCATATATGGACCAATTATGTGACGGTAAGGGCATATTTGAACTAAAGTATTAACGAAGGACAAATATGATCAATTCGTATAGTATAAGGGCATATTTGGACCTTTTCCGTTCTAAAAATGAAGTCCTACACAACTCTCCGAAAAAAGACAATCTTTTAATTTCCACACACAAAAGAAAGACCTCTTTCCAGTCTACTTCCATCATTCGATCGACTACCGAATTGTGAGACTTACCGGTTTGTCTATTGGATGTGCAAGTTGATTTTATTAATGAATTAAAACTTATATGCATTCACAATGTAAATTCTTTTTAAACTACTCGGTCGTTTTAAATAATTGGAGCTATGATTTAAAATTTATAAGTTCGAGATGGTAGCTCATTTAAGTTATTGGATCAAAATTAATAATTTATATATATTTAATGAATTTCTTAAAACAAATACATAGTTTGGACAAAAGTAACTGGATTCGACTAAACTAGTATATGGCATTGCTATGATCTCCGCACTGGATTTAAGTTGAGTGCAGTGGTAACGTAAAAATATTTACACGATCAGTTCACTTAATTATAAAGTAGCCGAAATAACTGGAACTAGTTACTTCAAAGTAAGACAATCAATCTGATAAAGAAAAACTTGTTATTCTGAACTCTTGGACTCAGACACTCTTCTATATAATTAGCACACACATCCACCAAACTTAATTAGCATCTAATTAAGTTCTTAGTACGAACAAGGTAAAAATAAGCATCCATCCATGGATGCTTTTGATCTCTCCACCCTTGTCTTTGTTATCTTCTCTCTAATCCTCACAGCTATTGTCTACAAACGTCGTTCTTCTAACAAAACCAAACTCCCCCCTGGTAGTTTTGGCTGGCCTGTAATAGGCGAAACCATAGACTTCTTATTTAGTAATCCTGAAAAGTTTGTGAGTAATAGAATGAAGAAATACTCCCCTGATATCTTCAAGACTAAAATAATGGGAGAGAAAACAGCAGTAATTTGTGGTCCTAATGGTCATAAATTCCTCTTCTCAAACGAAGAGAAACTCTTTACTTCATTTCGTACTCACTCCATGCAAAGAATTTTCCAATCCTACCAATCCAATTCTCCTTCTCCTTCTTCTTCTCCTTCTCCTTCTCAGTCTACTCGGGTTATAATTCGCCAACCCGGGTTTTTAAAACCCGAAGCCCTAACCAGATACTTGGGGGAAATGGATTTAATAACACAAGAGCTTTTGAAATCTCATTGGGAAGGCAGAAATGAGATTAAAACCTATCCTTTTGCTAAATTTTTGACATTAACTCTTGCTTGTCGTTTCTTTCTTGGCACAAATAATACAGATAGGATAACGAAACTCGTGAATTATTTTGATGACATTACTTTAGGGTTACATGCGATGATATTGAATTTTCGCGGGACGGCTTTTTATCGGGCGAATAAGGCGGCGTTTGCCGTTAGAAGGGAACTTATAGGTGTGATCAAAGAGAAGAAAGAGGAAATGGCAAATGGAGTGAAAATGCAAGACATATTGTGTTATATGATAGTTGTTACGGATAGTAAAGGAAAGTTCATGCCTGAGAATGAGATTGCTGATAAAATTATGGGACTTTTAGTAGCTGGATATAGCACTGTTGCTACTACCATAACCTTTCTCATGAAATATGTTGGACAGAGATCTGATATCTATGAAAAGATTTTGATTGGTATGTACATCTTCTTCGTCTCACTTTTTATTTCTTCATTTCTTTTCCTTTTATTTTCTTATTATATCCACTTACCACCACCAATTATGGATAGTTGCTTATAATTATAGTGCTTAGTTTTTAAAAGATATGCACAAATTCTTTTGAAAGTACGCCTCTTGACTTATATGGTGTCTGAACGTCGTAGCTCTAGTGGACATGAAATTCCAGTATAATTTGGGATAGGTAAATCTAGGTCAAGTCTTGAATGGAGCATGTATAAGTTTTCATGAAATCTTTTCATAGTATTAGATTAGATAACCAATAAAAATCATCCGTAAAAAAGAAAGAAAAAGAAACAATTGACTTGTTTCGTAGCCAGCATAAATTGATGGTTTTCTTATTTGTAATCGAGAGAAATATATTTAAGTTATATATTGTATTAACAGATCGTTTTTACAATTTTTTTTTTTTTGTTGGTTGAGAGAAATATATTTAAGTTATATATTGTATTAATAGATCATTTTTACAATTTTTTTTTTGTTGGTTTCCCACCCAGCGTCCGGTACTTGTATTGGAGTCCGACTATATCCAGATTCGCGCCGCGTATGGCCCATTCGGGGGAAGCGCTCCCTACTAACAATTTTTCCATACCCAGGTCTTGAACCCGAGACTTCTAGTTAAGGAAAGAGCAGCCCTATCCGCTGCACCACATCTTATGGTGGTGATTGTTTTTACATTTCAATGAATATTAACCTGTGATAACAAGTTAATTAGTTGATACTCTTATTAGGTTATGGATTAATGTTTATCATAAAAGTTTATAAGTATGACTAATTATTTACTTTATCGATTTATAAAACTTAAATTCTGTTAAAATACAGAGCAAAAGGAGATTGTAGCGGCGAAAAAGCCAGGAGAAGTTTTAACATGGGAGGACATGCTGAAAATGAAGTACTCATGGAATGTTATATGTGAAACAATGAGGCTAACTCCACCTCTTCAAGGTACTTTTAGACAAGTGCTAACAGACTTCACCTATGCTGGTTACTCCATCCCCAAGGGTTGGAAGGTATTTCCATTTACTTTGACCATCTCACTATTTTATTATATATTTTTTTTCGTAGTTTTGTTTCAACTTGGAAGGAAGCCTCGGAGCATCGGTAGAGTTGTCTGTGTGTGACCTATAGGTCACGGGTTCGAGCCGTGAAAGTAGTCACTAATGCTTGCATTATGGTAGGCTGTCTAAATCACACCCTAGGGGTGCGGCCCTTCCTCTGACCCTGCGTGAATGCGGGATGCTTTGTGCACCGGGCTTTCCTTTTTAGTTTAGTTTCAATTTGAAATAAAAAGCTTAAATTTGAAAAATTAATTTGGAGAGTATTCAAGTGAAAAAAATATTTTTAAGTGAAATGTATGTTCGATCATAATTTTAAAACCCAAATAGGCTTTTCCAATCTCTATATCAAATACTTATTTTTTCAACCTCAACCAGATAGCGTCCAAATGGTTTGAAGTTTTTTAATAAAAAAAAAGGTATTTGGAACACACTCAGTAACCACTTAAGAATACATCTTATCTCAACCTTAATAATTAATTGGTTCAAAGGTCAAAAGTTCCGTAGTGATCCACTAATCTGAACATTTTGCGACCAAATTCCACTTTGATATTATGATATATTAATCCTCCAAACTCTGGAGCCAATAATCTGCCGATATGATATTAAAGTTTAATGAATTAATTTGACATGTATAGGTTTACTGGACAGCAAGCAGCACAAACAAAAATCCTGCATATTTTCAGAACCCCGAACAGTTTGATCCGTCAAGATACGAAAAACGCGACGAGCCAACTCCATACACATACGTGCCATTTGGGGGTGGACCAAGAATGTGCCCTGGCAAAGAGTATGCTCGCCTTGCAATTTTAACTTTTCTTCACAATGTTGTACTGAAATACAAGTGGGAATTACTAGCACCAGATGAGAAGGTTGTTGGTGATATGATGCCTACACCAGAAAAAGGACTTCCTATCCGTCTTCACCAACACTAAAAATTGATTAAGAAGCCATCACCTTTTTCGATTATATTCTCTTAGCCATCAAAATATATAGGACTTTCGATTTCAATTAATGAAATTATCAGATTTTTCGTTTTCTTGATCTTGTTTTAAAGTTGTGAGTTCACTAAGGACTTGTTATTGTTAAATTTGAGACGATCATGTTTTGTTAGAGAACTTTTGCACAATTCTATAATTTGTTGATTATGTTAAGTTAATTAATGAGGCTTTTTAATCTGTTGTCTTTATTATTCAGCAATCACTAAGAGGTACTCGCCTATGATGCATGTAGAGTTGTTGACTTTTTAACCAAAAAAATAAAATCTTTAGTCAAAATCTATTTTAAAAAGAACTCGGGTTACTGATAACCAAATAATTCTCTACTTCCTCAGTAATTCGCTTAAAAGGAAATAAAGTTGACAAAAAGTAACTAAAAAGAAAGAATAATTGATTGTACTGAATAAGCAAGAGAAAGTGAATATATTTCGAATAATTGATTGTACTGAATAAGCAAGAGAAAGTGAATATATTTCGATAGTACTCCGAACGTGTTTTTACAAATGAGATTCTCCTCCTTTATATAGGAGTTTACAAATATAACGTTTCCTCCTATTTATGACAGAATCATTATGAGCTTTAGTGGCAGTAATTGTCCGTTATGATTGGTAATCGTAACTGTCTATGAAGATTTTGTAATGATTCTGATTCCCCTTCTTCATTAATTGTAGGTCCGTGAATCTTTCCTCTTTCTAGTCTTGATTCATTCTGCTCGTGCCTCTTCAGCAATTGTATTAGGTTCGAATGTTGGTTCTCCGTTATCTCGTGGGTGTTTGCCTCGTACTTCTTGTGCTTCATACATCTTTTAAATGAAATATAAAAGTTGTCATTTCCTCATTATTCCATGTATCATGCTCTATCAGCTAAATATAATTCCACGTGTATCATTTATTTACCACCAATACAGATAGTCCCCCCACTTTCTGAATATTCTACAATTGAATATTCGGTAAGTGGTATGTATTTATGGCGGAAATTCTTTGTTGTCGTTTTCCAAGCATCATTGTGCTTTCTTCAAAATTAACGCGTCGTATATCACTTCCATTTAATGCATATGCCATGTGGCTTTTGATGATTGGTTTTGTGGCTTCTCAGCATTTTTTAGGACTTTTCATACTTCTTAGGTTTTAGGAAACCTTTATTATACAGTGTTCTTCTTCTTCTTCATTCTTCCTTCTTTTTACGACGCATATTCCTCTGTTAATTTCTTATACAACCATGTCTTCATCAACTCCTAATCCTCGCAAAGTCGTAATTGCTGATGAACTTGCTCCTCCATCTGCTCTTGTGAGAAGTAGACGAGGAGGTAGACTTCATAGTTTAGATTCGTTGTCCACTCTTGGTTCTTCATCTCAAACCACTACTCCCACTTCTTCTTCTTCTAAACCTAAGGATTCTTTAACCCCTAGATCTTCTTCTAGAAATAGGGAATCGAGTGAATCTATACGTGAACCAACGGTTGATGAAATTGTTCCACCGGAATTTTCTTTCTCATCTGATCGAGAAACCAAAAGAAATCAAGTTTCTTCTTTAGCTGCTCATGATCGTGCCGATCTTTATCCTACTCAAATTACCACTGGTTTAATTTCTCTTGTTCGAAGAGAATGTAACTGGAAACCTGAATTCCTAGTTTTAGTTCCTGATCCAAACCAAAGAATAACCTCATATCAGGCTGGTTATTTCTTTAATTATACATATCCTTTCACTTTAGGATTTAGACCACCCATTGACCGAGTAATCATTGAATTTTGCCGCTTCTTTTATATATGCCTGGGACAAATTAGCCACATTATTTAAAGGGTTGTTGCATGCCTTCGTTACCTATCTAACTTGGCTTCCATGCCTTTCACCTTTCATCATTTGCTTCATCTTTATTCCCTCAAATTATTTCGTGAAGGGGTGTTTTTACTTGTGGCTAGAAGCAAGAGGGTATTGGTTAGCCTTGAGGATGATAGAGACCGTTGCTGGTATGCTCGCTTTGTAGCTGCTCCCACAAGTGCTTTAGTGGGTGAAGAGAATATACCCTTTCCAGAAAAGTAAAATTTTGCACGTAAGTATTTTTTCTTTACCTTTTATTTTCTTTCTTGAAACAAGAAACTTTTAATCTCGTGTCTACTTTTTCAGCAACCATGGAAGTTTTCGAGGAGATTCCTAACTTTCATGCTTTGGTAGAAAAGTTATTATCAGTTGCCCCTATGGAGAGAAGGTCTTGGAAGTACCTTTCTCAAAGGTTTGGTTGGAAAGTCAAAACACACGGTATATTTTCTGTTCAATTTCTCTTCTTCTCTTGTGTTGGTTTAGAAGCTTCTTACCAAACTTCTCTATTTTGTTAGGATTTTCTATTCGTGGTATCAGTCCCGCGTCTATTTCTTCTACAAGACTTTCTGTATCTCTTGCTCAAGAGAGATTGAGCTCTTCATCGAAAAGAAAAGTTGATGGTTTTCGTGGCTCTAAGGGTGAAGAAGAACATGAAGAGGGTTCTTTAGTGCGCAGGCCTCAGGTTAGGAGGCGCGTTATTTCCGATGATGAAGCTACCACTCCTCCAAGTTCAATCCCTTCGAGACTTTTAGATGAGCCCGAAAGTGCTACATTAGTGATTTCTGATGAAGAGATGAATATTCCTACCTGTGATTCTGCTGATCAGTTGTTTACCCGTGGTTTTGATAATGAAACCTTTGGTCCCATTTCTGAAGAGTTGCCTCTAGCCTCTCTTCCAGTGCCAGTCCCCATTCGTTCTCAAGCTCCCCTACCTGAAGTTGTTGCTACTGCTCTCCCAGTGACTATTTTCACTTTCTCTACTATTCCAGTTGCTACTACTTCTCATGCAGAAGCTGGGCCTTCTAGTAGCAATAAAGCGATGAAGAAGATTATCATTGAGGTTCCTGAGAGTGGGAACTTGCTGAAAGAATCTGGTCAAGATGATGTATGGTTGAAACCTGTATTTGGTCCAGTAGAGAAGGCAAAATTGGAGAGTCACGGCTCATTGACTTGGATGAATGATATTGTTTATTCATCTCTGAAGGTTCGATTTTTAACTTTACTTCTTTTCTTTTCCTTGTTGTTGTTTTCTCTTATTTAACCATAACTCCCTTCCTTTCTTTTGTAGATCAATTTGATAGTCATATAGCTTATGAAAAGGATTGTTCATACCTAGCAATAAGTCATTGATTACCGTACCAAAGCTGACAACTGGAAGGAGCAATTTGAGGGTCTTCAACTAGAGAAGGAAGTTTTGGCTGAAGAGAAGAATGCCTTGGAGCAACAAGCGAAGATGGTTGCGGCTGAGTTAGAAATTGAAAAGGCATCTTCAAGTCAAGTTGGCAAAGACAAGGATATCCTTGAGTCTTCATTCGCTGAGTAGCTTTCGAAAGCCACTGAAGAGATAAGGGGTCTGAAGGAACTTCTTAACCAGAAAGAGACTTATATCGGAGAGTTAGTTCAATCACTTATACAAACTCAAGAAGATCTTCGTGCCTCTTCTGATAAGATCAAGTTCTTGGAGAGTTCTCTTGCCCCTTTGAAGACTGCCTCCGATGCTTCTAAAGTTGAGAAAGAAGATCTGAAGGCTGAGATTGATCAGTGGGAGAAAGATTATGAAGCTCTTGAAGATAAGTTGACACTCGATGTGAGTTGGGCTTTTTTTAATACCCGCCTCGAAACTTTGATAGAGGCTAGCCAGGAAGGCTTCGACCTGAATGCTGAGATCGCCAACGCTAAAAAAACGATTGAAAAAACTCGGCAAAGTCAAAGTTTTTCCTCACCTGAGGTTGATGTTTCCGAAGGTGATGATCCTATTCCTGGTAAAGTTTGTGCTCAATCCCCTACTCCCCAAGATGAATCTTCTCCTGTTGTTGATGATGCCACCTTGGATGTTGCCCCTTAGTTTTATTTGAAACTTTTTTATGGGAATTGTTTTTTTCGTTTTGGAATGGATGTTAGTTTTTAATCCTATCTTGTTTTGGGGTTTGATAGCAAACAAGTACCTTAGTTTTGGCCAAGTTTAATATATAAATCTTTCCTTATTTTGATGTTGAGTTTTTGTTTTACTCTTTGGCTTTTAAACCTGCATTTAAAATACTTTAATATTTCGTGATTTTGATAGACACGAATTTTTATAAAAGAAGGTCCTTTTTATAAACAACACTAATGAAGAAGATGTCCCAACTTCATATTGGTGTAAATATATGAAAGTAGTAGAAAAAGAAATACTTTGAGGAAGTTTCATGCTTTGAACTTTCAAATTTTATATAACACATTTCATGTATACAAATAACTTTTTGTACAACATCTACAATTCTTTCATAACTGTGTTCTTTGTAACAGGTTTCAAAATTTCGGGTCTATTTAGTAACCCGTGACTAATTATTGCCCTTAACCTATAAACTCGTAGGAACTTGAAATGTATCTTGTGTCCATCTTGTATCTTTCCCGCGAGTTTATACCTTATCAAGCCTACTTCAAAGGTTTTTGACTCAGGCTTGTTTTTTGGCTCTTGATTAACTCTTGACTTTTGACTTTTGACTTTTGGACTGATCCAGGCTTGAATTCTAACTTTTAGTCTTCTTTGCCTTTATATATACAGTCCCCCAAATGTTAGAGTTTTGAAGTATGAAATCTCGAGCACTTGATTGTTCCTTCCATTTGGTCCATTTCCTGAAAAGAAAAATACATACGGGACTCAAAGGTATATATTTAGATGATGACTGCTTAACCCTTCTTATTTCCATCAAAAAGGTTGTAACCTAGACTGGGAATAATTATGTATTCTGCGTGTCTTTCGGATCTAATGTCATCATTTGGTATGGGCTAGATTTTTGCCTATCATCTAAAATTGTTAGTATAATTTAAAAGAACAAAATAAAATCACAGTTGAGCGATACCTGACCGTGGGTACTTCCTTTGCCTAGAAGTAATACTTCTTTAAATGAACAACATTCTAATACGATGGTAGTACCTTGCCTTCCATGGTTTTCAACTCATAAGCCCTTTTTTTCCGGCGGTGCTTCGAATCTTGTAAGGACCTTCCCAATTTGGACTCAACTTCCCTGCACCAGTTGCTTTAGTTGTTTGAAAATCATTTTTGAGAACGAAGTCCCCAATCTTGAAGTATCTGAGATAAGCTTTCCTGTTGTAGTATCGCTCAATAATTTGCTTCTGAGCTGCCATTCTTATTAGAGCCGCTTCTCTCTTTTCCTCGAGTAAATCTAAATTCGTTCTCATCTCTTCACCATTTGATTCATCAGTTGCTTGTGTAAATCTCGTACTTGGCTCACCTATTTCAACTGGAATTAAGGCTTCAGCACCATAAACAAGTGAAAATGGAGTCTCTCCCGTGCCTGTCTTTGATGTCGTTCGATAAGCCCATAATACTCCTGGTAGCACCTCAAGCCACTTTCCTTATGATTCCTCTAATCTTTTCTTCAAATTATTAATAATAACCTTATTTGTTGATTCAGCTTGTCCATTGGCCACGGGGTGTTCTTTTAAAAATTCACACAAACTCAATGAACTAATATGCTGCTTTACTTTTTCATGCAAAAATAACGTTGAAATTTGTGCTCCAAAACTAAAAACAAATACTCTTTTTTTGGTAGAAAAAAAAAGTAATCTTTCTACAACATGAAAAGAAAATACTTATTTTGTTGAAATAAAAGAAAATATTTTTTCTACATCATGAAAAGAAAGAAAAAGAAACAATTGACTTGTTTCGTAGCCAGCATAAATTGATGGTTTTCTTATTTGTAATCGAGAGAAATATATTTAAGTTTTATATTGTATTAATAGATCGTTTTTACAATTTTATTTTATTTTGGTTTTCTACCCAGCGTCCGGTACTTGTATTGGAGTCCGATTATATCCGAATTCGCACCGCGTATGGCACATTCGGGGGGAAGCGCTCCCTACTAACGATTTTTCTATACTCACGTCTTGAACCCGAGACTTCTAGTTAAGGACAGAGCAGCCATATCTGCTGCACCATCGTTTTTACATTTCAATGAATATTAACCTGTGATAACAAGTTAATTAGTTGATACTCTTATTAGGTTATGGATTAATATTTATAATAAAAGTTTATAAGTATGACTAATTATTTACTTTATCGATTTATAAAACTTAAATTCTATTAAAATACAGAGCAAAAGGAGATTGTAACGGCGAAAAAGCCAGGAGAAGTGTTAGCATGGGAGGACATGCTGAAAATGAAGTACTCATGGAATGTTATATGTGAAACAATGAGGCTAACTCCACCTCTTCAAGGTACTTTTAGACAAGTGCTAACAGACTTCACCTATGCTGGTTACTCCATCCCCAAGGGTTGGAAGGTATTTCCATTTACTTTGACCATCTCACTATTTTATTTTATATTTTTTTTCGTAGTTTTGTTTCAACTTGGAAGGGAACCTCGGAGCATCGGTAGAGTTGTCTGCGTGTGATCTATAGGTCACGGGTTCGAGCAGTGAAAGCAGTCATTAATGTTTGCATTATGGTATGCTGTCTACATCACATACCTAGGGGTGCGGCCCTTCATCTGACCATGCGTGAATACGGGATGCTTTGTGCATCGGGCTTTTCTTTTTAGTTTAGTTTCAATTTGATATAAAAAGCTTAAATTTGAAAAATTAGTTTGGAGAGTATTCAAATGAAAAAATATTTTCAAGTGAAATGTATATTCGATCACAATTTTAAAACCCAAATAGGCTTTTCCAATCTCTATATCAAATACTTATTTTTTCAACCTCAACCAGATAGCGATCAAATGGTTTGAAGTTTTTTAATAAAAAAAAAGGTATTTGGAACACACTCAGTAACCACTTAAGAATACATCTTATCTCAACCTTAATAATTAATTGGTTCAAAGGTCAAAAGTTCCGTAGTGATCCACTAATCTGAACATTTTGCGACCAAATTCCACTTTGATATTATGATATATTAATCCTCCAAACTCTGGAGCCAATAATCTGCCGACATGATATTAAAGTTTAATGAATTAATATGATGCCTACACCAGAAAAAGGACTTCCTATCCGTCTTCACCAACACTAAAAATTAATTAAGAAACCATCACCTTTTTAGATTATATTCTCTTAGCCATCAAAATATATAGGACTTTCGATTTCAATTAATAAAATTATCAGATTTTTCTTTTTCTTGATCTTGTTTTAAAGTTGTGAGTTCACTAAGGACTTGTTATTGTTAAATTTGAGACGATCATGTTTTGTTAGAGAACTTTTGCACAATTCTATAATTTGTTGATTATGTTAAGTTAATTAATGAGGCTTTTTAATCTGTTGTCTTTATTATTCAGCAATCACTAAGAGGTACTCGCCTATGATGCATGTAGAGTTGTTGACTTTTTAACCAAAAAAAAATAAAATCTTTAGTCAAAGTCTATTTTAAGAAGAATTCGGGTTATTGATAACCAAATAATTCCCTACTTCCTCGGTAATTCGCTTAAAAGGAAATAAAGTTGACAAAAAGTAACTAAAAAGAAAGAATAATTGATTGTACTGAATAAGCAAGAGAAAGTGAATATATTTCGATAGTACTCCAAACGTGTTTTTACAAATGAGATTCTCCTCTTTTATATAGGAGTTCACAAATATAACGTTTCCTCCTATTTATGGTAGAATCATTATGAGCTTTAGTGGCATTAATTGTCTGTTATGATTGGTAATCGTAACTGTCTATGAAGATTTTTTAACAATTCTGATTCCCCTTCTTCATTAATTGTAGGTCCATGAATTTTTCCGCTTTATAGTCTTGATTCATTTTGCTCGTTCCTCTTCAGCAATTGTATTAGGTTCGATAATGAAATCTTTGGTCCCATTTCTGAAGAGTTGCCTCTAGCCTCTCTTCCAGTGCTAGTCCTCATTCGTTCTCAAGCTCCCCTACCTGAAGTTGTTGCTACTGCTCCTCCCGTGACTGCTTCCACCTTCTCTACTATTCCAGTTGCTACTACTTCTCATGTAGAAGTTGGGCCTTCTAGTAGCAATAAAGCGATGAAGAAGATTATCATTGAGGTTCGTGAGAGTGGGAAATTGCTGAAAAAATCTGGTCAAGCTGATGTATGATTGAAACCTTTGTTTGGTCCAGTAGAGAAGGCAAAATTGGAGAGTCACGGCTCATTGACTTGGATGAATGATATTGGTCATTCATCTCTGAAGGCTCAAATTTTTACTTTACTTCTTTTCTTTTCCTTGTTGTTGTTTTCTCTTATTTAACCATAACTCCCTTCCTTTCTTTTGTAGATCAATTTGATAGGCACAGAGCTTATGAAAATGATTGTTCATACCCAGCAACAAATCATTGATTACCGTACCAAAGCTGATAACTGGAAGGAGAAATTTGAGGGTCTTCAACTAGAGAAGGACGTTTTGACCAAAGAGAAGAATGTCTTGGAGCAACAAGCAAAGATGGTCGCGCCTGAGTTAGAAATTGAAAAGGCATCTTCAAGTCAAGTTGGCAAAGACAAGGATATCTTCTACTTAATTAGCTAGTAACACAAAAAGTTCAATTTCTATATAAATATTTTGCACTATTTAAGTATGATGTTTATTTCAAACTTTAATTACTCAAGTTATTGTTTGTTATACGTTATTCAAATAAAGATTTATACTTAAATATAATCTTATCTAGTTAATTCAAATTTAAAAAGGTGAATTGAGACATAAATTAATACTCTGTACTTGAATCATTTTAGAATTAGAAATCTTGCATTAATCGATTTTTTTTGGTTAATAACTAGCGCTTTAAGTATATTTCAGTTAATTTAAAAAGTATTTATCTACACTTAGTTTTAGTACTTCTATCCAAACATGCAGGTAATTGCTTATTCATAATATCAACTCTAATACTTAATTAGGAAGCAGGAGTCTCTAAATCAATATGTTACCTATTAGTTGCTGGGATTAAAAGATTGGTGAATGGAAAATGGAGGAAAGAAAGTGGAGGAAAAATGAGCTCCTTTTTGTTTTGGAAAGAACAAGTGTCCCTCATTGGTGGTGAAAAGAAAAGTGAATGTGCTTATATTGAGAAAGCACTTCTCTTTGTGTTAAATGAGTTGGAAAGAAAGTAAGTCACACATCGTCGTCGCTCGGTTTCGGATTTGGTTAAAGATCGATTGATTAATCTTTTTGAACAAAATTTCTTTCAATTAATTAATTAATTAACGAGAATTCAACCCGGAATAACCTAGGACCCGCGACGCGACCCAGTCAGTTTCTTTAACGGATTATTTTAAATCCTTTTTTCCGAAATATTTCAAACGGGAAATGTTCTCACCTGTTCCAACAACCATGGCTTTTTCTGAAAGGTTGCAAACCTTTTCAGAAACAGTGCCAGAAAATGGCTATAAATATGCCTTGTTCCCAAAATCTTTCCTTACGAAATTTTCTGAGCTTCGCTTCTACTCCTTCTTCTGCACAATTAAAATTCTAGTGTGGTTTACAGTTTTCGAGTGGTTCGTTATTTAACTGGCATTATTGGTACCAACTTTGGTGAGTTAAATCGTTCTATCCTGGGAGGATAATATTCCAGCACCTCGGGTACTTGATGGAAATAATTTTATTAAGGACACATTGTGCATTCAGTGGGCTCGATTTTATTCCTAAATTATTTTTTAGATTCTGGTTGATTATTTCGACATTCTATTGCTGCTAATTTTGTGTTTTCTATTTCAGAAAAATTTACTGTTTCATTATCTATTATAGTAATACAGATTCGATAAGAATCTTAAGAAAATTAATTTTTTATATTATAATCTGTATTCTATTTTTGGAGATTAAAACATGTGTGGTTTTCTACTTCTTCTGAAATTTTCTATTCTGATTTGAAGATATAAAAACTTCATCGGAGTATTAAAGTTCAGAAACGATTTGAAGAACATAAAAATTTTATCGTTTTCTGTGAAACAGTATGTAAAAACTGCAATTTTTTATTTATTAAACGTACTTTTTATCATTAATTACAATACTATTTACTCTAGTATTTTTTACCATTAATTGAACTCTTCTGTTGTTGACGGTGAGAAATGACAATTGTTAATGGAAATCCTTCTGCGACTGTTGCGGCAATGACGATAGCCTCGTCAAGCCGAACTGTTGTGCCACCGGCCGAGAAATTGGGAAAATTGTGTGGAGCCAACTTCAAAGGATGACATCAAAGGGTATTTTTCTGGTTTACCACGCTTGGTATGCAGAAGTTCACTGTGAAGACCCTCCCGTGCCTGCCGTCGACATGCCGGACAATGAGAAGTTTATGATTGTTGAGGCGTGGAAACAAACAGACTTTCTTTATAAAGGCTACATTCTAACTGCTTTGGAGGATGACTTGTACAATGTCTACAGTGCTATAAAAACTTCGAAAGAATTATAGGACGCACTTGAGAAGAAGTACAAGACTGAAGACGCATGCTTGAAAAAATTTGTCATTGGCTGAAGTGTCGACATGAGTCGTAGTCGAGATGCCGACAAGAGCCGTAATCTAGATGTCAACAAGGGTCGAGGTCGAGGTCGAATATTGATAATAGGAGCTGTAACGGTTAGTTTGTCAGGATGGGATATTATAAGGGAATATTCTAATGGATATTATCTACACTTGTACTATTAGGGTTTCTTAAAAAAATATCTCATATATATATAGAATGAAAGGACAATGATAGGGGTATGTAATATTCATTTCGATAAGAACACTTTTCAGAAGAATATTCTTTCTCTCTTGCGAAAATACAAAGATTACCTTTTTATAAAGATTCTTGCTCATATCATTCCACACTTTTCCACTAGATCCGAGGATTGTTTAAACAAATCTTGAATCTTTCTGTCACTCATCATTGTCAGGAGTAACATTCGTCTAATCCATCTATTATTGGGTGAATCGTTCTCCCTATTTACTTAAATATCATTTATTGTTATTTATTGCTAGTTACACCCCCACAATTGTTGTACGCTAAGAATATTTTGCACTTATTGTCATCAATCATTTACAGGATCTGTCCCCATAATTCCCCACACGTTTTCGAGATTTGCATCTAGAGTTATTATCCTTAACTAGATTTAACCCATTATTACATAAATTTAATAGTTTAGCCGAAAGTTACACTTTTTGGTCAAACGATTTGGCGCCATCTGTGGGGAATTTCTAGCTAAGTCTTTTAGTTTCTTCTAGATCTACAATCGACACTGATTACTAACGTAAAAAAAAATACGACCTTTTTTCTCTATGCATGCATAGATCTAATATGACAGGTAACAGAGAAGAAAGAACGAGAATAATGAGTGACCTCCCAACCAACCTCATGAACATCATCCACGAAAGCTCTGAAGCAGTGGACGAGGACACAATGCCCAATGACTCTCCTAGGCGAGGTGGATCACCCCTCCCCACTGCAGCATCACAAAATTGTTTGGTAAGACAGCCTCCACATCCGTGGGAGAGGAGGCACCACCAGCGATAAATAAGCTCCTTGGGGCTTGGCTAACTGATACACTAACCAGCTTCCTCCACAAGCCCGTTCAGGACGCAGTCGCGGTAAATGCGAGAGCATGTGCCATACCAACAATGGACGAGCAACATGATCAACCTCCTCATTCCGCGATGACATGTATTACTCACAATGTTGTTAACAGTGCAAGCGACGACGCTCTCACATCCATTTTGAAAAGGATGGAGGAAATGGAAAACGAGAACAAGGCACTTTGGGACCAAATGAGAGAACGCTAAGAAAGGGTCGATAAAATACCGGGCGCTCCTAAGCTATTGCCGAAGTGAGATGCCGGTTGATTCGTCAAGCAGCCGTACAGTGATAGTGCTGCCCCGCATGCCATACCAAAGACCTTTAAAATGCCGCCCTATCTGAAAATATATGATGGAACAACTGACCCCGAGGATCATGTGACCCATTACGTCACCGCCGTGAATGGCAATGACCTCGCCAAGGAACAAGTATCCTCCATTCTTCTAAAGCAATTCAGCGAAACCCTCACGGGAGGTGCATTAACCTGGCATTCGCAACTGCCTACACGTTCCATCGAAACCTTTGAGGAAATGACTGATAAGTTCGTGACGGCCCACGCTGGGGCCAAGAAGGTTGAGGCAAGAGCAAACGACATCTTTGCTATAAAACAGTCTCCGGAAGAGGGGTTGAGGGACTTCCTCGCCCGTTTTAACCGAGTAAGAATGATCTTGCCCAATGTATCAGAAGGAATGGCGGTAGCTTCTTTTCAAAACGAGCTGAGCAGAAATGGTTCAAGGGCGACAAGAAAATTATTAAGTCGGCTTATTAAGTATCCCCTAACAACTTGGGATGAAATACATAATGAAAATTGTGCCGAAGTCCGAGCAGACGAAGACGACCTCAATGGGCCTACCCATCGACTGACCTTGGTACAAGCAGAATCCAGAAAAGATAGGAGAAATGATATCAGAAGAGATCCTGTGAACTCACGACCGAACAGGGAACGACATCTCCCATATGTCAGAACCACCGTTGCGTCCTCATCTCGCCATGAAGAAGGCCCATCCTGACCAAGAACAGGGACTCACCGAAATGAGAGAGGTATGCCCCTTTTACTATCCGCTCACAATTTTTGCGTGTAACCTACAGAGATCGTCTACGCCTTGGAGAAGCTCAGACCGAAGGTGAAGTGGCCACAAAAGATGAGGTCGGACCCGAATACTAGAAAATCAGATGCCCTCTATGAGTTCCATCAAGAGCGAGGACACAAAACCGAAGATTGCATTGCCCTAAGACAAGAGGTCGTAAACATGTTGCGACAGGGACACCTCAAAGAATTGTTGAGCGATCGGGGAAGGACCAACTTTGCTAGGGGACGTGAACACCATCAAGGGTCGCCAAAACCGCCCTCGCCAGCCCGCACCATCCAAATGATCATCGGTAGTGAGGATGACGTTTCCATCAACAGTGTGAAGTTCACCACAACCCACAAGCTCAAACAGTCGATCACCCACGAACGGTATGACAAACGCGAAGAAAGTATCATCTTCAAAAAGTCAGATACCAACGGTTTGGCTTTCCCTCACTATGATGCCCTTGTTATTACTTTACGAATTCTAGATACCGACGTAAGATGAATTATGGTAGACGATGGGAGAGGAGCGTGTATTATCCATCCTCCAGTATTCGCACAAATGAAACTCGAGGATAAGATAGTGCCACGCTGCATCACACTAACAGGCTTTAACAATGCAGTTGAGCGAACATCTGGCGAGATCACACTCCCCATCATAACGAGTGGCGTCACTCTGGAGACCACATTCCACATCATGGACCAGGACACGGCATATAACGCCATCACAGGGCGACCATAGATACATACTATGAGAGTTATTGCCTCTAGCTTGTACCAAATCATCAAATTCCCAACTCCATGGGGGATATTCAGTATACGAGGGGAGCAACGCACATCCCAAGAGTGCTACCGCATCTTCCTAGACTACACGGCCACCCAACAAACAAACGATAAAGGAAAAGAAGCATAGCAATCAACAGGGTCGAGGTCGGTAAGCGATGACAGCGAGGACGTCATCAGAGACCCCGATATGGTCGAGGCCACAATATCGACAATAGAGGAGCTCGACCCCGTTCAACTAGACAGCAATGACCATAGCAAGAAAGCTTACATCGGCTGCAAACTTCAGGAACCGAGTAAGCTTCATGAATTTTTAACTGCTAACACAGACTTGTTTTCTTTTAGCCATAAAGATATGTCAGGTATCCCAAAGGATATCGCCACGCACAAATTGAACGTTGATCCACTCTACCACCCTTCCCCCTGGTGAGGCAGGTTCGGCATAAGTTCAACTCTACAATCAATGATGCAGTGCATAAAGAAGTGGAAACTTTGTTAGAAAACGGCTCTGTTAGAGAGCCGAAGTACCCCCAATAGGTCGCCAACGTAGTCATGGTGAAAAAGAAGAACGACAAGTGGCGTATGTGCGTAGATTTCACTGACCTAAACAAAGCTTGCCCCAAGGATTCATTTCCATTACCTCATATTAATC
The DNA here is from genome assembly GCF_000390325.3 of Nicotiana tomentosiformis. Taxonomy (NCBI): domain Eukaryota; kingdom Viridiplantae; phylum Streptophyta; class Magnoliopsida; order Solanales; family Solanaceae; genus Nicotiana; species Nicotiana tomentosiformis. Next base: position 57,047,473 of record NC_090813.1, on the reverse strand, counting down.
AACTCATCGACGCAACAACCAGGCATGAGTTGCTAAGTTTCTTGGATGCCTACTCGGGCTATAATCAGATCCTAATGGAGGAAGAGGACCAGTAAAAGACCACCTTCATCACCCACCAGGGGACGTACTGCTACAGGGTCATGCCTTTCGGACTGAAAAATATGGGGGCAACTTACCAAAGGTTGGTGACAAAGATGTTCAAAGAACAACTCAGAAAAATGATGGAAGTCTACATCGACGACATGCTGGTCAAATCCAAAAGGAAATAAGATCACATCGACCACTTGAGATAAGCTTTCGGCATACTCAGGCAATACTGCATGAAACTGAACCCCGAAAAATGTGCATTCGGCATGGCCTTAGGGAAATTCTTGGGTTTTCTAGTATCACATCGAGGTATTGAGGTCAATCCCGACCAAATCAAGGCCATTGAATGGATACCATAGCACTTGACCACCAATAAGCAGGTCCAGAGGTTGACCGGCCGTATCGCCGCCCTTTCGAGATTCATCTCACGATCCTCTGATAGGTGCCATAAGTTCTTCGGCGTACTCAAAAAGGAGAACGGCCTCCAATGGACCCGTGAGTGCGTCCAAGCCCTGAAAGAGTTAAAGGTGTATTTGACCTCGCCACCGTTGCTCTCAAAACCAGAACCGAGATAGCCCCTCCTCGTCTATCTCATCGTGTCCGAAGTAGCTGTGAGCGTAGTCCTGGTCCAAGAAAATAAAGGTACGCAATCTCCCATCTATTACATTAGCAAAACACTAGTTGATGCCGAGACAAGATACCCACATCTCGAAAAACTGGCTCTGGCTTTAGTCGTAGCTTCATGAAAGCTTAGACCGTATTTACAATGCCACCCCATCTCGATCGTCACGATTTTCCCTTTAAGAAGCATTTTACACAAACCCGAGCTATCGGGTAGGTTAGCCAAATGGGCTATTGAACTAAGCGAGCATGATATTACATATCGGCCGCGAACGGAGATAAAGTCACAGGTCCTCGCATACTTCGTCGCCGACTTCAGTGCAAATAATGCCCGTAGTCGAAAAAGAAGCCCTCCACACTTCTCCCCAAACACAAGACCTCTGGGTCATGTACATCGATGGCACGTCTAACGCGTCAGCATCCGGACTAGGACTCGTCCTCGAAGTCCCAATAGGAGAAGTGATTCGCCAGTCCATAGATTGCCCGGACATGACTAACAACGAGGCCGAGTATGAGGCCGTAATTGCAGGACTGAGACTTGCACTCAAATACGGAGCGAAACGACTAAGATTGCACTGCGATTCCCAACTGGTCAACCAAGTCACAAGGACTTTCCAAATTAAGGAGCAAAGGTTACAAAAGTACCAGACTGAAATCTGCAAGCTACTACCTGAGTTCGACGAATATCAACTCAACCAGATCCCCCGAGCACAGAACACCGGAGAGGATGACCTCGCCAAATTAGCAGCAGCTACCAAAAATATTACAACCGAAGAAAGAAATGTGGTCCACCCCCTCAACTCGTCGATAGATCAAATCGAGGTAAGAACCATAAACCTGACTTAGGACTGGCGCAACTGTATTATTACATATTTGTAGGACGACGTACTCCCCAACGATAAAAAAGAGGCCAAAAAGCTGTGAATGCAAGTAGTGAGGTATATCATCATCCACAACAACCTGTACAAAAGGACATATGGCGGCCCTCTAGCAAAATACTTAGTCCCAAATCTGACACGGTGCGTCCTTGAAGAAGTACACGAAGGCCACTGTGGATCTCACTCCGGTAATCGCGCTCTAGTCAGATGCCTCGTACGTGCAGGATATTACTGGCCCACCATGAAAAAGGAGGTCGCGGACTTCGTGAAAAAATGCGAGCAATGCCAGTACGCCCCAATGATCCACCAAGCAGGAGAACACCTACACTCAGTAACTTCCCTTTGGCTGTTCATTAAATGGGGAATGGATATCGTAGGCTCCCTCCCGGCAAGACGAGGTAACGTACGATTTCTCTTGGTTTTAACTGACTATTTCTCTAAATGGGTGGAAGCATGAGCATTCACCCAAATACGCGAACAGGAAGTGATCACCTTCATATGGAAAAACATCATATGTCGTTTCGGTCTCCCCAAAGAAATCAGCTGTGACAACGGACCCCAATTTGCAGGAAAGAAGGTCGCTGACTTTTTTGAAAAATGGCACATCAAAAGAATACTCTCAACACCATACCACCTCACGGGCAACGGGCAAACGGAATCCTCCAACTAGTCAATACTGAGCATCATGAAGAAGAAACTCAAAGACGCCAAGGGACTGTGACCGGAAATATTACCAAAAGTACTCTGGGCCTACCGAACAATGCCAAAGACGAGCATAGGAGAAATGCCATACTCGTTAGTCTATGGGACTGATGCAGTAATATCAGTCGAGGTCAGGGAGCCCAGCCTAAGATACTCTCCCGAAAGGTGACCCCAAAACGATGACAGTAGAATGCAGGAACTCGACGAAGTCGAGTTACAAAGAGATATGGCCTACGTGAGAATGGTCACCCAAAAGCAACAAGTGGAACGCTATTATAACAAAAAGGCAAAGATCATACCACTCAAAGTTGGGGACTACGTGCTTAAAGCCAAAACACAAGCAAGCAAAGACCCGCGGGAAGGCAAACTAGGAACAAACTGGGACGACCTTTACAAAATCATGACAGCAACAAACAAGGGGTCATTCACACTAGAAACAATGGAAGGAAAGCGACTACCAAACAACTGGAATATTATACACCTCAAGTGCTTCAACTTTTAAAGGATGAGGTCCCCAAAGTCGCACTCTGTTTCCCTCACTCGAGTTTTGTCCCAATTGGGTTTTCTTGAGGAGGTTTTTAACGAGGCGATGACGAGGATACTTCAGGATTGAAGTGCACACAGATGAAAGCACCGTACGGCTAGTTCATTGCTCGACCTCTCAACATTTCTCCAATTCGACCAATGAAGGGACTAAATAGACTGGGACTGAAATGCCAACCGGCGCCCAGAAAATATGTAAATCTCTCCAAGCATATGAATAAAGCATAAATACATGAGTTTATTTATGTTTTCCCCAAGCACAAGTTACATTCGACCTCGTTCGAATTAACGACCTATATCGGCCCGCAACCATAACTAAGCGCAGGTTACATTCGACCTCGTTCGAATTAACGCCTAAATCGGCCCTCGGCCAAAACTAAGCGCAGGTTACATTCAACCTCGTTCTAATTAATGCCTATATCGGACTTCGGCCATAACTAAGAGCAGGTTACATTCGACCTCGTTCGAATTAACACCTAGTCAGCCTTAGGTTATATTTGACCTCATTTGAATCAACACTTAATCGGCCCCCGACCATAAATAAACATGCGGTGTGTTTGACCTCATTCAACCTACTCGAACAAAGTTATTATGACTAAGGCAACCAAGCAACAAAATCAAAAAAGCATACAAACCCGAACAGAAGAAAAAGAATCAGGTATGAAAAACAGAACTAACATTTCACACTTAGAATATTTTTTTACAAAGGCTCGAATACACGCCTACAAAAAATACACACAAGTCTGCGATTAAACAAAAAAGAAGGAAAGGAAAAATAACTAATCTCCACCTAGCCCAGTAGCACCACCAGCTTGATCGCTCAGGCCATCTCCATCTACCTCTTCGCCGTCACCATCACCAGCGGGATACTCATCCTCGTAACAGGTGTCCTGTTCAATCCGAACCACGCCTGTACCCTCCTCGTCATCATCGACCTTCGGTGTAGCAGGATCATAGCCACAAGCAAACCGAAGTCTACATGCCTTAGCACGGGCATCCTCGAAGTCGTCTTATGAAACAACTCTCGCCTCTATCAAATCCCTAAATATATCCAGCTGGGCCTCGGTGTGAATCCATTTCTAGTACAAATCCCGCAAAACATCAGGAAAAGCAGAAGTACGGGAAGAAGACGGCTGAGCCAATAACTGTGCCTTCTCGGCCTTGAGAGCAGCAACTCGATCACAATGTCCTGAAGCCTCTTTTTCCAGCTCCCTTATCCACTCATCAAGCCGCTCCTCTCTGAGCCTGGCCTTCTCTAGAGCACTCTCCCACTTAGATCGGAGAATGCAGATCACGATCTCCAAAGCCTCCGCTTTCCTCACTTCTGACAACTGGGCCAACTCCGCCTTCTCCAAACTCGCTGCCTTCTCGGCGACCTCGACACTCAAAGTGTCCGCTTTGAGTTGACACTCCTCGAGCTCGACGCGCAATGAAACCACTTGGTCTTGAAGGTCGGCACATTGGGCCTCGACCTCCTAACTCACCTCAATCTCTTCCTCTTTATCCCTCAACTCACCCTCGAGAACACAGCATTTTCTGATGACTCTTATCAACTCGTCATCCTTCTCCTTTAGTTCATCTCGGAGAGCCTGGAAGTTGTCGCTCTCACCGAACCGTCTGTAGATCTCGCGATGCTTGTTACTGTATTCACGATATTTCTGCTCCATCTTCTAAAAAATAGCCTTACGCCTCTCCTCTCATCGGCGCTCTCAATCTCCAAAATCACAGTCTGAAAGAAAAATGGAAAACAAAGAGTAAGAACAAAACTTTGAAATCGCCATACAAAAACGAAGAGGGATCGAAAAACTTACCCTAAGAGCGAGGCCGGCTATGCTCTTAGATAGAGTGGCATCCTTCAACCTTTCGAGGGTTTTACCCTCCATATAGAAACAGAGGGGACCAAGAGAAGGGACCACGTCCTCCGTGTCAACTAGCAAATCCTAATATATGGGGATCGCAATAGTCCACGTGGTCCCCTCCAACCTCACCTCGAGTCGGGTATGTCCTTCCTAGATCATCCTCACCTCTTCGGCGTCCATGTCAGAGCCCGTCTCGTAAGTTTCCTCGGCTACGTATTTTCCTTTTAAGTCGGCCCTCGAAGGAAGATTCTCGGCCGGTCGCGAAGCCGATGGCTCGTCCTACCACAGGTCATCAGGGATTCTTGCTGATTGCCCTTCAAATCCCATCACGGTCTCAAGGAGAGATGTACTCTCTTCAGCTTTAGACGATGGCAGAATCACTGGCAGCAATTCGGCATCACCTTCAAGCTCTATGGTCGTTGTTTCTCAAATGACAAAATCCTCCATCATTGATCTCCTCTTGTGGGGAAGCAAGTTACCTCCACTCGGCGACGATTCCTCTTCATCATCCTCGTCTACTAAATGATGCAAAGGGGAAGTCGGGAGTTTTTCTGCAGATGTAGTCGACAACCGGCCAGACCTAGCCATAGTAGAAAAGGAATAAAAATGGACAATCGAACGGGCCTGGTCGCGGTCTTAATGGGAACAAACCCCGAAGAAGAAGAAGCCTTACTTTTACAAAATGAAGGAGGAGGGGACTTCGGTCTATTCGAAGGTCCTTGGGCTGAAAAAGAAAGATTAACACGGTCACTTCCTATGCAAAACTATAACGAGCAAGCGACCATGAGGCCAAAACAGTATGGATATAATAACTAATAAATAATAATAAAAATACATAGATGAACTCACCGGTCGCAGAAGACGCAGACTCGAACCTCTTGAGAAAGGCCGGTCATTCACGAATCCCCACTGTGTGAGGCAGAACCTAGCAGACCCAGTCATGAATGTCCCCCACCAAATGAGGGGGCGTAGTCTCAGCTGCACGAAGAAGGGACGAAATGTCAGACTACGACTGAAACAGGCAAAACAAGTGCTTGACAAAAAAGATACTTACGGGCGTAATTCTAGGTCTCAGGGAATCCGCTCGCTTTGGACACCACGTCCTCGGTTTTCACGAAAACATAGTTGAGCCAGAATTAACGATTTGCCTTATCGTACATCTTCACCACCAGGCACTTACTTCCTCGGTGGCGGAGGTGCAACATCGTCCCCCTATAGAAACTAGGAGCAAAAAGATGTATCAGGTGGCAGAGTGTGACCTAGACCCCGCCCAATTCCGCAAATTTTGTAAGCATGCAGATAAGCATGTAGATGTATGGAGAGAGTTGGGCCGGGCAAATGCCGTAATAGTGACAAAACTCCTCCGCCAATGGTAGAATAGGAAATGAATAACCAACGTAGAAAGAACATGCATAAAATGCGCAATACCCGATGCAGTGTATTTGTACCACATCGCACTCCGCTGGTATCAGATCGATATGGGAAGGAATTTTAAACTTAGCCCTAAGCTCGGCGAGATCAATATCCTTCATGGCTAATTCCGGGACCTCATGGTCATCCTCAGGAATCTTTGAGAAATCAGACCTAATTTTCTCATTACGGGGAACTATCTCCTCCGCCATACGGAAGTTCTCTTCTTTAGCGGCGATAGAGATCCTATCTGTGTGAGGGGGTATCAGCACCACCAAAGGGGTAGGATCAGTTTCCATACCGGGAACAGAGGACGCCTTAGTCATGATTAATTAAAGGAAGATGTTCGAACAAGGAAATGTTAGAGGCAGCAAGAATCGCTAAAACCAGTAAGAAGTTTCAAACAATGGAGAAAGAAGAAGATGCAGAGTTTGCTGGGTACAGGAAATTTCGTAAATGTTGAAACGTTACCCATACACCCTAATTTATTAGGATGCAGGCGTCGAAACCAAGGAACTAGCCATCATTACATGACACTATAACCAAAGCGGCAGGCTCTATCGGAAGGCGCACACGAAACAAAGCAACATCTCTGGAAATTGCACCATAATAACGTTAGATGCCATGACGTCACCTTGATTCATGGGATTTGTAACCCCAGAACTTACGGTTCACAATGGGACATGCTACCTACTTGCCTTAACCATCACAGATCATTCATCTCGTCTAAACACTTCGATCACGTTATGCAAAGTCCGCTCATCAAGGCCGTCTGGTGTTGGCCTTAATAAGCAGAGGGAGTAACTGTATAGGCCAAAATTCGCCCTAAAGATATTTAACATAATATGACATTGAGGAAAGAGTCAGTTGAGGTCACCCAAGAAGCAACAAAGTCTTGGCCGAAGTGTCGACATGAGCCGTAGTCAAGATGCCGACAGACCCGTAATCGAGATGTCAACAAGGGGTGAGGTCGAATATTGATGATAGGAGCTGTAACGGTTAGTTTGTCAGGATGGGATATTAAAAGAGAATATTCTAGTGGATATTCTCTGCACTTGTACTATTAGGGTTTCTTAGGAAAATATCCCATATATATAGAAAGAAGGGACAATGATAGGGGTATGTAATATTCATTTCGATAAGAACACTTTTCAGAAGAATATTCTATCTCTCTTGCGAAAATATAAATATTACCTTTTGATAAAGATTCTTGCTCATATCATTCCACACTTTTCCACCAGATCCGAGGATTGTTTAAACAAATCTTGGATCTTTCTGTCACTCATCATTGTCAGGAGTAATATTCGTCCGATCCATCTACTATTTGGTGAATCGTTCTCCCTATTTACTTAAATATTATTTATTGTTATTTATTTATAGCTACACCCCCACAATTTCTTATACGCTAAGAATATTTTTCACTTATTGTCATTAATCATTTACAGGATTTGTCCCCATTTTCCACACGTTTTCAAGATTTGCATCTAGTGTTATTATCCTTAACTTGATTTAACCCATTATTACATAAATTTAATAGTGCTTACCCGTAAAATAGTATAGTTTAATTTGTTCGTGGTGTCTAGACAAGTGAATTAATTTGATCCAAAAAGTAATGAAATAACTAATGAAATATAAAATACTCAACCTTAAAATGTAGATGAAATGACAGAGCTGACGAGTTCGGGAACAGAGTTTCCAGGCACGATAATGATGAGATCAAAGAGCGAGAAAGCAAAATTGTATTAGAATTCTGTATAGAATGTATTGTAAGTTAGCCACAAAATTCATGTCCCTTACAATGATCATTGAGCTTATAATTTATAGCTATGAAGAATGCCCTAGGGTCGTGCCCTTCTTTAATATCAATTATGAGGAGCATTGATGAAGACGTAACGGTGAACATAAATGCCAAATTCTCTGTAACGGGATGTTGATATTTAATGTTGTGGAATATTCCTCATTGAATGCTACCATGCGTAGAGTATTCAATGCCTTCACGAACGTTATCTTTTTCGGTGACACACGGGATATCTGCGTCAGGTTTTTTGTCCTCCCGGGTTAGGTTCCACGTGTCCCCTTCTTGGGTGGCCACGTGTCATAACATATTTTACCTAATACAGATAGTCCCCCTTCCTTCTAGTGACATAACTTTGTGTTACCGAGAAGTTGGTAGAAATATTATAATTCCTTTTGAAGGCCACTGACGGTTGATTAGACGCATGTCTCTCCGTATTTAATGCCCCGAACATGCGTTTTCCCATAATTTAGCACGCCTTTTGCTGGTTATCGAGGTAATCATAGCCAAGGATTTAGCCGCTAAAACTTTACTTATATGTATCAACTTCCCCCTTTATATTCCAACTTCCTTCATCTTATTTCGCCTACTGAATCTTCATCTTCTTCAAACAAAAACCCTTTCTCTTTTTCGATGGCTTCCTCCTCAAAACGTACTGGTTCTTCAAAAGGCAAAAACAAAATCGATGACTTTGTTGTTCCAACCCTAGAATCCATCATACCAAAAAGACTCAATACCGCAAAGGATTTTGAGGAGAAATTCCCTTCTGCTAACCCTCGCACATGGGCTGTTAGCAGGTACCCTTCTTCTATTCGTCCTTCCAGTATTCCCGTTGTAGAGGAAGATTGTCATTTCCATGAATTGGATATCATCGCTCCCGATCTATCGGAGCGAGTGACCCTTCCCAAGGAAGGTTTTACATACTTTTACATGTATCCCTTTACTTTGGGTGCATTTTCTTTGAGTGGAGAGCTTGATTCCATGATTGTGGAATTTGCCTCCGCTATCAAGTGTGTTTGGCACAGGTAAGTCCTTCTGTGTGGAGGATGGTTGCCTGCCTTCGACGCTTGTGCCAAGAAAATAGAGAAGAGCTAACATTAGCTCACATGATGAATCTCTACTCCCGCAAGATTTTTCGGGCGGGTATGATAAATCTCTGTAAACGAGGACACCATGCTTTGTTGACTAGCATGGATGATGAGTGTGATCGCAAGTGGACGGAACGGTTCTCCACGGTTGCCACTAGCAGTATCATTCCAACAACGGCTTCATCCTTTCCGGTCGCTTGGAACCGTGATCGTAAAATCTCTAATATTTCTTCTTTCATTAAATATTCTTATGTGGTCGTATTTTCATTCTTCGTATGTTTCAGCAACTCAATGGGTCTTGCCGGTGGTGAAATGCTTAGGCCGGTGGGTTCAAAAAAATTTGGACATCACAACACCCGAAACTCGCTTGTGGAAAGAGCTGACCCCGAAATACGGGTGGAAGGCCAAAAATCATGGTAATTTGAACTTACCTCGCTTCCATATTTCTCTACTTTACATATCAATTGAACCCTTCTAACTTGTTTATGAAATTTGGTCTACCTACGGGCTCTGTTGCTGTCCCCGAGGAGGACATTTTGGTTGATCCCATTGATGTAGTGAGGCTGCTTTAGGATGCTCTCGCTTGAACAGGTATCTTCGGGCCTGCTTCGGGTGCAACCACATCTTCACGGAGTCCTCGGCCAGAAAATAAGCAACCGAAGAGAAGACGTTCCTCCGTGGCCAGGGAGAAGAATAAGCGGGTGAAGACTATTGTCCCTGAGCTATCTTCGGTGGCGATGACGCCTGGTCCTCCTTCCGGGCCGGTCATAGACACTGTGATAATTGATGATGATGAAGAAGCTAGTGATAAGGGATATTCTCTTCATAGAAGGCGATTATCCTTATCATCTCAACATGTTGCTCAACCTATTGAGACAGTCATAGCAGCTGAGGATGATGTCTCGGCACTTTGGGGAGAATTTGATTTGGTAGATAATGCCAACTCCCGTTCTCGGGCCCAAATTATTGTGCCCGGTACTGCGAGGCAGAGTACCGGATCCTTGCCGTCTTTGGTTGGCGAGCACCCAACATCCAGTGTTGATTTTGACATAGTTGCTTCTCATTCTTCTACCCCATCAGCTTCATCACCACCTTTTTCCAATACCAACAACTGCTATATTATTTTCATCTTCATCCACTCTTCTACCAGCAACATCATCTCCAGCGGTCGCACCTGACCATGAAGAAGGCATTCCTCTTCCACAGTACCTAGTTCATGGAAATTTGGGGCAAAATTATGCTGCCCCTTCTGAAGATCCTCAGATAAGGAGGAATGTTGCACTTTCGGTCTCTACCGGGTGCAATCTTCTTTCCCGGCCGGTGGAGCTTGCTAACTATCTGAAGCCTTTGGCTTCAGAGAACGATTGGGAAAAGATTCAGACACTCTCGGGGGAGTGTTTGTTGAATAATGCTATGTATAACGCCGCAGCGGTACGTTTCTTTCTTCCTCTGTTATTTCTCCTTCTTTCGAATGAATGTATTTTAAGTTTTACCTCTTCTTGTTTTGCAAGCCAACTTCCTTGCTTCTGAGGGCCTTCAAAGGTTGAATCTTGAGAAGGAAGGACTTACTTCCGAATCAGATTTTGGTGGAACGGGACCAAACCATTCTCTGTCTCTCCAAACTGGAAACCAGAGCCACCAAGGCCGTCATTTTGAAAGCTCGTTTGTAGCAAAGCGAGCAAGAAGTGATAACCCTCAGCTAAGAAGTTGTCCCGTTGAGGGTTAGATTTGATAAAGCCAAGGCTAAATGGGCTGAAGTCCAGGACGCCATTCTTATTGCAACCGAGCGCAAGGTTGTTGCTACTGAAAGGGTAACTAACTAGGAAGTAGCCTTGAACTCCAAAGTCGAAGAGCTTGCTTCCGCGGGGGGCGAAACATGCCCATCTAGAAGAGAAGTGCAGGAAAATTATCGAGCATAACAGGCTCTTTAGTTCAACTGTTCATGAGCTTGACGTCAGCCTTAAATCTGTTAGGTCCGCCCGAAAAAATCTTTCTATCGAGATAACCCAACTCAAAGAAGAACTCAAGCGCCGAGAGGCTTCCCTCGTTGTTGAAAAAACTTACGACATGTACATCATGAGGAGAAAAAACTTGGAAGAAGCCAAATATGGTGTCATTGATATTGATGCTGAAATTGCTAAGGCACACGAGCTTAAGTTAGCTGCTAAGACTGGCCTTCCATCGAGGTCCGATGTATCAGGCCTATCTGGTTCTGGTTCCAAATTTTTGGGAACTGAAGAAGAATCGGAGGACGACAATATTGAAGATCAAATTGGGGAAAATCTCAAGCCATCGGTGCAACCGTCTACCACTCCCGGGGGCATGGACGCTTCTCTTTCTCTAGGGCCCGAAGGCACTGCAGTTTAGCTTTACTTATCTTTTCCCGTTTTGTATTTCTGTTGGCAAGTTCTCATAAATGAAGAGACATTTTTGCTTAAATGTTTTGTTTTAGTCTTACTTTTTCTAGAATATCCGTGCAAGTTTTTTAACCCTTATATTCTTTTAAGAATTTTGCGCATGTTTTTCTGTTCATATTTTTCTGTATGTGGTCTCTGATGCATTTTCTTCGATACACTTTGTTTCCGAGAATTATCCCTTTTACGTGAGGATTTCAATAAGTATTTGCGCAAGTTTGCTTTTTGCGTCCTTTTCATATGCGGCTTCAGGTGTATTTTTCCCCGATAGCATTTTTTATTCCGGGCATAAATTCTTCCAGATCCAACCCTTTAACATGAAGGTTTTTATAAGTATTTGCACAAGTTTGATTTTTGCATACTTTTCATATGCGGCTTTAGGTATATTTTTCCCCGCTAGCATTTTTATTCCGGGCATAAATTCTTCCGGAACCAACCCTTTAATGTGAGGGTTTTTATAAGAGAGGGCCCTCATATATTTACGGTGCACTTGAAGAGGACGTCACCTGTTTATTACGGCACTAACATTTGAAGTACTTGTTTAACTTTCAAATGACAAGGTTAGCTCATCGTTCAGACAAGAAACAAGATAAAAGTAAAAAGATTTCATTTTATTCCTTCTATTTTCAGAGATTACATAAGCATTTTGCTATGCAAAAAAGAAATTGCCATGACTTGTGGCTATCTTGTACAACATGTTTCTACGGGGCTGGCTATGCAATCTCCAGTCCCGATGATGTATTCTGTTCCCGGATTTTCGTTCCTCGGTTGACATGGCATTCAGTGTTGTCATATCCTCATATCATCCCCCCTAGTGTTCGAATGCGAAGAATGCGAATTGGAACACTGGAAGTCTTGTATCTTTGAAGGTTCAACCAATGAATTGCTAGGTAATCCTTCACTCGGTAACATATCTTGTTTCCCCTTAGGAATCCATGCTATCGAGCGAAAGAATACCTAACAGTCCTCTAGTGGTTTGTGCTCGTGAACGGTTGGGTAACCTCTATTTGGTAGCAAACTTAACTTCCCGGTGGGAATTTTCTATCGAGCCAAAGATTACCTAATCGCCCCCGAGTGAAACCTTGGCATCGGAAATCTTATTGATGTTGTCTTCGTAGTATGCTTTCTATCGCTGCCTCATTAAAAACCTTGCCAGAAAAACCCAATTGGGACAAAAACTGAATGAAGGAAAAAAGAGTGCAGTACATACTTTTCGCTTGGGTAATGTTTATCAGCAATAATATCTTTTGAGGTGTGCCACATTCCAGTTTCTAGGTAACTTGTCTCCATTCTGGTTTTGCAACTTGTACGATCATTTTCCAGTGACAGCTGAAATCCGATAGGGACCTTCTCACATTGGACCCAGCTTGCCCGCGTTAAACTCCCGGGTATTTCGAGTTACTTTCCTCAGAACTAAATCTCCCGCTTTGAAATAACGGAAATTAGCTCTTCGATTATAATATCACTCCATTCTCTGCTTTTGCGCTGCCATTCTTACATGCGCCAAGTCCATGCGTTCCTCGAGTAGCTCCAAGTTGATTAACATTGCTTCGTTGTTCAATTCTTTGTCCGCCTGGAAATACTTTAAGGTTGGTTCCCCTACTTCCACCGGTATCAAAGCTTATGCGTTGTACACAAGGGAAAAGGGGTTTCTCTTGTACTTGACTTGGTCGTTACTCGGTAGGCCCATAAAACCTCAGGTATTCTTCGGGCCAGTTGCCTTTTGCTACTTCCAACCTTTTCTGAAAATTTTGAATAATCACTTTGTTTGTTGACTCCACTTGACCATTTGTGCTCGGATGACAAGGTGAAGAGGTGATCCTCTTTATCTTCAAATCTTCAAGGAACTTTGTAACTTTTGTGCCGATAAACTGCGGCCCGTTGTCGCATGCAATCTCTTTTGGTATTCTAAACCTGCAAATTATATTTTCCCACAGGAAGTCGACTACTTCGCGTTCTCTGATCTTCTGATAAGGACCTGTTTCTACCCATTTAGAAAAATAGTCAGTCAAAATTAAAAGAAACCTTACCTTTCTAGGAGCTGGCGGTAACGGTCCAACGATGTCCATTCCCCATTTCATGAACGACCATAGGGACAGAACTGAATGTAGGGGTTCTGCCGGTTGATGTACTAGTGTTGCGTAGCGTTAGCACTTATCACATTTTCGTATGAAGTTTTTGGCATCGTGTTCCATACGGAGCCAGTAATATCCTTCCCGAACTAATGTCAGCACCAAAGAATCTGCACCCGAGTGGTTGCCACATATCCCTTCGTGGACTTCTCTCATGACATAGTTAGCTTCTGATGCTCCTAAGCACCGGGCTAACGGGCCTCGAAAGGATTTTATGTACAATTGGCCTTTCTTGAAGCTATATCGTGCAGCTTTGGTGCGTAACGCTCTTGATGCCTTGGGGTCTTCGGGCAAATTTTAATGCTCGAGATAATCGATTATTTCGTTTCTCCAATCCCAGACCAAACTAGTCAAATTCACCGCATAGTAACCATTCGTGTTCAAAACTGAGTTCATTAGTTGTACTACTGTCCCTGATTCTGATCCCTGGATTTCTGTTGATAAGCCCAAATTTGCTAATGCATCTGCTTCCGCGTTATCTTCCTATCACGACCCAATTTCACCTGTAGGTCATGATGGCGCCCAACATTACAGTTAGGCAAGCCAACTAATAAATTAAGCATACATTGATAAAATTTAAAACCAAGAAAATATAAACCCAAACTCTACCAATGTGTGTGTGCCAAGACCTGGTGTCACAAGTGAATGAGCATCTAGTAGATTATACAAAACTCCAACTACTGTCTGAAATAAAATAGACAGAATGTAAGTATAAGAAGAGACACTGATAGCTATAGAACAGCTCGGAAAGGCAGCTCACCACTATGCCTCGGGATGACGTGGGTATGTGATGATAGGTCCTCCACAAGTACCTGTCTCAGATCCTGCACAAAAAGTGCAGCAAGTGTAGTATGAGTACGTAAACAACGTGTACCCAGTAAGTATCAAGCCTAATCTCGAAGTGGTAGAGACGAGATGGCCGACTTTGACACTCACTATGGGTCAATAATAATTGAAATAAAATTAGGATATTCAAATCAGCATAATTTACAAAATTTTCCAATAATTTATTTAATCAGCGGAAATAATCAAATTCCTTCAAATGTAACAATTCTCAATATATTAATTAAATTCCTTCAATTCAAATAAATTCCAATTTATCAATTAAATCTCATTTACAGGAGTAACAATTAATTCCTAAACAAGCAAGAATAATAATTCATTAAATTCCAAGGATTTTCCAATTTATTACTTAGCTTCACAATCTGAAATAAATTATTAGAGTATCGTGTAATTATTATTATTAAGCACGATTTCTGTCGAGGATGTACGGCCTGATCCAGAGTGTCGTGTACACTGCCGAGGGACGTGCGGCACAATCCATAGATGTATCTATCCTGCCGAGGCGTTCGGCCCGCTCCACAAGAAAGGAGGACATTTTCTTATGTGCCTCCGGAAGGAGAGTATATTCATTATAAGATGAATTTGGGAGGAGAATAATTTTTTTTAATAATTAATTTATTTAAATAGACAATCAAGCCTATGAGATTTTCATCCTTTAATATCTTTATCTAACAATTCATAATATATTCATATAGATATCAATTAATATAAATAAATCAAAGAATACAATTTACACAAGTAAGGCATGCTTTGAGTCTTAAACTACCCGGACTTTAGCATTAATAGTAGCTACGCACGGACTCTCGTCACCACGTGCGTACGTAGCCCCCCACAATTAGCAACAATTATTTAATTTTAATCACCTATGAGGTAATTTCCCCCTCACAAGATTAGACAAGAGACTTACCTCGTCTTGCTCCAATTTAATCCACTATAAGGCCTTTTCCACGATTATCCAACTCCGTCTGGCTCGAATCTAGCCAAAATAATTCGATACAATCACTAAATATTATAGGAATCAATTTTATAAGAAAATACTACATTTTAAAGAAAAGATCCCGAAATTAATTAAAAATTCACTCGCAGGGCCCACATCTCGGAATTCGATAAAAGTTACGAAATCCGATAACCCATTCAATTACGAGTCCAACCATACCAGTTTCACTCAAATCCGACTCCGAATCGATACCGAAATCTCAAAATTTCATTTCTATGAGATTTATTTTTTCCAAATTTCAATCTCAAAACACTAATTTATGGTGAAAACAATGATATACTTGTATATGTAGACCAAATCCGAGTTAGAATCACTTACCCCAATGTTTTTCCCTTGAAAATCTGCCAAAGGTCGTCTCTGCTCAAGCTCAAGTTCGTCAAAAATGGCAAATGGGACGAATGCCCTCTTTTTATAAAACTGCCCAGCAGCCTTCGGAACTGGTCCTTGATCGCGGCATCGAACATGTGCCCTCGATCAGGGCATCGAGGTTGTACCTTCGATCAGGGCATCGAGCTTGGGTCTCGATCCTAGCCCTCGAGCCATACCTTCGATCATGCCATCGAGCCTTGCCTTCGATCGCCGCTTCGATCAGGGTATCGAGGTTAGGCCTTCGATCATATCCTCAATCATGGCATCGAGCTTGAACCTTCGATTGTGACCCTCGATCTTGGGTCTCGATCCTGGCCCTCGAGCTGGACCTTCGATCATGGCCCTCGAGTTTAGACCTTCGATCGTGGCCCTCGAGTTGGACCTTCGATCATGGATTCGATACACTAGCTCGAGCCTGTACCTCGTTAACCCTGGGCTCGATACCTGGGCTCGATATCTAGGCTCGATCACAGCCCAGAATGTCCAACAGAAGAGGAAAAATTGCAGCAGCTTTTTAACTCAAATTTTTGATCCGTTAACCATCCGAAACTCACCCGAGGCCCTCGGGACCTCAACCAAATATACCAAAAACTCCTAAAACATCATACGAACTTATTCGAACCTCTAAATCACATCAAACAACGCTAAAACCATGAATCATACCCCAATTCAAGCTTAATGAAACTAAGAGTTTCCAACTTCTACATTCAATGCCGGAACCTATCAAATCAACTCCGATTGACCTTAAATTTTACACACAAGTCATAAATTACATAACGGAGCTATGAAAATTGTCCGAACTGGATTCCGACTCCGGTATCAAAAAGTCAACTCCCCGGTCAAACTTTCAAACTTTAAATTCCTATTTTAGCCATTTCAAGCCTAATTTCACTACGGACTTCCAAAAAGAATTCCGATCACGCTCCTAAGTCCAAAATCACCATACGGAGCTGTTGGAATCATCAAAATTCTATTCCGGGGTCGTTTTCTCTAAATGTTGACCGAAGTCAAACTTAGCACTTTAAGGCCAACTTAAGGAACCAAGTGTTCCGGTTTCACCTCGAACTTCCAAATCCCGAACCAACCATCCCCGCAAGTCATAAATCATTACAAGCACCTACGAAAAGTTTTATTTTAGGGAACGGGGTTCTAAAAAAATGACCGGTTGGGTCATTACATTCTCCACCTCTTAAACAAATGTTCGTCCTCGAACGGGTTTAGAATTATACCTGAAGTGCTGAATAAGTCTGGATATCTGCTCAGCATGTTTTCCTCGGTCTCCCAAATTGCTTCCTCGACTGGTTGGCCCCTCCACTGGACTTTTACTACAGAAATCCTCTTGGATCTCAACTATCGAACCTGTTTATCAACAATGGCAATTGGCTCCTTTTCATAACCCAAGCTATTATCTAGCTGAACTGTGCTGAAGTCTAACACATGTGATAGGACAGCATGATACTTCCGGAGCATAGATACGTGAAAAACCGGATGAACTCCCGATAGGCTGGGAGGCAAGGCAAGCTCATAAGCAACCTCCCCAACTCGTTTCAACACCTCAAATGGGCCTATAAACCTTGGGCTCAACTTGCCCTTCTTCCCGAATCTCATAATTCCCTTCATCGGCGAAACCTTCAAGAGAACCTTTTCACCTACCATAAATGATATATCACGCGCTTTATGATCCGTGTAACTTTTTTGTCTGGACTGAGCTGTACAAAGTCGCTCCTGAATCAACTTTACCTTTTCCAAGGCATCACTTACCAAATCAGTACCATATAACTTAGCCTCACCTGGCTCAAACCATCCGATAAGTGAACAACATCGCCGACCATATAAAGCCTCAAATGGAGCCATCTCGATGCTGGATTGGTAACTGTTATTATAAGCAAACTCGGCCAAAGGCAGGAAACGATCCCACTGACCTTCAAAGTCAATCACACATGCCCTGAGCATATCCTCCAAAATCTGAATTGTCCTCTCTGACTATCCATCGGTCTGCGGATGAAAGGATGTGCTGAGCTCTACACGGGTCCCCAACTCACTCTGTACTGCTCTCCAGAATTGTGAAGTAAACTGAGTACTTCTATCTGATATGATGGAACTTGGCACACCGTGCAACCGAACTATCTCCTGAATATAAATCTGGGCCAACCTCTCTGAAGTATACGTAGTCACAACAGGAATAAAATGTGCCGACTTAGTCAACCTGTCAACAATTACCCAAACTGCATAAAACTTCCTCAAGGTCCACGGCAACCCAACTACAAAATCCATGGTAATTCGTTCCCATTTCCACTCTGGTAAGGTCATCTGCTGAAGTAGGCCACCTGGCCTCTGGTGCTCATATTTAACTTGCCGGAAATTTAGACGCCGAGCTACATACTCAACTATGTCCTTTTTCATTCGTCGCCACCAATAATGCTGCCTCAAGTCACGATACATATTCGTAGCACCTGGATGAATAGAATATCGAGAACTATGTGCCTCCTCCAGGATCTTTTTCCTTAGTTCATCCACATTAGTAACACATAGACGATCCTGAAGTCATAGAACACCATCTTCACCAATAGTGACTTCCTTGGCACCACCTTGTAGTACCGTTTCACGAAGAACCACCAGGTGTGGGTCATCATACTGGCGAGCCTTGATCTGTTCAAATAGTGAAGACCGGGCCACAACACATGCAAGAACTCGGCTGGGCTCTTAAATATCCAGCCTCACAAGTCTGTTAGCCAAGGACTGAATATCTGAGGCTAATGGCCTTTCCTCTGCTGAAATGAAAGCCAAACTACACATACTCTCCGCCTTTCTGCTCAAGGCATCTGCAACCACATTTGCTTTTCCCGGATGATACAGGATAGTAATATCATAATCTTTTAGTAACTCCAGCCATCTACACTGCCTCAAATTTAGATCCCTCTGCTTGAACAAATGATGCAAACTGCGATGATCAGTGTAAACTTCACAAGACACCCCATAAAGATAATGCCTCCAAATCTTAAGAGCGTGAACAATCGCAGCTAACTCCAAATCATGTACCGGATAATTCCTTTCGTGGGGCTTCAGCTGACGTGAAGCATATGCAATAACTTGCCCTTCCTGCATCAATACACAACCCAAGCAAACGCGCGAAGCATCGCAATACACTCGGAAGGCAACACTAACACTGGTATTGTAGTCAATGATGTCTTGAGCTTTTGAAAGCTCACCTCACAATCATCAGACCATCGGAATGGAGCACCCTTCTGGGTTAATTTGGTCAAAGGTGCTGCAATAGATGAAAAACCTTCCACGAACCGACGATAATAACCTGCCAAACCTAGAAAACTCCTGATCTCCGACGCCGAAGTGGGACGATGCCAATTTTGAACTGTCTCAATCTTTTTGGGATCAACCTTAATACCTTCACCCGATACAATATGTCCCAAAAATGCTACCGACTCTAGCCAAAACTCACATTTAGAGAACTTAGCATATAGCTTTTGTTCCCGCAATGTCTGAAGCACTACTCTCATATGCTGCTCATGTTCCTCCTTACTGCGCGAATAGATTAATATGTCATCAATGAAGACAATGACAAATGAATCAATATATGGCCTGAATACCCTGTTCATCAGATCCATAAACGTTGTCGGGGCATTAGTTAAACCAAAAGACATTACCAGAAACTCATAATGACCATATCTAGTACGGAAAGCAGTCTTCGGAACATCTGAATCCCGAATCTTCAACTGATGGTACCCCGACCTCAAGTCGATCTTAGAGAATACCCTAGCACCCTGCAACTGGTCAAATAGGTCATCAATACGTGGCAACGGGTACTTGTTCTTAATAGTGACTTTGTTCAATTGGCGATAATCAATACACATCCGCATTGTTCCATCCTTCTTTTTTACAAATAATACAGGTGCACCCCAAGGCGATACACTCGGTCTGACAAACCCTTTGGCTAGTAACTCTTCAAGCTGTTCTTTCAATTCTTTCAATTCTTTCGGAGCCGCCATGCGATACGGTGGAATAGATATAGGTTGGGTATCTGAAGCCAAGTAAATACAGAAATCAATATCACGATCAGGTGGCATACTTGGAAAATCTGACGGAAATACATCGGGGAACTCCTGAACTACAGGCACTGAATCAATAGCCGGAGTCTCTACAGTAGTATCCCGAACATAGGCTAGATAAGCCAAACAACCCTTCTCAACCATGTGTTGAGCCTTTATAAAATAAATAACTCGATTAAATGAACTAACAGGCGAACCCTTCCACTCCAGCTTAGGCAATGCTGGAATAGCCAAGGTAACAGTCTTGGCATGACAATATAGAATAGCATGATACGGAGATAACCAGTCCATGCCCAGAATAATTTCAAAATCGGTCATCTCAATCAATAGGAGATCTTCTCTAGTTTCATAACCACAGAATGTAATAATACAGGACTGGTAGATCCGGTTCACAACAACAGAATCGCACACAGGAGTGGACACATAAACAGGAGTACGCAAGGACTCACGAGAAACACCCAGGAATGGAGAAAATAGAGATGACACATATGAATACGTAGATCCTGGATTAAATAATACTGAGGCATTTTTGCCACAAACAGAAATAATACCTGTAATCACAGCATCTGAGGCCTATGCATCTGGTCTAGCCGGAAAAGCATAGAACCGAGCTGGAGCGCCAACTGTCTGTCCTCCGCCTGGCTGACCTCCACCTCTAGGACGGCCCCTACCCACCTGTCCTCCACCTCTGGGTGGTCGGACTACTGGTGGAGAAACTGGTCCGGTAAGCATAGGCTGCAGACCCTGCTGTACTGGCCTACCTCGAAGCCTGGGGCAAAACCTTCGCATGTGACTGGGATCCCCGCACTCGTAACAACTCTTCGGTGCGATGGGCTGCTGACTATGTGTCTGGCCCTGGGGACCTGAATACCCACTGGGAGGACCCTGAATAGCTGGTGGGCGGTAAGAACTCTCTGGTATAGCACTGAAAAAAGGTCGTACTAGAGCACCTCGAGGAGGTGGTGGTGCTGGATATGGGGGTCTGCTGGACTGTCCCCTCACGAATTGACCTCTGCCCCCGGACGGAGCACCTCTGAACTCTCCAGACTACCTGAACAACTTATCTCTCATAATCTGCTCTCGGCTCTGCTGACGTACACCCTCAATCCTCCAAGCTATCTCCTCAACTCGCTCATAAGAAGTACCCATCTCAACCTCTCGAGCCATAGTGGCCTGAATACCAGTATGTAAACCGGCTACAAACCTTTGCACTCTCTCCGCCTCAGTAGGGAGTATCATTAGTGCATGGCGGGATAATTCAGAAAACCTCGCCTCATAATCAGTCACTGACATCTGACCCTGCTGGAGCTGCTCAAACTGAAACCGCAACTCTTCCCTCTAGGAGGGTGGAATTTATATGTCCAAGAAGATACGGGTGAACTTGTCCCAAGTCATGGGAGGAGAATCTACTGGTCTGCCAAGAACATAAGACTGCCACCATCTACGAGCATAAGACTGCCACCGATAAACTGCAGCCCGTTGTCGCATGCAATCTCTTTTGGTATTCTAAACCTGCAAATTATATTTTCCCACAGGAAGTCGACTACTTCGCGTTCTCTGATCTTCTGATAAGGACCTGTTTCCACCCATTTAGAAAAATAGTCAGTCAAAATTAAAAGAAACCTTAGCTTTCTAGGAGCTGGCGGTAACAGTCCGACGATGTCCATTCCCTATTTCATGAACTACCATGGGGACAGAACTGAATGTAGGGGTTCTGCCGGTTGATGTACTAGTGTTGCGTAGCGTTAGCACTTATCACATTTTCGTACAAATTTTTTGGCATCGTGTTCCATACGGAGCCAGTAATATCCTTCCCGAACTAATGTCAACACCAAAGAATCTGCACCCGAGTGGTTTCCACATATCCCTTCATGGACTTCTCTCATGACATAGTTAGCTTCTGATGCTCCTAAGCACCAGGCTAACGGGCCTCGAAAGGATTTTATGTACAATTGGCCTTTCTTGAAGCTATATCGTGCAGCTTTGGTGCGTAACGCTCTTGATGCCTTGGGGTCTTCGGGAAAATTTTAATGCTCGAGATAATCGATTATTTCGTTTCTCCAATCCCAGACCAAACTAGTCGAATTCACCTCATAGTAACCATTCATGTTCAAAACCGAGTTCATTAGTTGTACTACTGTCCCTGATTCTGATCCCTGGATTTCTGTCGATAAGCCCAAATTTGCTAATGCATCTGCTTCCGCGTTATCTTCCTGTCACGACCTAATTTCACCTGTAGGTCGTGATGGCGCCCAACATTACAGCTAGGCAAGCCAACTAATAAATTAAGCATACATTGATAAAATTTAAAACCAAGAAAATATAAACCCAAACTCTACCAATGTGTGTGTGCCAAGACCTGGTGTCACAAGTGAATGAGCATCTAGTAGATTATACAAAACTCCAACTACTGTCTGAAATAAAATAGACAGAATGTAAGTATAAGAAGAGACACTGATAGCTATAGAACAGCTCGGAAAGGCAGCTCACCACTATGCCTCGGGATGACGTGGGTATGTGATGATAGGTCCTCCACAAGTACCTGTCTCAGATCCTGCACAAAAAGTGCAGCAAGTGTAGTATGAGTACGTAAACAACGTGTACCCAGTAAGTATCAAGCCTAATCTCGAAGTGGTAGAGACGAGATGGCCGACTTTGACACTCACTATGGGTCAATAATAATTGAAATAAAATTAGGATATTCAAATCAGCATAATTTACAAAATTTTCCAATAATTTATTTAATCAGCGGAAATAATCAAATTTCTTCAAATGTAACAATTCTCAATATATTAATTAAATTCCTTCAATTCAAATAAATTCAAATTTATCAATTAAATCTCATTTACAGGAGTAACAATTAATTCCTAAACAAGCAAGAATAATAATTTATTAAATTCCAAGGATTTTCCAATTTATTACTTAGCTTCACAATCTGAAATACATTATTAGAGTATCGTGTAATTATTATTATTAAGCACGATTTCTGCCGAGGACGTACGGCCCGATCCAGAGTGTCATGTACACTGCCGAGGGACGTGCGGCGCAATTCATAGTTGCATCTATCCTGCCGAGGCGTTCGGCCCGCTCCACAAGAAAGGAGGACATTTTCTTATGTGCCTCGGAAGGAGAGTATATTCATTATAAGATGAATTTGGGAGGAGAACAATTTTTTTTAACAATTAATTTATTTAAACAGACAATCAAGCCTATGAGATTTTTATCCTTTAATATTTTATCTAACAATTCATAATATATTCATATAGATATGAATTAATATAAATAAATCAAAGAATACAATTTACACAAGTAAGGCATGCTTTGAGTCTTAAACTACCCGGACTTTAACATTAATAGTATCTACGCACGGACTCTCGTCACCACGTGCGTACGTAGCCCCCCCACAATTAGCAATAATTATTTAATTTTAATCACCTATGAGGTAATTTCCCCCTCACAAGATTAGACAAGAGACTTATCTTGTCTTGCTCCAATTTAATCCACAATAAGGCCTTTTCCACGATTATCCAACTTCTTCTGGCTCGAATCTAGCCAAAATAATTCGATACAATCACTAAATATTATCGGAATCAATTCTATAAGAAAATACTACATTTTTAAGAAAAGATCCCAAAATTAATTAAAAATTCGCTCGCGGGGCCCACATCTCGGAATTCGGTGAAAGTTATGAAATCCGATAACCCATTCAAGTACGAGTCCAACCATACCAGTTTCACTCAAATCCGACTCCGAATCGATACCGAAATCTCAAAATTTCATTTCTATGAGATTTCTAGATTTTTTCCAAATTTCAATCTCAAAACACAAATTTATGGTGAAAACAATGATATACTTGTATATGTAGACCAAATCTGAGTTAGAATCACTTACCCCAATATTTTTCCCTTGAAAATCTGCCAAAAGTCGTCTCTGCTCAAGCTCAAGTTCGTCAAAAATGGCAAATGGGACGAATGCCCTCTTTTTATAAAACTGCCCAGCAGCCTTCGGAACTGGTCCTCGAACTGGGCCTCGATCGCGGCTTCGATCAGGGCATCGAGGTTATACCTTCGATCAGGGCATCGAGCTTGGGTCTCGATCCTAGCCCTCAAGCCATACCTTCGATCATGCCATCGAGCCTTGCCTTCGATCGCCGCTTCGATCAGGGTATCGAGGTTAGGCCTTCGATCATATCCTCAATCATGGCATCGAGCTTGAACCTTCGATTGTGACCCTCGATCTTGGGTCTCGATCCTGGCCCTCGAGCAGGACCTTCAATCATGGCCCTCGAGTTTGGACCTACGATCGTGGCCCTCGAGTTGGACCTTCGATCATGGATTCGATACACTAGCCCGAGCCTGTACCTCGTTAACCCTAGGCTCGATACTTGGGCTCGATATCTAGGCTCGATCACAGCCCAGAATGTCCAACAGAAGAGGAAAAATTGCAGCAGCTTTTTAACTCAAATTTTTGATCCGTTAACCATCCGAAACTCACCCGAGGCCCTCGGGACCTCAACCAAATATACCAACAACTCCTAAAACATCTTACGAACTTATTCCAACCTCTAAATTACATCAAACAACGCTAAAACCATGAATCATACCCCAATTCAAGCTTAATGAAACTAAGAGTTTTAAACTTCTACATTCAATGCCGGAACCTATCAAATCAACTCCGATTGACCTCAAATTTTACACACAAGTCATAAATTACATAACGGAGCTATGAAAATTTTCGGAACTGGATTTCGACTCCGGTATCAAAAAGTCAACTCCCCGGTCAAACTTTCAAACTTTAAATTCCTATTTTAGCCATTTCAAGCCTAATTTCACTATGGACTTCCAAAAAGAATTCCGATCACGCTCCTAAGTCCAAAATCACCATACGGAGCTGTTGGAATCATCAAAATTCTTTTCCGGGGTCATTTTCAAAAAATGTTGACCGAAGTCAAACTTAGCACTTTAAGGCCAACTTAAGGAACCAAGTGTTCCGGTTTCACCTCGAACACTTCCAAATCCCGAACCAACCATCCCCGCAAGTCATAAATCATTACAAGCACCTACGGAAAGTTTTATTTTAGGGAACGGGGTTCTAAAAGTTAAAATGACCGGTTAGGTCATTACATTCTCCACCTCTTAAACAAACGTTCGTCCTCGAACGGGTTTAGAATTATACCTGAAGTGCTGAATAAGTCTGGATATCTGCTCAGCATGTTTTCCTCGGTCTCCCATGTTGCTTCCTCGACTGGTTGGCCCCTCCACTGGACTTTTACTACAGAAATCCTCTTGGATCTCAACTATCGAACTTGTTTATCAACAATGGCAATTGGCTCCTTTTCATAACCCAAGCTATTATCTAGCTGAACTGTGCTGAAGTCTAACACATGTGATAGGTCAGCATGAAACTTCTGGAGCATAGATACGTGAAAAACCGGATGAACTCCTGATAGGCTGGGAGGCAAGGCAAGCTCATAAGCAACCTCCCCAACTCGTTTCAACACCTCAAATGGGCCTATAAATCTTGGGCTCAACTTGCCCTTCTTCCCGAATCTCATAATTCCCTTCATCGGCGAAACCTTCAAGAGAACCTTTTCACCTACCATAAATGATATATCACGCGCTTTATGATCCGTGTAACTTTTTTGTCTGGACTGAGCTGTACAATGTCGCTCCTGAATCAACTTTACCTTTTCCAAGGCATCACTTACCAAATCAGTACCATATAACTTAGCCTCACCTGGCTCAAACCATCCGATAAGTGAACGACATCGCCGACCATATAAAGCCTCAAATGGAGCCATCTCGATGCTGGATTGGTAACTGTTATTATAAGCAAACTCGGCCAAAGGCAGGAAACGATCCCACTGACCTTCAAAGTCAATCACATATGCCCTGAGCATATCCTCCAAAATCTGAATTGTCCTCTCTGACTGTCCATCGGTCTGCGGATGAAAGGATGTGCTGAGCTCTACACGGGTCCCCAACTCACTCTGTACTACTCTCCAGAATTGTGAAGTAAACTGAGTACTTCTATCTGATATGATGGAACTTGGCACACCGTGCAACCGAACTATCTCTTGAATATAAATCTGGGCCAACCTCTCTGAAGTATACGTAGTCACAACAGGAATAAAATGTGCCGACTTAGTCAACCTGTCAACAATTACCCAAACTGCATAAAACTTCCTCAAGGTCCACGGCAACCCAACTACAAAATCCATGGTAATTCGTTCCCATTTCCACTCTGGTAAGGTCATCTGCTGAAGTAGGCCACCTGGCCTCTTGTGCTCATATTTAACTTGCCGGAAATTTAGACGCCGAGCTACATACTCAACTATGTCCTTTTTCATTCGTCGCCACCAATAATGCTGCCTCAAGTCACGATACATATTCGTAGCACCTGGATGAATAGAATATCGAGAACTATGTGCCTCCTCCAGGATCTTTTTCCTTAGTTCATCCACATTAGTAACACACAGACGATCCTGAAGTCGTAGAACACTATCTTCACCAATAGTGACTTCCTTGGCACCACCTTGTAGTACCGTTTCACGAAGAACCACCAGGTATGGGTCATCATACTGGCGAGCCTTGATCTGTTCAAATAGTGAAGACCGGGCCACAACACATGCAAGAACTCGGCTGGGCTCTTAAATATCCAGCCTCACAAGTCTGTTAGCCAAGGACTGAATATCTGAGGCTAATGGCCTTTCCTCTGCTAAAATGAAAGCCAAACTACACATACTCTCCGCCTTTCTGCTCAAGGCATCTGCAACCACATTTGCTTTTCTCGGATGATACAGGATAGTAATATCATAATCTTTTAGTAACTCTAGCCATCTACACTGCCTCAAATTTAGATCCCTCTGCTTGAACAAATGATGCAAACTGCGATGATCAGTGTAAACTTCACAAGACACCCCATAAAGATAATGCCTCCAAATCTTAAGAGCGTGAACAATCGCAGCTAACTCCAAATCATGTACCGGATAATTCCTTTCGTGGGGCTTCAGCTGACGTGAAGCATATGCAATAACTTGCCCTTCCTGCATCAATACACAACCCAAGCCAACGTGCGAAGCATCGCAATACACTCGAAAGGCAACACTAACACTGGTGTTGTAGTCAATGATGTCTTGAGCTTTTGAAAGCTCACCTCACAATCATCAGACCATCGGAATGGAGCACCCTTCTGGGTTAATTTGGTCAAAGGTGCTGCAATAGATGAAAAACCTTCCACGAACCGACGATAATAACCTACCAAACCCAGAAAACTCCTGATCTCCGTCGCTGAAGTGGGACGATGCCAATTTGGAACTGCCTCAATCTTTTTGGGATCAACCTTAATACCTTCACCCGATACAATATGTCCCAAAAATGCTATCGACTCTAGCCAAAACTCACATTTAGAGAACTTAGCATATAGCTTTTGTTCCCGCAATGTCTGAAGCACTACTCTCATATGCTGCTCATGTTCCTCCTTACTGCGCGAATAGATTAATATGTCATCAATGAAGACAATGATAAATAAGTCAATATATGGCCTGAATACCTTGTTCATCAGATCCATAAACGTTGTCGGGGCATTAGTTAAACCAAAAGACATTACCAGAAACTCATAATGACCATATCTAGTACGGAAAGCAGTCTTCGGAACATCTGAATCCTGAATCTTCAACTGATGGTACCCCGACCTCAAGTCGATCTTAGAGAATACCCTAACACCCTGCAACTGGTCAAATAGGTCATCAATACGCGGCAATGGGTACTTGTTCTTAATAGTGACTTTGTTCAATTGGCGATAATCAATACACATCCGCATTGTTCCATCCTTCTTTTTCACAAATAATACAGGTGCACCCCAAGGCGATACACTCGGTCTGACAAACCCTTTGGCTAGTAACTCTTCAAGCTGTTCTTTCAATTCTTTCAATTCTTTCGGAGCCATGCGATACGGTGGAATAGATATAGGTTGGGTATCTGAAGCCAAGTCAATACAGAAATTAATATCACGATCAGGTGGCATACCTGGAAGATCTGACGGAAATACATCGGGGAACTCCTGAACTACAAGCACTGAATCAATAGCAGGAGTCTCTGCAGTAGTATCCCGAACATAGGCTAGATAAGCCAAGCAACCCTTCTCAACCATGTGTTGAGCCTTTATAAAAGAAATAACTCGATTAAATGAACTAACAGGCGAACCCTTCCACTCCAGCTTAGGCAATGCTGGAATAGCCAAGGTAACAGTCTTGGCATGATAATCTAGAATAGCATGATACGGAGATAACCAGTCCATGCCCAGAATAATTTCAAAATCGGTCATCTCAAGCAATAGGAGATTTGCTCGAATTTCATAACCACAGAATGTAATAATACAGGACCGGTAGATCCGGTTCACAACAACAAAATCGCCCACAGGAGTGGACACATAAACAGGAGTACGCAAGGACTCACGAGAAACACCCAGGAATAGAGAAAATAGATATGACACATATGAATACGTAGATCCTGGATCAAATAATACTGAGGCATTTTTGCCACAAACAGAAATAATACCTGTAATCACAGCATCTGAGGCCTCTGCATCTGGTCTAGCCGGAAAAGCATAAAACCGAGCTGGAGCGCCAACTGTCTGGCCTCCGCCTGGCTGACCTCCACCTCTAGGAAGGCCCCTACCCACCTGTCCTCCACCTCTGGGTGGTCGGACTACTGGTGGAGAAACTGGTCCGGTAAGCATAGGCTGCTGACCCTGCTGTACTGGTCTACCTCGAAGCCTGGGACAAAACCTTCGTATGTGACTGGGATCCACACACTCGTAACAACTCTTATGTGCGATGGGTTGTGACTAAGTGTCTGGCCCTAGGGACCTGAATACCCACTGGGAGGACCCTGAATAGTTGGTGGGCGGTAAGAACTCTCTGGTATAGCACTGAAATAAGGTCGTACTAGAGCACCTCGAGGAGGTGGTGGTGCTGGATATGGGGGTCTGCTGGACTGTCCCCTCACGAACTGACCTCTGCCCCCGGACGGAGCACCTCTGAACTCTCTAGAGTACCTGAACCGCTTATCTCTCATAATCTTCTCTCGGCTCCGCTGACGTACACCCTCAATCCTCCAGTCTATCTCCACAACTCGCTCATAAGAAGTACCCATCTCAACCTCTCGAGCCATAGTGGCCTGAATACCAGTATGTAAACCGGCTACAAACCTTCGCACTCTCTCCGCCTCAGTAGGGATTATCATTAGTGCATGGCGAGATAATTCAGAAAACCTCACCTCATAATTAGTCACTGACATCTGACCCTGCTGGAGCTGCTCAAACTGAAACCGCAACTCTTCCCTCTGGGAGGGTGGAATTTACTTGTCCAAGAAGATACGGGTGAACTTGTCCCAAGTCATAGGAGGAGAATCTGCTGGTCTGCCAAGAGCATAAGACTGCAACCATCTACGAGCATAAGACTGCCACCGATAAACTGCGGCCCGTTGTCGCATGCAATCTCTTTTGGCATTCTAAACATGCAAATTATATTTTCCCACAGGAAGTCGACTATTTCGCGTTCTCTGATCTTCTGATAAGGACCTGTTTCCACCCATTTAGAAAAATAGTCAGTCAAAATTAAAAGAAACCTTACCTTTCTAGGAGCTGGCGGTAACGGTCCGACTAAGTCCATTCCCCATTTCATGAACGACCATGGGGACACAACTGAATGTAGGGGTTCTGCCGGTTGATGTACTAGTGTTGCATAGCGTTAGCACTTATCACATTTTCGTACAAAATTTTTGGCATCGTGTTCCATACTGGGCCAGTAATATCCTTCCTGAACTAATGTCAACACCAAAGAATCTGCACCCGAGTGGTTGCCACATATCCCTTCATGGACTTCTCTCATGACATAGTTAGCTTCTGATGCTTCTAAGCACCGGGCTAACGGGCCTCGAAAGGATTTTATGTACAATTGGCCTTTCTTGAAGCTATATCGTGCAGCTTTGGTACGTAACGCTCTTGATGCCTTGGGGTCTTCGGGAAAATTTTAATGCTCGAGATAATCGATTATTTCGTTTCTCCAATCCCAGACCAAACTAGTCGAATTCACCTTATAGTAACCATTCGTGTTCAAAACCGAGTCCATTAGTTGTACTACTGCCCCTGATTCTGATCCCTGGATTTCTGTCGATAAGCCCAAATTTGCTAATGCATCTGCTTCCGCGTTATCTTCCTGTCATGACCCAATTTCACCTATAGGTCGTGATGGCGCCCAACACTACAGCTAGGAAAGCCAACTAATAAATTAAGCATACATTGATAAAATTTAAAACCAAGAAAATATAAACCCAAACTCTACTAATGTGTGTGTGCCAAGACCTGGTGTCACAAGTGAATGAGCATCTAGTAGATTATACAAAACTCCAAGTACTGTCTAAAATAAAATAGACAGAATGTAAGTATAAGAAGAGACACTGATAGCTGCAGAACGACTCGGAAAGGCAGCTCACCACTATGCCTCGGGATGACGTGGGTATGTGATGATAGGTCCTCCACTAGTACCTGTCTCAGATCCTCCACAAAAAGTGCAGCAAGTGTGGTATGAGTACGTAAACAATGTGTACCCAGTAAGTATCAAGCCTAATCTCGAAGTGGTAGAGACGAGATGGCCGACTTTGACACTCACTATGGGTCAATAATAATTGAAATTAAATTAGGATATTCAAATCAGCATGATTTACAAAATTTTCAAATAATTTATTTAATCAGCGGAAATAATCAAATTTCTTCAAATGTAACAATTCTCAATATATTAATTAAATTCCTTCAATTCAAATGAATTCAAATTTATCAATTAAATCTCATTTACAAGAGTAACAATTAATTCCTAAACAAGCAAGAATAATAATTCATTAAATTCCAAGAATTTTCCATTTTATTACTTAACTTCACAATCTGAAATAAATTATTAGAGTATCGTGTAATCATTATTATTAAGCACGATTTCTGCCGAGGACGTACGGCCCGATCTAGAGTGTCGTGTACACTGCCGTGGGACGTGCGGCGCGATCTATAGATGCATCTATCATGCCGAGGCGTTCGGCCCGCTCCACAAGAAAGGAGGACATTTTCTTATGTGCCTCCGGAAGGAGAGTATATTCATTATAAGATGAATTTGGGAGGAGAACAATTTCTTTTAATAATTAATTTATTTAAACAGACAATCAAACCTATGAGATTTTCATCCTTTAATATCTTTATCTAACAATTCATAATATATTCATATAAATATCAATTAATATAAATAAATCAAAGAATACAATTTACACAAGTAAGGCATGCTTTGAGTCTTAAACTACCCAGACTTTAGCATTAATAGTAGCTACGTACGGACTCTCGTCACCACGTGCGTACATAGCCCCCCACAATTAGCAATAATTATTTAATTTTAATCACCTATGAGGTAATTTCCCCCTCACAAAATTAGACAAGAGACTTATCTCTTCTTGCTCCAATTTAATCCACAATAAGGCCTTTTCCACGATTATCCAACTCCGTCTAGCTCGAATCTAGCCAAAATAATTCGATATAATCACTAAATATTATAGGAATCAAGTCTAAGAAAAATACTGCATTTTTAAGAAAAGATCCCGAAATTAATTAAAAATTCGCTCGCGGGGCTCACATCTCGGAATCCGGCGAAAGTTATGAAATGCGACAACCCATTCAATTATGAGTCCAACCATACCAGTTTCACTCAAATCCGACTCCGAATCGATACCGAAATCTCAAAATTTCGTTTCTATGAGATTTCTAGATTTTTTCCAAATTTCAATCTCAAAACACTAATTTATGGTGAAAACAATGATATACTTGTATATGTAGACCAAATCCGAGTTAGAATCACTTACCCCAATGTTTTTCCCTTGAAAATCTGCCAAAAGTCGTCTTTGCTCAAGCTCAAGTTCGTCAAAAATGGCAAATGGACGAATCCCCTCTTTTTATAAAACTGCCGAGCAGCCTTCAGACCTGGTCCTCGATCGCGGCATCGAACATGTGCCCTTGATCAGGGCATCGAGGTTGTACCTTCGATCAGGGAATCGAGCTTGGGTCTCGATCCTAGTCCTCGAGCCATACCTTCGATCATGCCATCGAGCCTTGCCTTCGATCGCCGCTTCGATCAGGGTATCGAGGTTAGGCCTTCGATCATAGCCTCAATCATGGTATCGAGCTTGAACCTTCGATTGTGACCCTCGATCTTGGGTCTCGATCCTGGCCCTCGAGCTAGACCTTCGATCATGGCCCTCGAGTTTGGACCTTCGATCATGGCCCTCGAGTTGGACCTTCGATCATGGATTCGATACACTAGCTCGAGCATGTACCTCGTTAACCATGGGCTCGATACCTGGGCTCGATATCTAGGCTCGATCACAGCCTAGAATGTCCAACATAAGAGGAAAATTTGCAGCAGCTTTTTAACTCAAAGTTTTTATCCGTTAACCATCCGAAACTCACCCGAGGCCCTCGGGACCTCAACCAAATATACCAACAACTCCTAAAACATCATACGAACTTATTCGAACCTCTAAATCACATCAAACAACGCTAAAACCATGAATCATACCCCAATTCAAGCTTAATGAAACTAAGAGTTTTCAACTTCTACATTCAATGCCGGAACCTATCAAATCAACTCCGATTGACCTCAAATTTTACACACAAGTCATAAATTACATAACGGAGCTATGAAAATTTTTGGAACTGGATTCCAACTCCGGTATTAAAAAGTCAACTCCCCGGTCAAACTTTCAAACTTTAAATTCCTATTTTAGCCATTTCAAGCCTAATTTCACTACGGACTTCCAAAAAGAATTCCGATCACGCTCCTAAGTCCAAAATCACCATACGGAGCTGTTGGAATCATCAAAATTCTATTCCAGGGTCGTTTTCTCTAAATGTTGACCGAAGTCAAACTTAGCACTTTAAGGCCAACTTAAGGAACCAAGTGTTCCGGTTTCACCTCGAACACTTCCAAATCCCAAACCAACCATCCCCTCAAGTCATAAATCATTACAAGCACCTACGGAAAGTTTTATTTTAGGGAACGGGGTTCTAAAAGTTAAAATGACTGGTTGGGTCATTACACTTCCCTCGGGACATGAGTAATTGACCACTCGCGGAATCGTGCCAATAAAGCCTAAACCTTTACCACATATTGTTGCATACGTTCCTCTTTGGTGTCAAAAATTTTGTAAACCTGATTTACTACCAACTGCGAATCACATTTGATTTCGATGACTTCGGAATCAGTTCCCCGGGCCAATTCGAGCCCTGCAATTAAAGCTTTGTACTATGCTTCATTGTTAGTTAAAGGAATCGTTCTGATGTCTTGCCTTAGGGTTTCCCCCGAAGGCGTGATCAAGACTATTCCGATCCCAGACTCTTTTACGTTTGAAGCTTCATCCGTAAATAAGGTCCAAACTACCTATGTCGATTCTGACACCATTATTGCCTCCTTGGTTGCCAGAGACAATAGTCCCAGGCTAAAATTGACCATAAAGTTAGCCACGACTTGTGACTTAATTACAGTCCTCGGTTTATACTCTATATCGAACACGTTCATTTCGACGACCCGTTTGGCCAATCTACCTGAGAGCTCGGGTTTATGGAGGATATTCCTCAAAGGAAAAGTAGTCACCACAGCTTTCGGGTAGCATTGGAAGTAGGTCCTCACCTTCCGAGCGGTGACTACGAGAGCTAAGGCCAGCTTTTCCAGATGTGGGTAGCGAGTTTATGCTCCCACTAAAAATTTGCTAACGTAATAAGTGAGAAATTGCATACCTTCATCCTCTCGGACTAAAACTGCACTTACCGCAACTTCTGAAACCGCCAGGTAGACTAGCAATATTTCACCTTCTTTTAATTTTTGAGAGCAACGAAGGTCTTGACAAATATTTCTTCAACTCCTTCAAGGCTTGCTAACACTCCGGGGTCCATTCGAAATTATTTTTCTTTTTGAGTAGTGCGAAGAAGCGATGGCATTTTTCCGATGATTGGAAAATGAACCTGCTCAAAGCTGCCAATCTCCCTGTGAGCCTCTGGACTTCCTTTACGTTAGACAATTGATCCGGGATGTCCTCTATGGCCTTGATTTTGTCTGTATTTACCTCAATTCCCATTTGTGAGACTAGGAATCCTAAGAACTTACCCGAACTTACCCTGAACGCACACTTCTCGGGGTTAAGCTTCATATTATGCTCCCTCAGGATGTCAAATGTTTCTTGCAAATGCTTCAGGTGGTCACCTGCATTCAAAGACTTAACGAGCATATCGTCTATATATACTTCCATAGTCTTTCATAATTGTTTTTTGAGCATCTTATTCACGAGTCGTTGATAAGTAGGTCTGGCATTTTTTTAACCCGAAGGGCATTACATTGTAACAATATGTACCAAAATCCGTTATAAACGAAGTCTTTTCCTGGTCTTCTGGGTTCATCTTGATTTGATTGTACCCAGAATAAGCATTGAGGAAACTCATTAACTCGTGCCCCGGTCGTGGCATTAATCATTTGATCGATATTCGGTAATGGGAATGAGTTTTTCGGGCACGCCTTATTAAGATCCTTATAATCTATGCACATGCAAAATTTATTATTTTTCTTAGGAACTACTACTACATTGGTTAGCCAGTACAGATATCTTCCCTCTCGGATTAAACCAATCTTAAGTAAACGGGTTACCTCTTCTTCGACGAATTTATTCCTTGCTTCAGCAACAGGGCACTTCTTTTGCCTTACCGGAGGTATGTTGGGATCCAAGCTTAACTTGTGCATGGCTATATCCATCGGGATTCCTAGCATATCCTCGTGCGACCATGCAAAACAATCAGCATTAATTTTAAGGAATTCAACAAAAACAGATCTGAGCTCCTAGTGTAGTCCTGTTCCCAAATGGAATTTCCTTTCTACGAATTCTTTGAACAATGCAACTTGCTCTAGTTCTTCTGTTGTGGACTTCGTCTCGTTCATCTCTTCTGGTACTTGAAAACACCTTGGTACATGGTATTATTTTGACTCTTCTATCCCCGGGCTAACTTCCTCTAGTTCGGGGGCAGATGTCGGTTCCAGTAATTGCTATGCCGCACATTCATTTCCTTTGCTATTGGAGACCGAAATTGCATTCATCTCTCTTGTTGCCGGTTGATCACCCCTTATCCGTTTAATCCCTTCGGGTGTCAGAAACTTTAACAATTGGTGATATGTTGAAGGCACGACTTTCATCTCGTGCAGCCATGGTCTTCCCAAGATGATATTATACCTCATGTCTCCATCTACCACTTCGAAGAGAGTTGTCTTCATTACTCCCTCAACGTTCGTAAGCAGCAAAATTTCTCCCCGGGTTGTCACGCTTGCGAGGTTTAACCCGATGAGGAGTTTGGTTGCTAGGATAATGCTTCCGGTGAGTTTAGCTTGTTCCAGTACTCTCTATTGTATGATATTAGCTGAACTTCCTAGATCCACTAAAACACGTTTAATTTTAAAATCTAACACATTTAAAGAAATTACTAGAGCGTCATTGTGCAGTAGCAGTAATCCATCTGCATCTTCGTCCATAAATGTGATATCGTCTTCCCGTAGCCTCTTACTATGAGTTATCGATACTTTTGTCTTCTTCGTTGCCGAAAAGGTGACCCCATTAATCTCATTCCCTCTGAAGATCATGTTGATCATTTGGCATGGGGGTTCTTCTCCTGCTTTCGGGGTTTTCACGTCGCCCATGTTCCGACCATAATTTTGTTTAGCTCTGTCACTCAAGAATTCTCTGAGGTGACCATTCTTTAACAGTGCTGCCACTTCTTCCCAGAAGTGTCGGCAGTCTCCAGTCTGGTGGCCGTTAGTGCCATGGTATTCACACCATAAATTGGAATCCCTCTGGATGGGATCGTATCTCATAGGTCTCGGGAATTGTGCATCTTTGATATTTCCCATGCCTGACACCAACCCCACTATACTGACGTTGAAGTTATACTTTGATAACTTTGGGTAAGAATAATCTCATGACCTCGAGATTTCTTTATCCTGCAATGATCTGTTGTTCAATGGTGAACTTGTCTACTGTCTGGAAGCTCCTGCCACGACCTTCTGTCCGCTCGTAAGGGCAAAAACCGGCCCCTTGAAGTCCGTTTATCCGTGTCAATATCATCTTTTATTTTTTCTTTGTTCTTCTCCCGTCCTTTGCTCGATGATGAAAAGCCAACCTGATCGTCTTTGATCCTTATTTTCGATTTGTACCCGTTGTGGACATCCGCCCAAGTCGTCGCTTGAAACTCGAGTAGACTTTCCTTCAACTTTCGGGAAGCGTCCGAACTTCTCGGATTTAAACCTTTGGTGAACACTTTAGTTGCCCATTCATCCGGGACTGCTGGTAGTAACATCCTTTCCTTCTAAAACCGGGTAACGAACTCTCGTAATAACTCGGATTCTCCCTGCGCGATCCTGAATATGTTGGCCTTTCGGGCTTGTACCTTTCTACCTCGACATGGGCCTTGATGAAAGAATCTGTGAGCATCTCAAAGGAATCTATGGAATGCTCGAGTAATAATGAATACTATGTCAGAGATTCCCTCGTGAGAGTCTCACCAAATTTCTTTAGCAACACAGACTCAATTTCGTGAGGAGCCAAATCATTTCCTTTCACCGTTGTTGTGTAGGGGTAATGTGCTCCTGTGGATCTGAAGTTATATCATACTTTGGCACTTCGGGCATTTTGAACCGTTTCGGGATTAATTCTAGGGCCGCACTCGGCTTGTACGGTAACTGAATATATTTCTTCGAGTTCGGGCCTTTCAATACTGGTAGCGCATCCGGGATTTGATCCATGTGGTTTACTTCCTTCATGAACCGCAAAAGTTCATCCTTGAATGGATCGTTACCGTTGTTGAGGCCGGATCTACTCCCCTCGGCCTCGTCGGAGCCAACTTCACCCCTGGGAGTGTTGTTGTCGACTCTTTGTGTCCCTTGGTTTGCGGGAACATCAGGAGGAACTGGATCTCGCCTATTTGCATTATTTGAGGCACCCGATAACGCCTGCTTTAGTTCCGTCATAACATGATCCTGCCGCGTGAGATAGCCTGGAATGATTGCTTGTTGCTCTTGCAAGATTCTTACTGCATCCGCTACATGCTCCTCATCAGCATCATCGAGGGTACCGCCTATCATGTACCGGTGTGGCGTCGTTCCCCTTATTGCGAGTGTCACTAATTGAATCCTCGAAATGAGGTTGTTCCCCTTGAATTTCAGGGTTGCGTGTGCCATTAACAGTGTTATCTACCATTTTTGTGATTTTTTGCTAAGACAAAGTAATCAAAATACGTTAGTAAAAAAGACAAGGATCAATTTAATTGTACGACTGTCTAGGCCCCACGATGGGCACCAAACTGTTTACCCGTAAAACGGTACAGTTGAATTTATTCGTGATTTCTAGATAAGTGAATTAATTTGATCCAAAAAGTAACGAAATAACTGATGAAATATAAACTACTCAGCCTTAAAATGTAGATGAAATGACAGAGCTGACGAGTCCGGGAACAGTGTTTCCGGGCACGATAATGATGAGATCAAAGAGCGAGAAAGCAAAATTGTATTAAAATTTTGTATATAATGTATTGTAAGTTAGCCAGAAAATTCATTTCCCTTACAATGATAGCTTATTATTTATAGCTACGAAGAAGGTACTAGGGTCGTGCCCTTCTTTAATGTCAATTATGAGAAGCATTAATAAAGACGTAACGGTGAACATAATTGTCAAATTCTCTGTAACGGGTCGTTGCTCTTAAATGCTGTGGAATATTCCTCATTGAATACTACCAGGCGCAGAGTATTCAATGCCTTCACGAACATTACCTTTTCCGGTGACACACGAGATATCTGCGTCCGGTTTTTCGTCCTCACGGCTTAGGTTCCATGTGCCCTCTTCTTGGGTGGCCACGTGCCATAACATATTTTACCTAATACAAATAGTTTAGTCGAAAGTTACACTTTTTGGTCAAACAACGATCATGTTTTGTTAGAGAACTTTTGCACAATTTTATAATTCGTTGATTTTGTTAAGTTAATTAATGATGCTTTTTATTCTGTTGTCTTTATTATTCAGCAATCACTAAGAGGTACTCGCCTATGATGCATGTAGAGTTGTTGACCATCATATATATACAACATCAAAGTTCAAAGTAGGGTGCTTATCGGGCGGATCAGACGGATAATTATACTTAACGGTTCGGCTTATCGGTTATCGGATTATAAATGTAGTAATCTGTTAGCCATCCAATAAGATAACGGGCAGATTGGTATCGGATTAATAATTATCGGGCGGTTAACGGGCAATTTATCGGATAAACCAAATAGAATATCAAAAACATGTTGTAGAGAAACTATTAGCTAAGTCAAAAATCACAAAGGTGGCAACTAAAATGAGATCTTGTAGTTATAGTGGAGGAACGAAACGACGACTTAGTGTTGCTATAGCCCTTATTGGAGATCCAAAGTTGGTTATTTTGGATGAACCAGTAGGTAGTGGTAATTGGAATTCTTACTTTTATGCTAAAAATAATTTATGCTCAACATTTTCTTTTCCTGATACCTTTATAGACTACTGGTATGGAATCGATAACACGATGCGAAAAAAGGGCGTGCCATTATCTTGACAATCCATTCAATAGAAGAAGCTGATATCTTAAGCGACCGCATACCTATCATGGCAAAGGGAATCAGAAAAACCTTACCTGAAGTTGAAGGATTCTGCTTTTCTAAGCTCTGGTCGAGAGAAAAGCCAAGCCCAAAAGCTTCAGCCTTCAAGAGAGAGACCAGACTAACGAGTAACGAGTGATGAGTATACTCAGATTGAGAGAAATTTTGATTAGGGATTTAGGACTTAGGAGAGATGAGTGAATAGTGATGACTGGTCGAATTCTCAGTTCTCACCCTCTGGCTGCAGACTTCAATTGAGAACTAGAAATTAGGGATTTAACAATTTAGGGTTTCAATAGTACTTTATATACATAGGGGTAAAAGTGTAGATATAAAAATTCTTAACGGGTTAACGGTTTATCCGATAACAAAATTCAGTAATCTGCCCCCAAACCGTTAAGCCGTTAATTATAAAATCTCAATCTGTTCACCATTCATTACCCCGATAATCTGATACCAATAAGTCAATAAGCCATCGGTTCGGTTCGGTTAACGGTTTCGGTTCGATTTTGAACAGCCCTAGTTCAAAGATCATAATAGTACGGGTGAAAATTATTTACATCCCCCAAGTTTACTTTAAAAATCAAACTCATCCTCCAAGTTTACTTTTAAAATCAAACTCATCCTCCAACTTTGAACGATTCATAAAACATACTAGTACTATTTTTCGGTCTTCAAAACATAAGCTAAAAGATGCCTTTTTGAAAAGGAAAAAAAAAAACAAATAAGAAAAAATAGACTTTAAAAAAAGGATTGTTTTATTATTATTATTTGGGTGAAATTTTAGGTATGCCAAAATACATTTGGTAGGAAATGAAGATGTTTTTACGATCTTATACTTTTAATTTTTTTTATTTTTACTGTTTACTTAATTGGTTATAGTTTAAAATATGGTTATGACAAGCTTGAGTTTTTTTTTTTAACTTGCTGACGTGACAAGATGTATCAATTTTCGATGCCTAAAATTTGACGTTCCATGCATTGAGTTGTATATAAGAAATTAACACATAGTTGAGGATTTTAATGATGGAAAAAACAATTTTGCCATTGCTAATACAATATGTAAAGTTCAATGACTTTAATAAAATAAAATAATAGGTAGAAGCGTACCAGTAGTCACTTTTAAGCTTATTATTTAAAATATATTCATAATTTATAATGTATTTAAAGATTAACCAATTTATTCAAACTTTATAACTAAGTATCATGAATTTTTGTATCCAAAAATTTTGAGCTACTAATTCGAAATTCAGGACTTGTATCCTAATTTTTTGAGCTGCTAATTTAAAATTCAAGACTAACTGTCCTGAATTTCTAAACTGCTAATTTGAAATTCAGGACATAAGATTTGAATTTCTAGACAGAATTTTCGAACTTTAGTACACG
This sequence comes from Nicotiana tomentosiformis, assembly GCF_000390325.3. Classification (NCBI taxonomy): domain Eukaryota; kingdom Viridiplantae; phylum Streptophyta; class Magnoliopsida; order Solanales; family Solanaceae; genus Nicotiana; species Nicotiana tomentosiformis. The sequence goes on along the minus strand of NC_090813.1, from coordinate 57,007,552 downwards.
ATATCCTGAAATTTGAACTTTTGAAATTTAAACTTTAGGACGTCGTGTCCCGAAGTTGAATGAATTGGCTAATATTTAAATACAATATAAAGTATAGATATATTTTAAATACCATATTTAAAAGTGGCTACATGGTATCATTTCCCCGATAAATTTTGAGATGAACTAATATAATGAAGAAAAGAAAGAAGCTACCCGGCCCAATAACCAGAGGCCCGCCCAACTCATTCCTAACGCTCTTTGCTCAATTCTTAAAAACCATTTTCTGAGATCTGAATCTAAACAATACTAGCAAAGAAGAAGAATAAAGAGTTTTGTTTGAGAAGAAAAAAAAGGACATTTGAGAAATGGCAGCCGCAGGACCAGACCCGTTGTTCGGATTGAGGAACAACTTCTACATAGGTGCATACCAAGCCGCAATTAACAACAGTGATGTTCCAAATCTTTCCCAGGACGACGCCGTTGAAAGAGACACTCTTGTTTACCGATCTTATATAGCCCTAGGGAGTTACCAGGTTTTGATTATTTGGGATTTGATTTGAGTTGTTCTGTGATTGTAAATTCTTTTTGTATTTACCAGATAGTTTCTTTTTTTCTTTTTCTCATTGCAGCTTGTGATCAATGAGATCGATGCATCAGCTCCTACTCCACTTCAGGCTGTCAAATTGCTTGCTTTGTACCTTGCTAGCCCTGATAATAAGGTGAACATTTTTATTCCATTTTTCCCCTTTTTACTCCAGTGATCTTTTGATTTAATGCTAGCACTGCGTCATGTTATCCGTAATTTTGAAGGTGTCCATGTATTGTCAAGGTTAACACATAGATCTGACTGAAAATTGGGCCCCAACTAAGATTTTTTTTTGGGGGGGGGGAGGATACAAGAGTGATCTTCCAATTGTTAATTGTGTTCGTTCCTTACATAATTTAATGCCTAGTGGTAAAATTTAGCGATCCAATTTATTATCCTTCTCTTTTACCATCTTTCAGCTAGTTTCATCTCCAAAAATTGAGCGTAAGGTGTGACTCCAATGTTATTGTTTGGGTAGCTTTGTCACTTAAGGTTCTTTGAATCCCTTTTAATTTAATAAACTAACTAGTTTGTCTGTGTTTCTTAAAAGTACGAGATACCCCTGATTAATGGCATATTATGTAACATATAGTGTTTTGCCTTTTGTGAATTCATGTCCCGTTCCATAAACTTGAGGGATTTATGCTGGGCATGATTGGTACAACTGCAATTTAGGAATTTCAGTTCAAGTGACAGTACGGGACCCTTTTTACGGATACACATGGAGAGGAGTTGAGATTATTTCTCTCTCCTGTATGATCCCTGATTAAATAAAATGAATCATTTATTTGTAATTATCTGGAAGTTTTTGGAAAATGATTTATTATAATCTTCAATTTTCCTCTTTGCAGAAGTGTTATTCCCTATTTGTTATAGGCTAGAGAAGGGTAATAAGTAATAACTTTCTTCTTTATTATGTAGGAAACAGCAATTTCTGGTCTTCATGAATTATTAGGAGATCCAGCCATAGGAAGCAACCCTATATTAAGGCTTATTGCTGGGATTGTGTTCACGCATGAGCAGGATTACAATGAAGGTCTGAAGCACACAAATGCTGGTGGAACAATGGAATTGTGAGTTGCTACTTTTATTTTGTTGTATGATTACTTAGAAGGTCACTATGCTAAAATGTAGAAAACGTTGAGAAATTTGCTTTGTGATGGATTAATTGCTTTATTTTCTGTGACTATTGGCACTGTACTAATTATACTATGGTGCTTCATGCTTATGTGCGTCTAAATACAGTTCTATTCTTTAAATGACTTACTATTTTTCCTTAGCAAAGGACAAGTGCTATTCAAAAATTCTGTGTCAGGAACTCTGTGAGCTCTCATTCTGAGACAAAAGGCATGTGTATGTGAGATGTGATAGAGACAATGGTCGTCTACCAGAAAGTTAAAGAAAGGATATAATAACATAACTTTTTTTCCCGGGGAAGTATAACTAGAATTCACTAATTATCTTAGTGCAGTCATTTGCAAGTATGAGTTTATGCTGGATCACCTGGCGGCTAATCAATCACAGAATCTTCGTTGTTCAACTCTAAACCCTCCCCCCAATCCTCCATTTCTCAAGTGGCTCTTTCCAATTTTTTTGTTTGATTATCTACTTCTATTTGTGCACTATTGTACACCATGTTTCGCTTTTCATTTATTGTTTTTACCAATCACGATTTTGTATTGATTGGAATTTCATCATTTTGAAGTTTGTGGACAGTGATCACATCCTGGAGAGGTTTGGCTAAAAAAATGTAGACTAAGACATCTCCGTACCTCATCATGGTTGAATTTGAATTAAGCTAGATTAAGAAGCTTCCTTTCAAACTGAGTTTATCGTTCCGTTCCTGCTTTACCTGGTTATAGTTTCTAGATGTACCTTGCCAGGCTTTTAAGTTATAGAACTGGAAATGTTGTAGTGTTAACGTTTTTGTGTTTCTGCTTTAACGGATTTGAGGTCTGGAATATTTTTTTCTTTTCCGACCATCTGCTTTGATTTGAGTTTATGTATTGAGAGTACTTTTCATTTCCCTTACTAAATGTGTTTATGCAGGCATGCTTTGAACGTCCAGATACTCATTAAGATGCATAGGTCAGATTATGCAGAGAAACAGTTGAGAATCATGCAGCAAGTTGAAGAAGATCATACACTAACTCAACTTGCGAATGCATGGTTAAACTTGGCAGTGGTACATAACAATTCCAATTGTTGGTTGGTTCAAAGACTATTATTCAAGAATATTCATAAATAAATTTTATTTTCAGGGTGGTTCAAAGATACAAGAAGCATATCTTATTTTCCAAGACTTCTCTGAGAAGTATCAGATGACTAGCTTAATCCTAAATGGAAAGGCTGTTTGTTGCATGCACATGGGTAACTTTGATGAAGCTGAGACGCTGTTGCTTGAAGCCTTAAACAAGGTCATTTGAGATTATCATTGTCTTCTATTATTATCAATTAAGCTTTTTATTACTTTTAAAAGAATCAAATTCTGTTGATTGTACTGAATGCTTTTGGTAATTATTCACTAGGCAAAATCTTTCTCAGAACACGTTATCTTGGCATTTGCAGTTTTTTTTGTCTTCTTTTTATATGCCCACAGTTTTTATGAAAATATTTAAGAATGTGCTCCTCCACTCCTATATCACTTGGAAGCTTATTGATTTATGCAGGACGCAAAGGATCCAGAAACACTGGCTAATCTGATTGTCTGCAGTCTTCACCTTGGAAAGCCATCCGCCCGTTATCTCAAGTATGATGATTAATATTGTTATCATTATGTTTAACTTTCTTATAAAAGAATTACATGTTATAATTTGCCAGATTAAGTCATATCGTTGATTCGCAGCTTTGGAAGTATCTTTGGTTCATAAAAGTTTATGTTAATCTAGGCTGTTCAGCGTCTTATAGTTCCTTGTTTAGCTTTAGTGAAATTCAGGAGGATCTCCCTATTTATACTGAGTGTCAATTTGTTTTGATGGTAGCAAGAAAGGATAACTAATGGACTGGTTTATGTGACTTGGTTTTTGCAGCCAGCTGAAATTATCGCACCCAGACCACACACTTGTCAAGCGTGCGGCATCTGCTGAAGAAAGTTTTGATAGAGCAGTCCAAACTGTCGCTTGAAGAATGGACTTATGTTAATGTTGTTTCAGTTATGGTCCATTCTGCTACTGATGTGGCTTTGTTTTCCTACTAAAGCAGTACACCATGTTGAAGCTTTCTTTTTGGTTATTCTCACTGGACAATTTAAAGATTTGCATGTCAATATAAAAATTTTACCGGCAATTTTTTTTTATAAAAACTACTCCGTCCATGAATTGCACTTTGATAATTATAGTTTGATCTGGCGGGATGCAACTGTTTGTCATTTTTTTTTTAATATAGCTCTAGTTCTTGTTATCGCCCTGCTGCTGCGCGTGGGAGGTAAGAAAAACCTGGGAAAATTGAGAAGAATTAATGAGCTTACTAGAGTAAGTTCCTACTGTAGTATAATATTTAGGTTAAATTATCTACAATAGTGATACCACCACAATTAAATTGGTTGTTTTTTATTGTTATGTAATTATTATTTAATGATAAAATTTGAGTAATAGTCAAAGCAAAGAAGTACTATTTAAAATAACAAAACAATGGATAAACTAGCTGTGAGTTGCCTAGGATGCATTAGAAATGAAAATACGCTAAAGAAGTTTGTATTAACAGAGTTGTTCTTCATATATAGTATCTCCTACTAAACCAAATGGTTCCTCATGGTCAGTTGCTTTTTAGGTATGATTAAAAATATGAATTTAGCTGGACAATGTTTAAGATGCTATTTCAAACTTTCAAGACAATTAACTTGAAGATATGCATACATGGATATATTTATTATTCTAATCATGGTTAAGACTCTAGTTTAGTTAATCAAATCTAAACAATTAATATTAAACTGAAGCATGTGTCACCTATATATCTAAGTAAGAACTCAAGAAAATTTAGCAGCTAAATTATTATTTTTCTTTTCAAATATCCTAAATTTCTAAAAAAAAATTATTCCAAAGGCAAATTAGAGAAAAGATAAAGAAGGGAAAGCAAACTTCCATTGGATTCGCTATTTGAAATGAAATCTATAAAGACATCAAATCTACTACTACATAGATTTATTTTTACAGATGCAAATCGTAAGTGTATCCCCAGAAATTCAAATCAGATTTGAAATATATAGCATGTACATGATTTCAAAAGCTTCTTTTCAAAATGTAGGTAAAATAAATGATGATATCTAGTTGTGTGATACCAAATCTCAGGTGTAACTCCTCTTCTGGGGTTATCATTAATGTACTTTGTCAAATATGGCTAATGAGAAAACATTGTTGCTTATTTATTTCTAATATAAATATGAGATACTAGGCATACTTGTTTGTGTACTATCGAGGTAAAGTATTCAAGTTTTCATTTTGGGCAAAAAGAAAGGTACTACCATTGACTGACTAGTTTTTCACTTTTGTATATGAATTTCATACTTCTTTCTCTTGTTTTTCCAAAGTCATCGTTCGTATTTCATGCATGTTAATTAGCAGGAGAATGAAAATTTGTAGCCATTTCTCTAAATAATAAAGAACATAAGATCATGGTCAACTTGAAAGAATACGAGTCTTGTTTTAAGAAGGTTAGCTATGTGCCATAATGGATGTTGATAGTGTCATGACATTTGCATATGTAACATGGTAATAAATTGTCACACCAACAAAGTGGTAACTTTTTTTCATTTGGAAAATAAACAATGGTGAGCTACACCATATATTGCTCGGACTCTCCGAATATGTCGATGGGTGTGTGTCGGAACCTCCAAACATAGTGTATTTTGGAGGATCCGATACGGATGCGACAACTGTTTTGGAGAGTCCGCAACATAGGCTATAAGAATAGATTGATTTCAATTATTGAAGTTCTCAATTCAGTTTACTAATTTGATAGTAATATTTTTGTGATTTTTTAAGTGTTAAGATCAGGAAAAATGTCATCATGCTATGATATCAATGTGTCTTCTTCGAATAAGAACCTCAACGTTGGGAAAAAACTCAAAGCGCTTATAGTAGATGATGATCGTGTAGTTCGAATGGTACACAAAGGACTTCTAAAGAAATTTGGAGTGGAAACTCATGAGGCAAAAAATGGCCAAGAAGCTGTTCTTGCTCATCGCGCTGGTGCATGCTTTGATCTGATTTTAATGGACTTAGATATGCCAGTGATGAACGGTCGCCAGGTATGCATTTGTTAAATTCTTTTCTATTAATCGCCATTTGAAGGCAAGCCTTAGAGCAACGGTAAAGTTGTTTCCGGGTGACTTATATGTCACGGGTTCGAGCTGTGGAATCAGCCGTTGATACTTGCATCAAAGCAGGCTATACACATCACATCCTCTTGAAGTGCGGTCTTTCGCCAAACCCTATGTGACTGGGCTGCCATTTGTCCTAATTGTCATTTGTTTTTAGTTTGGACATTGAACTTTATCCTAATTTATGTAAAAAAAAAAAAAGCATTTTAAAAAGTTTTTTATTATGTAGGCAACTCAAGAACTTCGAGATATGGATGTGGTAAGCTTGATTGTGGGAGTGACTTCTACTGGAGAAGCAGAGAAGGAATCATTTGTGAATGCTGGTCTTGATTATTATTATCAGAAGCCTCTTACTGTTGATGTTGTTCGCCTTCTTGTGGAGAAATTTAAAGACGATGCTTAGACCTATCAAAAGCAAATATATATATATATATATATATATATATATATATAATTCGTCGGGAATAGTTACAGTATTTTCTTGTTATGAATTTTAAAGTATGTGTAGCATACTTAGAAATATTAATAAACTTGTCTTGGTAACAGTCGACTCTTTCTTTTTCCAAATTGAAGCACTGAACAATGAGACAAAATAAACATAACATATAGTCGAAGTGTATCCTCATTTAGTTATTGTTCTTTACTCTTTTTCACTTGTTATTGTATCTGAGTACAATTTTTCTGCATTTTCTACTAGTGTATTCTATCAGATTCATTTCTTCTCGTCTTTTATCTGATTTAGTTTTCAGCTTAATGTAAATTTACTGTACTGCCTTGATCTAAAGAATTTCCGATATGTTCGATTTGGCTTGAATTTGCTTGTCTTGTCACACAAACAAAATATGAATTAGTTACATTCTTTAAGACCAGTTTATTTTAGGGGTTAACACCTTAATTAGTCTACAAAAACACAAGTCATAGCTGCACGAGAATTGTCTTCGGTTGAACAGAATTTGTCTCACGTCCTAATCAGGGGCGGCTGAAGGGGAGGCTAGTAAAGCCTTTGCTTTAGGCCCTCTAAATTTTGGGGCCCCATATTTTAAGTTAGATTTACTATCTTATTTTCGCTTAGACGATATTGAAGTTTATAGAAAAAAGAAAAAAAGTACAAAATTCTTATAAAAAGTAGAAAGAAAGACTATCTATTTTTTAACAGTAAAAATATTTTAGAACTGTGAATAAAACTACTCAAATCTTCATAATGGTAAATAACGTTTTTTACAATAATATTCAAGATAACTAATTGTAAATACGTGACTAACATCTTATTAACGTGAATTTTCTTATCAATATGGATATTAATATTATATTTTATAAGATAACTACACTACAAACAAAAAAGAAAGAAAAAAAAAAAGAAACCATTGTAATATTAATATTATATTTTGCAAGATAACTACATTATAGAAGGGGAAAAAAAGTCACTTATTGAAATTTGGCTTTAGGCCACGAGTTTTATTGAGACGTTCTTGCTTTCTACTTTGATCCTAAACGCACAAATCGATCACATGAAGTTAGGAAGTAACATACTTCAACAAATATCAAATAAAAAATTGACCTCTTTAATGACATATTCGAAGCAATCTTTAGCTTTACGAAGTCCTCCCGCCTAATTTCAAGCAGCAATTACCACGAGTGATATATGCTTCGAGCAATTTCTCATCCAACTTAAGCTATTAAGAAAATACATGGTTAAAATGTAAAAAAGAAAATGACAAAGCCATGAAATTAAGGTATAAATCACAGCTTGTTTAAGTTGATTTTCAGCCTCCGAATTATAATTGGGGGAAGATACCTCCAATAAAAATCTTTTGAAGTAATGATAAAATGCTTTTGTTTTATTTGATTACATTTTCTCCGTCTAATTCAAAATATAAAATTATTCACACATATATAAATTGAACTTTATTTTCTCAAATATACATTAATCGAATTTCAATTTAAACATTTACCTGTTTGAATTTGATCAAGTTTATAGAGAAGTCCTTTAAGCTTTTCTCGTTGTTAACTTATCAAGTTGTTCATCCCGGTCTCTTGTGAAATTAGTATTCCGATGTTGATGGATCGATATTTGAAGTGCAAATACGTTAGAATCACTCATTTAGTAGTGAAAAAAATAGAGAAGACTTCCCAAAAAAAATATAGAGTATGTATAGATAAAGGACTAACTTTCAAAAGAATAATCTCTAACAAACACTTAATGGGAAGTAAGAAAAAGAGAAGGAAAAACTTTTGGGGCCTGATTATAATTAATGAGCATATTCTTCCATCTCTTGCTCACTAATATCAGTTTCCTCTTCAGACGACATGGACTTCTTTCAAATAACCTAAAGCCAGAAATAAATTGGATAAAAATACGTTAGCATACCATTTGGTTGAAGTCTCAATGACAAAAGGATTCATAGCATAAGGCAACTAAGTAAAAATTGCACGGCCCTTATTTAACTTGTATCCACTTTTTAAAATTATTTTATTAACTTGTTCTTCTTGTAACAATGATTTTATATGGTGTTTGTAAACATATTTTGATGTAGTTTATGATATTTTACAATGGTGAGCTGTTGTGGCGCTTTATTTTTTATTATTACTTAGGGTTGCTTCTTCTTTTTTTTTAATTGCAAAATGGTTCGTTAGATTTATTATTGTTTTGACAAATTGATGATTGTGGTTTGTTCTTGATGATATTTGAAAGTTATGTTTCAAATTTGAGCTCATTTGGAGTAGATTTAGAAATTAAATCGTATATTTGATTGTTAAAATTCGAAGAACAAATTTTTGTTTCTAGCAATTTGCACTTCAGGCATATTTGGCCTTAAGTGCATGAAAACGTTAGTTGCACTTCAGACCTTTTGGCCTTAAGTACATCTGAAGTGTAATTTTTTACTTTAAACTTATCGGCCTTAAATGTATGAAAATGTTTGTTGCACTTTACACATTTTGGCCTTAAGTGCATCTGAAGTGCAATTTTTGACTTCACACTTATTGATCTTAAGTATGAACACTTGAATAGATGATGGAAATACTGTATCTATTATTGAATGCCTCAATGAGTTTAAATACAAGTTACAGTGACCATCTTTCTAGAATTTTATGTAAACCAAATAACTGACGAATCCTATCTAAATCAAAGGGATAACTCTGAATACCTAACTATAATATCATCTAATCTAGAAGATAAATGCAATCTAATCTAAAGAGATAAATACTAAAAATAAACTGATAATTACTAGTAACCAGGATTGTTGATCCAATATTAAGTGCATGAAATTATTGGTTGCACTTGAGATCTATTTGGCCTTAAGTGAATCTGAAGTGTAATTTTTTCACTTTAGACTATTTGTTTTTAAACTTTAGACCCGATAAGTCTGAAGTTGATCGTAAAGTGGGTAGGCTTGCAAATTTTTTACAAAATGGGTATAAGTTAAATTGTGACCCCAAAACCGGATATAGATACAAAAGCCCGGGTAACTAAAGCAAAGGCCTTCGGCCTCAAAATTATGAAGGCCCCATTTTTTACTAGTAATGAATTAATTTTCTTTAAACATTGGTTACTTTTGATGAAGAAATACAACATTTTTATTTTTAAAAAAAGAAAAGAAGATTTTTTTTAATGATGATTCTGACAGTACACAAGATTTTGATAAACGGTGTCAAAATTTGAAAAACTAAATGAATGAATAAATCAATATAATAAAAAGCGGTGTCATTTTTTTTATTTATACCTAATATTTTTATTTTGTATACTATCTATATATATATATATATATATATATATATATATATATATATATATATATATATATATTATATTTAATAAAAATTTCGGTGAAGCGGCACTTGCCGGAAGGTGTATCCGCCGGCGGGTATTTCCCCACTTATGAGATTTTAGTAGGTTGTTGATTCTGACAGTTGGGTATTACTTTCGGGAACAAGAATAGTCTTTAATTTTGAATCGGAAAATAGGCCTTCTGGTGCAATGGAACAGAGAGCACTATCAATTTGATTGCAGAGCAAAAAAACTGGACTATATTGAATTTTAAATTTAATCACGGCGAACAGTGGTCAGAAAATATGAATGCTGTATGTCTTTTTTGTATCTTCCGAAAATTTTACACTACTATTGAAGTAGCTCATCCTCGATCATCATATGATGTTATGACTTTTGTTTTTCTGTTAATACCTTTGATTCGCAAACACGAGAATTGTCGTCCTTCAAATGTTAACACAACTAATTGTGCACTATTTTTGGGGTTGAGTAGATCTAAAGAAAAATCTCGTATAGTCATAACCTGCATTTTTGCACTGAAAGCAAAGGTACAGATGTTGCAGAACATAATAGAATCAAGATTGAGACATTAGGAGTGTAACATAAACAGAAAAGATACAAACATAAGAAATGCAACACTTAATGTTCTTCTACTTGTGCTCTTCTGATGTGACTTCTTCTGCTTTATGTAAATCTACTGCATTGCCTTGATTCAAAGAACACCTTCCTTTTGACCTGGGCTTGAATTTGCTTATTCTGTCACATAAACAAATACTGTGAATTAGTCACATTCTTTACAACTTCAGTTTAATTTAGGGGCTAACACCTTAATTAGTTTACAAAGACACAAGTCATAGCTGCACGAGAATTGTCCTCAATTGAACAAAAGTTGTCTAACGTTCTAATGCAAGAAGTGTTTGCTGGAGATGACGCAGACGCAACTCCTGTAGAAACTACAACCGCTATTTTGGGAGAGTAAATGTAAAGACAGATCTCGTATAGCTATGACTTGTGTTTTTGAACTGAAATCAAGGTACAAAATGCAGTAACATCATAATTGACTCTAGCAGTGTAACATAAACAGACTAAGTTATAAACATAACACATGCAACACTTAAACTTTCTACTGGTACTAGATGCCATAGAGTGATGTTAGCAAACTAGGCACCAACAACAACAACAACTCAGTATAATTTCACTAGTGGGGTCTGGGGAGGGTAGCGTGTACGCAGACCTTACCTACTAGTGGGATCTGGGGAGGGTAGTGTGTACGCAGACCTTACCCCTACCCTGGGGTAGAGTGGCTGTTTTCGATAGACCCTCGGCTCCCTCCCTTCAAGAACTCTCCATCTTGTTCTTGGGGTGACTCGAACTCACAACCTCTTGGTTGGAAGTGAAGGGTGCTCACCACTAAAGCAACTCACAACACAAAATTGCTTTAACATGAGTTAGGATTTGAGACTGCATTAAGTTGCCTCACAAGGCTAGGATTTATAGGCCTCAATTTTACAATAAAATAACAAACTCAGCTTCAGTGACATATGCAGTGACATTATCATATGCGTGTACACCCAAAGTAGGGATAAGATCTGCGTACAATTTACCCTTCCTAGACTCTACCTATAAGACCACTGAGTATGTTGTTGTTGTATTAGCATATGCTGTCACAAGATCTACATATACTGTGATACTCTTTATTCATACGCTAGGAATTCTGTTTTTATCTTTATTTATTAATCTTTTGAGTCTTTAAGATGGTGCTTTACTTCTCAGCTCCAGTTCACTTGTACTTCTCATTAGGTAAAAGCAAGATTATACTATATGATTAGATTAATTGTATTTGTGTGGAAAAAGAGTGAATGGAAGATTCAGATTAGTTTTTTGTGAATTTTACATATTTGACCAACTTATAGCCTATAGGATTCAAGTGAGACCCATGTTACTTTGCGCACAGAACGGGTCATATAGCACTATAACTTTTAAGTAGTACTACTCCATTAAATAACAATGGATCATGTGCAACTTTTCTGCATTGGCTGGCTATCATTAAAACGAAATCAAAGAAGAGATTTTTTTGCTCAATTTCAAAGGAAAAAGTTACGACTTCATATCTCGGTTTTCCTTTTAAGCTTTTTGAGTGAATAGCTGAGGTCCCTTGTTTAATCTTTCACCGAAAATGCAATTAGGATTTAGGACTAACAGTGCTCCATTACTTTAAATGAAATTTAGTCGCTAGTACCTGATAGAATGTACAGTATATTTTTTATATATATCTGTATATTTTATAGACTTTTGGCTATCAAATCTAATTAATTTCGGTGACCAATTTTGTTTTTTACCCTTACTTTAAAGAATTGTTTGTGCTCCACTTCATATTTAAAGCCTAAGGACCATTTTAATCCGGGAATGATTTTGGACTTTTTCTCTATTGACATTATTGAACTGAAAAATTGAAATTCAAAATCCATCGGCTAATTCCTAAATATCAGTCATTTAAAGTGGCTATCTGGTGTCATTTCTACCTATTCCTGACTAATTGGGCCAACATTTCAAAGCCGTCCTTCCCGGGGGATTTGCAGTCGTACCATATATTTGTGTCACCTTTTAACGTGTACCCAATTTTTAAAAATTATTGATTTGGTAGCCAGCTGACAAAAAATCCGTAATAATATAACAATTACACCCCTGACAAAAGATATAAAATCTACATCACACATTAAGCCTCGAAAACGGTCTGCTTTATCCAGTCTTGAGGTACCTCAGCTTGAGGATTCTACCATTACATCAGGAGAAGGTGTTGGACGTGTTTCCCGCTTCAAAGAAGTTGGCAATCCTGAAACTTTCTGGAAAAGAATTAAAAGGAGAAATAGTTCTTATCTACACAATTCAATGACTAGGAGAGATGATATCATTTTGAATTCTTTGTTCTATTTTTTTAAGAATACATAGTATTATCAATCACCGTAAGAATTGAAATGACCGATTTCCCAGTGATTATCAAAAAGCAAACAATTATACAGTATTTACATCAATGTTTGAGAAGTTGTGAAAATATTTGAGCAAATCAACAACTCTAGTTAATATAGCATGAAGTTATTTCGCATTGAAGCTAAAACTTCATGCTAATTGTGAGCACCTAATTTTTTACCGTGCTTGAATATTTCCCGCTCTCATCTTCCTAGGCGTGTCCCCACTCCACTTTCTTTTGTCCCCCATGCTTTGTCCCCCCATGCTTGTCCCCCACACTTTGTCCCCACTCCACTCTCCTTTGTCCCATATGCTTGTCCCCCATTCACTTGAACTCTTACGATAAATACCACCAAACTTCCAGCTAAAAGAGTCTCTCGGAACTAACCCCAAGGATCAGGTAAAATTCCATTAAAACAACCTTAAAACCACCAGAAAATAGCTGAAAAATCAGCTCCAAACCAGCTTATCCCCACATCCAAAAATGCAACAAAACAACCCCAAAATCCATTGAAACAACAACCAGAAACCTATTAGTTATAGCCGATACCTTTCAGTCCAACGACTCTATCCATAGCTTCAATGGAGTCGAGGTCCGAGTTGAGTCCGTCGAGGTTGACGACGTGATTTTTGGTCCATTCTCGATCTTTGGTATATGGTCGTATCGGTCTTCAAATTTGGTCACTGTACTCCAACTTTTTGGAGATTCTTCATTAATATTAAAGGAAATCTTCTCCATTAAGGTACCTCTCTGATCATCTCTCTATTGCTTTGGATGAATAATTTCAACACAAATTGTTTCACTATTAGATGAGGCTAAAATTCGTATTTTCTTGTTTGTTCTGAGCTTTAGTATAAATGAACGTTAAAATAGGTGTGATTATTGACCTGACTGTGAGCAGATTTGGCTTCAAAAGTTTAGTTTGAATGTTATTAATGCTTGTTGCTTCCGGTCAAGCATATTGTTTAATCCTCATTGTATCTGCAGTTTCCTAATAACTAAAGGCATGATAATTTGGTTAGTTCTATTACTAATATTAGTGCTAGGATCGGTAGCCTTCCGGTCATGTGAGTTTTGGTTTTATCTAATGTTATTAATATGTTTGGTTGATGAAAGTTTACAATAGATCCCTATAGTATTTAATTTCTTCATTCATGCCATTCACTGTTCGCTCTTTTATGGCTTAGTTTTCTTAGATGATTGATTATTCATATATTAATTTAGTCAAATAAGTTTAATAATTTTTTTTTAATAGTTAAATTATACATCTTTTCCCGCAAATTAATATCCATAAATCATGACCTCATAACAAACTCAAAGTAGTTTTTTTTTTAAAAAAAAAATCATGAATGCTCGTAGAATGCTTTAGGCGTGCTTTAATCCATTATCGTGGTTATGTATACGTTCGCGTGATGTAACTATGATCCCAAAATAAATCAAGGTACGCGTCCGCGCAACTTTTAACCAAAAACAATCTTAATAATAAATGTTATCAATTGTGTATACGTACGCGTGACATGATTTTGGCACAATAAAAAATGGATTCACACACGTGATTCGTTTCAAAGATAATTCCATATTTGAATAATTAAAAGTAGATAGATAAAACATGAAAACCAATAAATCACAATTTATCCAAAAATTAATTCAAGCTAAGTTGTAGTCAATAAAGCGACCGTACTAGAACCACGGGATTCGGAGAATGCCTTATACCTTCTCCCCGGTCAACAGAATTCCTTATCCGGACTTTGTTTTTGTAGACCAATAATAATAGAGTCAAACCTTCCTTTGACTAGGGATTCAAATAAAAGATGACTTGAAACACCAAAAAATCAATTCCAAGTGGCGACTCTGAATAACAAAATAATCCCTACTCAATTTTGTCACTTTAATTGGAAAAATCCTTTAATCCACATTATCTTTTTGGGGTATAAAAAGAGGTGTGACAACTCTGGCGACTCCGCTGGGGACTCATGAATTCGAGCTTGTATATTGACTTTGTTTGGCTTTATTAATTTTTGTATATATTGTGATTTATTTGGGCCTAATGTGTTACTTGTCCATTTTTTTTCGTTTTGATATTGTTGAATTGTACATATAAATTGTATCCTCTCGCACCCCTCTGAGTCTTCTTATAGTTAGTTATGTTGTGTTTGCCTACCATCATCATAAAATTTCTGTCTTGAGATAAAGCCAGTTAGCCTACCAGCTTCTGGTGAAGGATTTAGTCACACATGCTTAGGCGGGAGAGCCGTTAGCTAGCCAGTGTTGTTCTACTACTGGTAATGCTTGACGCTCCTCGGCTCGGGTTGTCCGCCCGGGTGAGCCAGGTCGAGATACCATCTCCTTTAGGATTTACAAACTTAGAAGAACAAGCCATAAGCAATGAATATCCCTAGTAGGCTACGCTTTATTTGCATCATGTGCATTTGACTTAGCAGCAGTCGACTCATGGGCCGAGTTTTGTTTTAGGACAGGTACCTGGTTGAGACCATTGTGTCATGTTATGTGCTACTTGTTGCATTATTTGGGAGGCTTGCATGTCGACCGACTTTAGCATAAATCAGTTGAACGAAAAGGAAAAAAAATGATGTGGTCTAGTGCATATGGTTTTTGAAGATTAATTTTCATTAAAAAAAAAAACATAGTCGATTTTGACTGAACTACACGGGTCTGATTCTCACCGGATGTGAGATACGTAGACAAACCTCATCGGTTTCGGCCCCCAATTTAAAAAAAAATCCAAAAAGATATTTTCCTTTAATTACTTCTTTAGAAGCTTTTTTTTTTTTTAGACCAAAAGTCCAAAAATATTTTCTTCCTTTTTTTTAAGTTTTTCTCCCAAAATCCAAAAAAAAAAAAATCTTTCTTTTGAAATTTAAAAAAAAAAAAAATCAAAAATAGTTTTTTTTACTTTAGAAGTTTTTCTTTCACCAATTAAAAAAAAAACAATCGGAAAAAAAAAATTAAAAAATATTTTTTTGCTAGGAAATTTTGTCGGATTAATTGTACATGAAAAAGAGTTAGTTTATCTATTTTATTTCTGATCTACCGAACTACTCGGGTCTGATTCTCACCGGAAAAAAAAAATAAAAAAAATAAATCCAAAAATATGTTTTTTCCTTCTTTAGAAGTCTTTGTTTCTCCCAAAAAATCCAAAAACAAAAATAAACAAAATCCAAAAAAAAAATATTTTCTTTCTCCTTTAAGAATTCTTCTTTTCAAACATTCCAAAAGAAAAAAAAGAGCTAGCTTATGTACTTTGTTCCCGGTATTCCTGAACTACGTAATGATCTGATTCATGCGGCGTCATGATACGTAGGCATTCCCCATCGGATTCGATCATAGCCATAAACAAATTGAGTAAAAAAAAAAATTGAAAAAACATTGAGTGAAAAAAAAGAAGAGAAAGAGTGACAAAAAATAACAGAGAAAAACAAAGAGCGAAAAACAACAAAAAGAGAAAAAAATCAAGATATGAAAAAAAAAAAGGAAAAAAAAAAAGAAAAAAAGAAAAAAGAGAGAGAGTCTCCCGAGATGGATTACCCATGTTGGTAAATCATACTCGATCTTGTTCCAAAAGTTAGTCAGGCTAGGTCTACTGTGGCCAGTAGCCCCGAACCGGCCAAACCCTGAGTCCCATTCGCACCAGGCTAATGCTAGATGTGAATACCATTCCGGAGCAGTCAGACATGATACAGAAGACTGTTAGACTCTTAAGAGAGCAGTGGAAGACCTCATCAATGTCAAGAAAATAATTCTTAGGGATGAAGAGGCCCTTAATATGATGAACAATT
Organism: Nicotiana tomentosiformis; assembly: GCF_000390325.3. Lineage (NCBI taxonomy): Eukaryota > Viridiplantae > Streptophyta > Magnoliopsida > Solanales > Solanaceae > Nicotiana > Nicotiana tomentosiformis. The sequence goes on along the minus strand of NC_090813.1, from coordinate 56,991,136 downwards.
CTCTGCCTACTCACACCAATGGGCTAGTAATCGGAATGATCTGTGAAGATGAGAAATTTGATCTAGCACTAAAGGCCATTACAGCCATTGCCGAGACAGAAGAGAAACCTAAATACGGGCGCCAAACCTGAAAAGTTCTCTGTCATATGGGAGCCTCGGTAGCCGGTCTTGCTATCTTTTCTGCGTCCGAATTATTTCAGGATCTAATCCGAATATTTTTACTTCACTGCTTTGCTTTCTGATGTAAACCCTTCTATCTTAAAAACTTTTAAAATAAAAAAAAAAATCAAATGAAATTAATATTTCATTGTCGGGGAATGTTTCTTTTCTTAATCTTGTCACTTTTCTTATTCTCCATTAAGTTCTGTTAATGCAGATTTTAATGACATGACATGCTTGCGTACTTCATGCCCAGATCCTAAAACGTTGTCAGACCCCGAAATAATAGATCAAGAAATAAAATATTTTAAAGACAAGGCTTGTAAGAAAATTGGAACGAAGTTGAGATTTCCTCTCTTCGGATCATTGTTGTAGCCGGGATTGAGGATAAAGATTGGGTCAAGAACCGATTGAAATAATTGACACTGATGGATGAAAAATGATTGGCCGCAATTTGCCACGGGCAGTTGTGCTAACAAAGAATGGTCCGTGTCTACAACAAGAAAGTGCGGCCCAATAAATTTAAAATAGGACAACTCATTCTGAGACGTATCCTCCCAACTCATGAAGAAGCTAAAGGAAAATTGGCTCCAAATTGGAAAGGTACATACATTGTAATGAGAATACTGCAAAAAAGAGCGTTGTACCTGGGAAGCAATGAAGAAAGTGTCCCTGAAACAACCGTCAACGCGGATGCAGTCAAAAGGTACTATGTTTGACCTTCTATATAGCATTAATGTTCTCTGATTGGGATGATGAAGGCTTTCATTCTCGCTATCCAAACATCATCAACCCTTTGCTAACCCTTTTGAGTCAGTTACCTTTCTTTGATTACCCTCTTTGGAACCTAAAGATGTTATTTTTTAAAAAAAGAAGAAGAAAAACAAATAAAATCAAAAAAAATGAAAAAAAATCAAACAAGTTCATGTTAATCGAACTACGTTCGACTTGATTCCGAAAGGATACGTAGGCAGCCTCTCTCTGGGGTTCAGTCACACCAAAATAAAAATCTACATTCCCCCAAAAGTTGAAACTAAGGCAGGTGTTATAATGGTTCGGCGATGGTTTCGCCTAAGAGGTTCCAAAGTTGTAATTCAGTCCAAATCCTTTTTACCCAAATCCTTTTCAAGTCCTTCCGATCAATCAACGAGAATGTTCAAGAATTGGAGGATACAATCACTTGGATCTGATGCCACCAAAATGAGAGAAATAAAATGAGAGAGTCTTATTGGTGAAAACCCTCACGGGCACCATAGGGCGACGACGAGCAAAGAAAATAAAAATGAGAGAGTCTTGTTAGTGAAAACCCGCAAAGGGCACTATAAGGCGATGGTGAGAAGAGAATTGAGAGAGTTTAGCTGGCGAAAACTCGCAAAGGGCACTACTGATCGAAAAGAGGATCTTCACAGCCATTGGTATTAATAATCCTAGGCAAGGTTTCTAGGTTTCGAGGCAAAAGTTGTGATGAATTTCTAAGAGTCGGACGGTTTACACAGATCAGACATCAAGTCCAAAAGGCATATCATGTTCATTGAAGTCCGCATATACTCCAGATAAGTCATTCTTTCCTTCCCCGAAAGGGATACCTCTTGTCTAAATTCATTGTCCATTCCATTATTTGTTTTTCTTCGAATCCATTTTGGTCTAACTCTGTTCCAAAACTAAGGCAAAGAAGGGATAGCATGTTTTTCTTCGAATCCATTTTGGTCTAACTCTATTCCAAAACTAAGGCAAATAAGGGATAGCAAGACTGATTTACAGGGCTTTCGTTTGATACAAGCTAATATGCAAAAAAGGCACCCAGACTCGGCAGCGACATCAAGTCAACCCCGACTGGCCATGGCGGCTGATGCTTAGAAATCAAAAACTCTTGTAAAGAGGAAATCAAATTGAAAGTGCCTACGAGGAAAAATGAAGTTGAATAGGTTAAGTCCCAAGTGGCTAACCGTTTTTGCAAAGTTTGAAAAGCTAAAGGTTCCCCAATTCTCAGAAATTAAAAGTTTCGGAGGAAAGAAGTCGAAAGTGAAATTCCACAAAACAAAGTTGAAAAGGTTAAGTCCCACGCGACCAACCATCATGTAAAAGTTTGAAAAGTCAAAGGCTCTCTGGGGCCAGACATGCTAGTGGTATTCAGGAAACATCTAGTGGCAGGTTGAAATCATCATCAAAAGAAGATGGGCACAAAGCCAAGCTTCCAAAGACATCAGGGCCACAAACTGACCACTATTTTCAAAACTCACAATTTTTCTTTGTTTGCAGCATGAACAAAACAGTGAAGAATGGTGATTTCTAAAGGACGAATGTCGCCAAAGGTAAGTTTCCTCAAAATCTCCATTTTCCTTTATTTTTAGCATGCATAACTATTGTTCATACCTCTCATTTTCGTAGCTTAACCCAGGTAAAACCTTTTCGCCTAGGGGGATTCAGCTCATAGTTTCGGGTAGAAGCACTCTTTGCCCAGGCTATTTTTTGTTGCTTAACCCAGGTAGAACATTTTCGCTTAGGGGGATCCAGCTAATATTCCCGGGTAGAAGTACTTTTCGCCCAGGTTGTTTTTCGTAGCTTAACCCAGGTAGAACCTTTTTCGCCTAGGAGGATCCAGCATATAGTTCCGGGTAGAAGTACTTTTTGCCTAGGCTGTTTTAGGTAGCTTAACTCAGGTAGAATATTTTCGCCTAGGGGGATCCAGCTCATAGTTTCGGGTAGAAATACTATTCGCCCAGGATTGGTTTTTGTAGCTTAACCCAGGTAGAACCTTTTCATCTAGGGGGATCCAGTTTATAGTTCCGGGTAGAAGTACTCTTCGCTCCTTTTGTTTTTTGTAGCTTAACTCAGGTAGAACCTTTTCGCCTAGGGGGATCCAGCTCATAGTTTCCAGGTAGAAATACTATTCGCCCAGGATTGGTTTTTGTAGCTTAACCCAGGTAGAATCTTTTCACCGAGGGGGATCCAGCTCATAGTTCCGGGTAGAAGTACTTTTTGCCCAGGCTGTCTTTCGTAGCTTAACCCAGGTAGAACATTTTCGCCAAGGGGGATCCAGCTCATAGTTCGGGTAGAAGTACTCTTCGCCCAGGTTGTTTTTCGTAGCTTAACCCAGGTAGAACATTTTCACCAAGGGGGATCCAGCTCATAGTTTCCGGGTAGAAATACTATTCGCCCAGGATTGGTTTTCGTAGCTTAACCCAGATAGAACATTTTTGCCTAGGGGGATTCAGCTCATAGTTCGGGTAGAAGTACTCTTCGCCCAAGTTGTTTTACGTAGCTTAACCCAGGCAGAACCATTTCGCCTAGGGGGATCCAGCTCATATTTCCGGGTAAAAGTACTTTTGCCCAGGCTATCTTTCGTAGCTCAACCCAGGTAGAACATTTTTGCCTAGGGGGATCCAGCTCATAGTTCGAGTAGAAGTACTCTTCGCCCAGGTTGTTTTACGTAGCTTAACCTTGGTAGAACCATTTCGCCTAGGGGATTTAGCTCATATTTGCGGGTAGAAGTACTTTTCGCTCAGGTTTTTAATCATACCTTAACCCAGGTAGAACCTTTTCGCCAAGGGGGATCCAGCTCATAGTTCTGGGTAGAAGTACTCTTCGCTCAGGTTTTTATGCATAGCTTAACCCAGGTAGAACCATTTCGCCTAGGGGGATCCAGCTCATATTTGCGGGTAGAAGTACTCTTCGCTCATGTTGTTTTACGTAGTTTAACCAGGGTAGAAACTTTTCGCCTAGGGGGATACAGCTCATATTCCGAGTAGAAGTACACTTCCCCCATGTTTGCTTTTCGTAGTTTAACCCAGGTAGACCTTTTTCTCCTCGGGGATTCAGAATTTTTTCAGTAATACAGGGCGCCAACCCCTAGTTATATTTCCTTTTCCAGTAATACAGGGTGTCAACCCCTGGTTACATTTCCTTTTCATTAATACAGGGCACCAACCCCTGGTTACATTTCTTTCCCAGTAATATAGGGTGCCAACCCCTGGTTACATTTTCTTTTCAGTAATACAGGGCGCTAACCCTTGGTTACGTTTCCTTTTCAGTAATACAGGGCGCTAACCCCTGGTTACATTTTCCTTTTCAGTAATACAGGGCGCCAGTCCCTGGTTACATCTCTTTTTCCAGTAATACAGGGCACCAACCCCTGGTTCCATTTCTTTCTCAGTAATACAGGGCGCCAACCCCTGATTACATTTCCTTTTCAGTAATATATTGCGCCAACCCCTGGTTATATTTCTTTTTCAGTAATACAGGGTGTCATCCCCTGATTACATTTCCTTACCGGTATAGGGTACTGATCTCCTTACTAGTATAGGGTACACCAATCCCTTGTTGTGTTCTCCAACATAGGGTACACCACTCCCTAGTTGATTTTATTTTAAATGCAAGATACACCACTCCCTGGTATCATTGCCAATATAGGGTATCCCATTCTCTGACCACAGTTTCCCAACATAAGGTACATAAATCCTTAGTTGAGACATTCTTTTGGGACAATAAAAAAACAAAATCATCATGACTTTTTCAGGGTACACCATTACTTTTTTTATTTGCTTTCAATAAATAAGTAGTTTAGAATTTTGTTACAATAACTCACGAAATTTTTCTAGTGAAAACTGGGGCAGAAAAATTTTGTTTGTTTGTTTGTTGTGATGTGTGAGCAGGTTTTACCTCGAGGCACAAGGTTCGAGATGAACAAAAGAAGAAGTTTGAATCCACAATAAAGAAAAGAACAGGAAAAAAAGTGAATCCAAATGCAGAAGCAGATGGAAATGATATGGACTGCTCAAAACATGACTGAAGTTACGAGCTTCACATTTCCCGTTTTGCTCAGAAGAAGCCGTAGAAGAATGAACTAGCACCTACAGCTAGCAAGCATCAAGGTTCAGATCAGAGTCTGCATGAACAACCAGTCAAGACTCAAGATCAAGGTTCATAAGACTTATAAATAGGAATCTTGTAACTTATAATTGATAGGCTTATTTAGTTCCTTTAGATTTTGATGTAATAACAGGGCCACGGACCAGAGCCTCGACAGAACCTAGCTCGACTTTCGAACTCATCACTCTATCAGTTTTCTTGAACTACACGCGACCTGATTCCCTTATAACCCGGGATATGTAGGTTGTCCAAAACCAGGACTCGGTTGCACCTTTTTCTTTTATTTTCTTCCTCTTTTGAGTAACGATATGGTCAAAACTTAGTCACACGGCTCACTTTATCTTTGCCTGAAAACTTTTAATATTTCCAAGCAAAGAGGGGCATGCTGTGAGCACCTAATTTTTTACCGTGCTTGAATATTTTCCGCTCCCATCTTCCCAGGCGTGTTCCCACTCCACTTTCTTTTGTCCCCCATGCTTTGCCCCCCATGTTTGTCCCCCACACTTTGTCCCCACTCCACTCTCATTTGTCCCCCATGCTTGTCCCTCATTCACTTGAACTCTTACGATAAACACCACCAAACTTCCAGCTAAAAGAGTCTCTCGGAACTAACCCCAAGGATCAGGTAAAACTCCATTAAAACAACCTTAAAACCACCAGAAAATAGCTGAAAAATCAGCTCCAAACCAGCTTATCCCCACATCCAAAAACGCAACAAAACAGCCCCAAAATCCATTGAAACAACAACCAGAAACCCATTAGTTATAGCCGATACCTTTCAGTCCAACGACTCTATCCATAGCTTCAATGGAGTCGAGGTCCGAGTTGAGTCCGTCGAGGTTGACGACGTGATTTTTGGTCCATTCTCGATCTTTGGTAAATGGTCGTATCGGTCTTCAAATTTGGTCACTGTACTCCAACTTTTTGGAGATTCTTCATTAATATTAAAAGAAATCTTCTCCATTAAGGTACCTCTCTGATCATCTCTCTGTTGCTTTGGATGAATAATTTCAACACAAATTGTTTCACTATTAGATGAGGCTAAAATTCGTATTTTCTTGTTTGTTCTGAGCTTTAGTATAAATGAACGTTAAAATAGGTGTGATTATTGACCTGACTGTGAGCAGATTTGGCTTCAAAAGTTTAGTTTGAATGTTATTAATGCTTGTTGCTTCCGGTCAAGCATATTGTTTAATCCTCATTGTATCTGCAGTTTCCTAATAACTAAAGGCATGATAATTTGGTTAGTTCTATTACTAATATTAGTGCTAGGATCGGTAGCCTTCCGGTCATGTGAGTTTTGGTTTTATCTAATGTTATTAATATGTTTGGTTGATGAAAGTTTACAATAGATCCCTATAGTATTTAATTTCTTCATTCATGCCATTCACTGTTCGCTCTTTTATGGCTTAGTTTTCTTAGATGATTGATTATTCATATATTAATTTAGTCAAATAAGTTTAATAATTTTTTTTTAATAGTTAAATTATACATCTTTTCCCGCAAATTAATATCCATAAATCATGACCTCATAACAAACTCAAAGTAGTTTTTTTTTTAAAAAAAAAATCATGAATGCTCGTAGAATGCTTTAGGCGTGCTTTAATCCATTATCGTGGTTATGTATACGTTCGCGTGATGTAACTATGATCCCAAAATAAATCAAGGTACGCGTCCGCGCAACTTTTAACCAAAAACAATCTTAATAATAAATGTTATCAATTGTGTATACGTACGCGTGACATGATTTTGGCACAATAAAAAATGGATTCACACACATGATTCGTTTCAAAGATAATTCCATATTTGAATAATTAAAAGTGGATAGATAAAACATGAAAACCAATAAATCATAATTTATTCAAAAATTAATTCAAGCCAAGTTGTAGTTAATAAAGTGACCGTGCTAGAACCACGGGATTCGGAGAATGCCTTATACCTTCTCTCCGGTCAACAGAATTTCTTATCCGGATTTTGTTTTCGCAGACCAATAATAATAAAGTCAAACCTTCCTTTGACTAGGGATTCAAATAAAAGGTGACTTGGAACACCAAAAAATCAATTCCAAGTGGCGACTCTGAATAACAAAATAATCCCTACTCAATTTTGTCACTTTAATTGGAAAAACCCTTTAATCCATATTATCTTTTTGGGGTAGAAAAAGAGGTGTGACACTAATGCATGCTGAAGTTATTTATCCTACAGTCTACAGTTTTGTTATGAGTTTTATCCGAAATTTTAGTCTAAACATGCTGAAGTTATTTAGCTCATTTGCTAAAACTTCAGACTAAACATGCTTAAGTTATTTAATTCATTTGCTAAAACTTCAGTCTAAACATGCTGAAGTTATTTAGTTAATTTGCTAAAATTTCAGACTAAACATGCTTAAGTTATTTAGTTCATTTGCTAAAACTTCACACTAAACATGCTTAAGTTATTTAGTTCATTTGCTAAAACTTCAGACTAAACATGCATAAGTTTTTGTCTTGTAGTATGTAATTTTCTAATGAGTTTTTGCTAATGCATGCTGAAATTATTTAGTAACAAAACATGTTGAAGTTATTTAGTTCATTTGCTAAAACTTCAGACTAAACATGCTTAAGTTTTTTAGTTTATTTGCTAAAACTTCAGACTAAATATGCTTAAATTTTTAGTTCATTTGCTAAAAGTTCAAACTAAACATGCTTAAGTTTTTTTCTTGCAGTATGTAATTTTCTAAAGAGTTTTTGTTAATACATGCTGAAGTTATTTAGTTCATTTGCTAAAATTTCATACCAAAACATGCTGAAATTTTGTAACGCAATCTACATTTTTGTCCTAAGTTTTATCCGAAACTTCAGTCTAAACAAGCTGAAGTTTTTTAGTTTATTTGCTAAAATTTCAGCCTAACATGCTTAAGTTTTTTTCCTGCAGTTTGTATCTTTTATTAAAGAAGGGCAAAATTATCTTTTTAAAATATTTTAACAAAAAAATGGGTATGAATGCAAACGGAAAAATAAAATGGGTATAAGTTAAAAAGGGGCTACCATATAGGGCGCCCCATGCAATTTTTACTCCTTCCCTACTATCGTTATATTATGAAAAATGGGCTATTGTGATAGTCTAAAATCTCTATGGCATGGCATGACAACGCATAAAGAGAATTGGCAATTCTTTAGCCTTCTTTTAGGTTTGGCAAAGACAACCCCAAAAAATTGGTATTATATAGCCAAATCCTAAAAAATTCTAGTTCCTTATTTATTTTATCTCCTCGTATCTCTTCTTCTCTCTCCCATATCTCTTTTCTCTTTCCCCGTAATCGTCTTAAATTTGTACTGCACCATTATAGTTTGGATCAAGTAAAACGAAAAATAATATTAGTAGACGTACGAAAAAACTCCATCAACCAGCTGATCTATCTCAAACAAATCACTCAGCAAACCCATCAACCAGCATTAGTTAGACTTTTTTCGGGGATTAGGTGACGATAATAGATAATTTTGCGGTGATGACTTTTTTCGGCGATTCTGAATCTGTCTGGTGTGAGTGTGACGAGTAAAGCAAAAACTGGATTATCTCATAGAGAAATTGAAGGAGACAGTGGTGGAAGGTTCCTATAGTGAATAGCTCATTTCCACGCCATTAACAAAAAACCCATTTCAATTTAGGAATTTTTCTTCCAAATAAATTTTATATTTTGTGCTTTAAAAGTATTTCAATTAAAAAAAAATTTACATGGACTCTTAGTTAGACCCGCATTAGCGTTCGCTGTCCCCCATCCCACCTTAATTCTTTTGAGATTTGATTTTATTCTAGGGAATTCTCATCTTGTATATCAATGTATTTTTAGTATATATTTTATGTATATCCGTAAGAAATTATGTGTTATACAGTGAGATATACAAGGAAAGAAAATAACTATTTTATATATATTTTAATATACACAAATAATGAAAATAAAATTGTGATATATATTTTGGTATACATATTTTTTAATGTGTTATACACTGTGATATATAAAAAAATATAATTATTTTTATGATATATAAAAAATACACTGTGATGTTTTATATTTTAGATATACCAAGAAGGAAAAAAAAAGTTATGATATACTTTTTAATATACATGAAGAAATAAAATAAAATTGTGATATACATGTTAATATACACAAAGAAAGGAAAGAAAGTTGTGATATACCTGTTGATATACACATTATGGTTATGATATACATTTATTAGCTATCTGGTGCCAATATCTATAACTAGGGTTTTTTTCTGCTAATAATGGGGGTATGTTGTCACACCATGCCAAAATCCCTATCTAAATTGGAAGTTTTAGAGCTTTACCCATAAAAATCAAACTAATTACCCCTTGTCTATCTATTTACTTTTGTACCAAGCAAATTAATTACCCTTCCTACCCATTGTAGCTTTTGTGGGGAATTGACTCTTTTTTCTCCCCTTTCGTTACTTTTTGTTCTTTCTCCCTTTTTGTTATGTTTTTTCAATCATAAATTTTTTTTATTTTTTTTATTTTTTTTACCATAATTTGATTACATACTCAATTTTGGCTCCTTTATTTTTATTTTATTTTTTTCCTTTTGTTCATTTTTCTCTATTTCTTGTTCCTTTTCTAATTTCATTTAACTCTTTTTTTTCTTTTTCCCCCCTACATAATCTAATCACATTCACCTTTTATGTTCCCTTTCTTTATTCTTCTTTATATTATATAGTAATAAAAGATAACTAATATAGTAAACATTTATTCACTATTTTTTAATATAACTGATATAATATACCTTATATATTTTATCTTATTTTTTTCTCTAAATCAATTATTAGAACAACTTATACACTATACATGTTTTTTCTTCTCTTTTTTCATTGCATTTTTTTTCTTTTTTCTCCTTTTCTAATATTATTTTTATTATATTTAAATTATTTTTCTGTATTTCCTATTTTTCCTCATAATCTAATTCTACACATCTTTTTGGCTCCTTTATTTTTGTTCTTTTTTCTCTCCCTTTTTTTTACTATATCAATAAAAAAAAACAACCGATATAGTACATCTTTTTATTTTATTTAATTTTTCTTAGACTAATTATCAGAAAATAACTTACTTTAGCCTATAGTATACAAAAAATAACATATTAGTAGCAGTTGAAGTATATTGTTGTAGCATATTATGATACTCACATGGTATATTATCATATACTGACATGGTATCATAGAGGTCTGGTTCATTCGTCCCAGAAATACACTCAGTTCTCTATGATACATATATAGTCTATACCATATACTGACAGGATATAATGTGGCACTCCTTTCAAAATAACACTCAGTCTCGATGATATCAGCCTGGTATATAGCATATGCTAACAGGGTCTCATAGAGGACTGGTTCATTCCTTCAACAAAAAGATACTCGCCAGTACTCTATGATACCCACATGATATATATTATATATTGACAAAATAGAGTTCTGGTTAATTCCTTCAAACAAGAGCCCAGTCCTCTATGATACCGAACTGATATACAAGTATACCATTTTGGTATATAATACAAATTCTTTTACTTTGCTACCTCAACTTAATTTCAACCCAAATTTCATAGTTCTAGTGCAAAATCTCTACCAAATTAGCTTAAAATTTAGGCACATCCTCCATTCAACATTTCAAACTAAGTATTTTTGTTTAAGGAAAAAATTAAAAAAAGGCGTGAAATCTCTATTGAAACATTAAAAAAGATTTCAATTAAAAAGATACCAACCTGGTATATATCATATACTAACAATGTATCATAGAGGACTAGTTCATTCCTTTAACAGAAAAAATACTCATCAATCCTCTATGATACCCATATGATATATATTATATACTGACAAAATAGAGTTTTGGTTAATTCCTTCAAAAAAGAGCCCAGTCCTCTATAATACCAAACTGATATACAAGTATACCATTTTGGTATACAATACAAATTCTTCTATTTCGCTACCTCAACTTAATTTCATCTCAAATTTCACATCTCTAGTGCAAAATAACCACCAAATTAGCTTATAATTTAGCCACAACCTCCATTTAACATTTCAAATCAAGTATTTTTGTTTAAGAAAAAATTAAAAAAAAAATGCGTGAAAACTCTATTGAAACATTGAAAAAGGTTCCAATGAAAAAGATACCAATGTCATATATATCATATACTAACAGGGTATCATAGAGGACTAGTTCATTTCTTTAACAGAAAAAAATACTCGTCAGTCATCTATGATACCCACATGGTATATATCATTACTGACATGATATAGGTATGGTTCATTCCTTCAAAAAAGAGCTCAGTCTTTTATGATACCAAACCGGTATACATGTATACTATTTTGGTATATAGTATAGATTCATCTTCTTCGCTAGTTCAACTCAATTTCAACCCAAAATTCACAACTCTAGCGCAAAAAATCCACCAAATTGGTTCAACTTGAGACACAACCTTCATTCAACATTTAAAAGTAAATATTTTTGTTTAATAAAAATTTGAAAAAGGCATGAAAACTCCATTAAACATTTAAAAAGATTCCAATGAAGATTTTCAATAAATTTCAAAAGGACCAAATTGTAACGGTATAATATTACACTATATTATATATTATAAAAGTATACTGTTGGAATAAATTGTATAAATTAAAAAATTATATACCGAAGTGGTATACATGTATACCATTTTGTTATATAGTACAAATCCATCATCTTCGCTAGTTCAATTTAATTTCAATCCAAATTTCACAATTCTACTGCAAAATCTCCATCAAATTGGCTCAAGCTTTTGCTACAACTTCTAATCAACATTTCAAACAAACCCCAAGCAGAATCAGCTCAAGACAACTACAAACTCAACAAGCCCACTCACTACATGAGTTTTCAGCTTCAAAGTCCTTCAATTGTGCATTTGATTTTTTCTAATAATAAATCTTCAAAAATCTCTAGTATGAACTTTCTAAAGATACTATAAATAACTTTTTTAAAATATTTACTTTAAATCAAATAACAAATCTTAAAGTTGAAATTTCAATTCAAAAGTTTCAAACTCAACAATATAATGGTGGGTCTTTAAAAATTCAATCCCAAGCACCTCAAATCAGCTCCAAATAAAATCAAATTTCAGTATGATTAATTTTCTTTCTTTTACTATGGCATAGCATCTTACTTAAGAACCACATTCGGGCTACAAGTATAAATGCTTAAGCTCAGACCTTTGAGAATCCACAAATAGGATATATTTTCATCATATATGTTAGGACAATAGTGATTTTTCCATAATCTCTATAAATAGTTGTAGTAAATAATGAGTTAAGCACATAAGTGAGAAATGGGGGAAGATGGTCATAGCAACAATGACGTCATGATTTGTGAATGCAACGCCTTGACAGAAGATAAGTGAAGAGGCGAGTAATTATTTTTAACTGTATGGGTAGTCTTTGTAATTAATTTGAGAGTAGATAATTAGTTTAGGTTTTATGGATATTTTGCGTAGATTCCCCATCTAAATTGGGCTACTGATTTCCGGATGGTATATGGCTATTTCTCTAAAATTGTTTACCCATGAGGCCATTTTGCCTCGCTGCGGTCATTTTGTCCATATGGCCAGAAACAGTGAAAGCTAAGTTGAAATTTTTGTACTCAAATTAAAGTGGGGGCATTATGACTGTTACTTCATGATATGATATTGGAAAATTTTATTGGGAGTATAGGAAGAACCGATGATTCGAACATATTTTTTAAGTTAATCAAACAATGAAAGTAAAAAAGCTGATTTGAAACAAAGAGATTAACATTTCTTTTCTTACGTAAGTGGTTAACAACTAAGAAAAAATATGTACAGATCAAACGCTTGCTAAAATAACCAACTTTTTAGACCGCATTTCACTCTTAAAGTGATTACTTGCTTGTCTTTCCACAATAAATGTGCAGGATACTCTTAAGAGCTTCTTGAATTATAAAATTAATTAATTCTGTTACAAAGAGTACAGTAACCTTGGAACATACACTCCATCACCTCAAAATAAGATCAATATTGAGATTTAAGGCCGATTAACTGAAACTTCCCTTTCGACAAATTTTTTAATTCCACTTATTTTATTGAACCTTATTTATGAAAGTCGGCAAAAGCGCAAGACATGTGTCTTGTAATAGCGGTTTCAATTCCGTCGTATAATAAGTAATGTTATAAATATATTATATTATGGATGCTCATTTAGTACTCCGTTGTAAATAAGTTTCATGAAAAAACTTATCCATATGAGACTCCGCCGTAAATATGTTTATCTATTTAGTACTCTATTGGAAATAAGTCTTCTGAAGAAGCTTATCCTTTCGGTACTCCGTTATGGATAAATATTGCCCATGGTAGAAGATTATCTATATCTGGCACGACAGCTTAGAGTAGTAGCTTACAAGTAGCTTACACAGCAACTTGCACCAGCAGCTTCATTTCTTCTATAAATAGAGGAGAATTCAGTTCATTATGTACACAAGTTTGAAGTTTGAATAATATATCAGTTTCTCTCTATACTTTTCTTTATTTTATAACACGTTATCAGCACGAGACTCTGCCATCTCGAGAAAATACTTTGAAAGTGTCAGAGAATATGGATAATCCTCAAATTATGTTTGGATCAAAGACCAATCATGAAGATATTTGTATAATTGATAGTGGAACAACTCATGTCATATTCAAAGATCAGAAATACTTTTCTTATTTGCATAAGGAAAAAGTAAATGTTTCAACAATTTCTGGTAATATAAGTTTGATTAAAGGCTCCGGAAGAGCTACTATATTTCTGTCTAAGGAAACAAAACTTATTATCGACAATGCATTGTTCTCCTCCAAGTCCCGAAGAAACTTGTTGAGTTTTATAGATATCCGCCGAAATGGGTATCATGTTGAGACAATAGATGAAATGAACGTGGAATATCTTTATATTACAAAGAATATTTCTGGCCAGAAATGCATTGTAGAAAAGTTACCAACTTTATCTTTAGCTTATACTATTCAAAGATTAGTACAGTTGAAGCACACTCTATCGTAAACAAGAAGTTTACTTATTCAAATACTTTTGTGCTTTGGCATGGCCGTTTGGGCCATCCTAGATCAATAGTGATGAGACGAATTACTGAAAATTCGAGTGGGTATCCATTAAAGAACCTGAAGATTCTTACAAATGATGAATTTTCTTGTGATGCTTGTTATCAAGGTAAAATGATTACTAGACCATCACCAATGAAGGTTGGCATTGAGTCCCCTACCTTTATAGAACGTATACATGGGGATATATGTGGACCCATTCACCTACCAAGTGGGTTATTTAGATATTTTATGGTCTTAATAGATGCATCTTCAAGACGGTCTCATGTGTGCCTACTATCATCTCACAGCCTGGCGTTTGTAAAGTTATTAGCCAAAACAATTCGATTAAGGGCACAATTCCCAGATTATCCTATAAAGGCTATTCGCCTTGATAATGCTGGAGAATTCTTATCTCAAGCTTTTGATGATTACTTTCTATCAGTTGGGATAAAAGTTGAACATCCTGTAGCTTATGTTCATACTCAAAATGGCCTTGCAGAGTCATTTATTAAACGATTGCAATCGATAGCAAGACCACTACTTATGAAAATAAAATTGCCCATTACTGTTTGGGGCCATGCTATCTTGCACGCAGCATCACTTATCCATCTCAGACCAACATATTATAATAAATATTCTCCGTCACAATTAGTTTTTGGTCATGAACCAAATATTGTCCATCTACGAATTTTTGGATGTGCTGTATATGTGCCAGTAGCACCACCACAGCGCAGTAAGATGGGCCCCCAAAGAAGGTTAGGAATATATATTGGGTTTGAATCACCCTCTATTATTCACTATCTTGAACCATTGACGGGAGATTTATTTACTGCTCGATTTGCAGATTGTCGATTTGATGAAATAAATTTTTCACAATTAGGGGAAGAGAAAAAGGAAATTAAAAGAGAAATGGTATGGAAAGTTTTATCATTATCTCATTTTGATCCACGTACCCCTATATGTAATCAGGAGGTCCAGAAGATCATCCATTTACAGAATATAGCAAATTAAATGCCAGACGCATTTACTGATTTGAAAAGGATAACTAAGTCGCATATCTCTGCAGAGAATGTGTCTATCCTAATTGATGTCCCAACAGGACCATCTACTAGCATGAGAGCTAGTGAACCTAAAGCACGCCTGAAGCGTGGTAGACCTTTAGGTTCTAAGGATCGAAATCCTAGAAAGAAAAAAATCGACAAATGATAAAAATAATATTATGAAGGGATCTCCTGAAGAGACCCAAGATCTCATTAGTTCTGAGGTTCCTGAAGAAATCGATGAACCCGAGACTCAAGTGAGTGCGGAACTTTTAATAAGTTCTACCGGTGATGGGATTAATTTAAATCGATCTGAAATAGTGGTGGATAATAATTTTGCATATAATATTGCACTTAACATTATGCAAGATAGAGAGAATCTTGAACCCCGATCTGTTGAAGAATGTCGACAAAGATCTGATTGGCCAAAATGGCAAGAGTCAATTCAATCGGAATTGAAGTCACTTGCTAAAAGAGAGGTCTTTGGACCAGTAGTCCAAACACCTGATGGTATAAAGCCAGTTGGTCATAAATGGATTTTTGTGCGAAAAAGGAATGATAAAAATGAAGTTGAAAGATACAAAGCTCGCCTTGTTGCACAAGGATTCTCACAACGACCTGGAGTCGATTATGAAGAAACATATTCACCAGTTATGGATGCCATAACATTTCGATATCTCATCAGTTTATCCTTACGTGAAAGGCTTGAAATACATCTAATAGATGTGGTTACATCTTATCTGTACGGGTCATTTGATAATGAAATTTACATGAAAATCCCTGAAGGATTTAAAATGCCTGAAGCATATTCAAAATCTCGAAAAATATACTCAATCAGATTACAAAGATCTTTGTACGGTATAAAGCAATCTGGGCGCATGTGGTATAATTGCCTCAGTGAATATTTGCTGAAAGAGGGTTACATAAATGATGTTATTTGTCCATATATTTTTATAAAGAAAATGGCTTCAGAATTTGTTATACTTGCTGTTTATGTTGATGACATAAATCTTGTTGGAATTTCAGAAGAGCTCCAAAAGGCAATTGAATATCTTAAGAAAAAATTTGAGATGAAAGATCTTGGAAAGACAAAACTTTGTCTTGGTCTGCAAATTGAACATTTAGCAAACAAGGTCTTTATCCATCAATCTGCCTATACAGAAAGGGATTTAAAACGCTTTTACATGAACAAAGCGCACCCATTGAGTACACCAATGGTTGTTCGATCACTTGAAGTGAATAAAGATTTGTTCCGACCTCCAGAAGAGGATGAGGAACTCCTTGGTCCCGAAGAAGCTTATTCTTTTGGTGCTCCATTATGGATAAATATTGCCCATGGTAGAAGATTATCTATATCTGGCACAACAGCTTAGAGTAGCAGCTTACAAGCAGCTTACACAGCAGCTTACGAGCAGCTTACACAGCAACTTCCTTTCTTCTATAAATATAGGAGAATTCAGTTCATTATGTACACAAGTTTGAAGTTTGAATAATATATCAGTTTCTCTCTATACTTGTCTTTACTTTAGTGTCTTTATTTCATAACAAGTAATAAATATACTCAATTTGTCCCAATTAAAAATTATATAATTTTCTTTTTAGTTCAACACCAACAAATTTAGTGTAATAATCTTATTAAATGGAATAGTGTGTATCTAGGTCTTACTTTGTTTTGTGTAGTTAAAAGCTGTTTCCGACTACTAATTTACTTTTTAATATATTTCCAACCATAAAGTGGGGTTTGAGAGAGTAGAGGATATTTTATATTTAAAAATAATTTAATTTTTAGATTTTGTATTTTTATCGTTAATTAGATCATTTTGAGCTACAAAAATATTTATGGTTTATTTAAATTACAAGTTTTAAGAGTTTTATTTTTAAAAAATTTCGTGCTCGGATGGAGTAAATGTTTTTGAAAAAATTAACAAAGAAAGAGAAACGTGAAACATGAAGTAATATCAAGATCTCCGTGTGTAGCTATCAAATGTTTATGGGAGTGACAAGCATTGAAAAAGTACAGACAAACAATAATGTTTTCCGACTTTATAGATACCATTTCTTGTTGAATAAAGTGGGATTTCCTCCTACCCATTTCTAAGCATCATTATGTGATACAATGAGATGTCAATATGTCATACGTTTTTGTAAACCAAATTTATCTAGCGTTCAAAGAAAAAAGTTTTTTTAAGTTGTATAAAAATTAGTTTATAGAAGTTGAAATTGGGTTTACAAATATATTGAAAAGAAATTAAAATTTTGTGAATAGAAGAAAAAGAAATTCAACCAAAAAGTGACGCAAATCAATTTTTGGAACTTGAAAATTTTTCTTCAACATGAACAATTAAGTGTTTCTCCATAAGAATGTGCAAAGGGCTTAAACGATAGATACTGTAAAGGAATTTTTACATTTCTATACACCATTGGAAACTTTATTACCCTCCATACTCAAGTTTCAATTTAATTATATTTTATATACAAAATTATCAATTATATACACTTTAGGAATTAAATGAGTATCCCTTTATATTATGAATCAATTATTTCTTATTCTTATTCTCTCTCCATCATGCTCTCTCTCTCTCTCTCTCTCTCTCTCTCTCTCTATATATATATATATATATATATATATATATATATATATATATATATATACACACGTCTCTTTCTATCTCTCAATCCCTAATTCCAGTAACGTAGAGTAAAGGAAAAGAGAGCAGCAATTCCACCTTTGACAGCCATTAAAAAGCTTTGAAGCTTTGAATTCGAATTTGGGTTTTCAAAAAATATTATTTGTTTGAATTGGGTGTTGTTGCAAACAATTGGGAATTCTCTCTACGTCTATCGCTATCTCTCAATCCCTAATTCCAGTAATGTAAAGCAAAGGAAAAGAGATTGACATCCATTAAAAAGTTTTGAAGCTTTGAATTCGAATTTGGGTTTCAAAAACTATTATTTGTTTGGATTGGGTGTTGTTACAAATAATTGGGAATATGGTTTGGAGTTTATATCTCAATTTTGAGGGAGTTTTGGTGAAGATTAGATTTGATTTTGGCTGAATTTCAGATTGAAACTCGAAGAAGAAGAAGAAGAAGACATGACATACATTATACTTACGAAATTGTAGTAAAATTGTAGAAAATGTTGTTTATATATTTTTTTATATTTAACTATTGTATGAAAGTTGAACAATATTGTATAAAAATTGTATTTAAGTTGTATGATATTATAGTTGTATATAACTGAGTAGAAATAATATATGAAAATTGTAGATAAGTTGTATAATATATAATTAGTTGTATGAAATTTGTTTTTACTATGTATAAATCAGATACAAAATATACAAAAGACATATTGTATAAAATTTGTATTTAAGTGGTATGATATTATAGTTGTATATAACTTGGTAGAAATAATGTATGAAAGTTGTAGATAAGTTGTATAATTTATAATTAGTTGTATGAAATTTATTTTTACTATGTATAAATCAGATACAAAATATACAAAAGACATATTGTATAAAATTTATATAAAAATTATATTTAAGTGGTATGATATTGTAGTTGTATATAACTGGATAGAAATAATGTATGAAAGTTGTAATTGTATATCAATTGATAGATGCTCTGTAATGGCTGAAAGTAATGCGTCGTAACTTGACTCCGAGTTTATTACAATTTTGTCGGACATTGAAATTAACATATCAACCACTACTATCCCATCCATATGAACAGATAGCAAAGGAAATCCAAGAATTTAATTATAAGAGAAGATGGTGTAACGGTAACTTTATATTTTTTTTGAGCATTCTCTAGTGGATTTTATTCCTTTGTAGAATTAAGGGCATGGTAGTTGCCGGTTGGAACAACAATTCATAATTTCATCTTTATTAATTAAAGGACAAGATTTAAGGATAAAACGGGTTATCTTAAAATAATATTTGAACTCTCTGCAATAGGTTTGTCCTTGGTGAAGGGCAGGGTAGTTGGAAAGAATTCCCAATTTATTATCATTTAATTAAGTGATTACCTTTACTAGTACATAAGGTTAGCTCATCTATTGACACTTTAAAGAGTATAAATAAGATAAAAAAGAAGAGTAAGAAAAAGGATTTTGAGCAAAGTCTGTTAGAGTAGCAGATTAAGTTGGGAAATTCGTTATTATTAAAAGCACTCTGTTTACTCGAGATATGGGGAGAAAGAAAGAATCTGGAGAGAAGAGAGGAGAGGAGAGAAAAAAGAAATAATGGTATAACTAAATCCCTTGATTGAAGGAATAAATAATGGATTGAGAGTCTTTTAAGGTGAATTGTATATATTTTGTAACTAGAATGTGTTTAGGTCGGGTAAATACCAATACATGAACATTTTTCGTAATAAGGTTTCAAATAGTAATAAGGTTTCAAATAGTGTATGGGAATAAAAAAATCTCTACTGTAAATTCGGAAAGGAAAAGCCAGATAATATAAAGAGGAGAAAATAATTCCTCTAAGATTGTTTATATTGGTCTCAATATAAGGCCCAATGTATTCTGTGCAACTAGTTGAAGTAAAAACTACTCAAATGTTTGAGCTGCGGTTTATTGAGTACAAATTATGGACTAATATAAATTTTTCTTTGAGGAAACGAAAAAATAAAAAAGGTAACGATGACCGACGAAAGATCTTGGCAATTTACAGTGCCTTATGTTATTCAAATTTTAACTTTTATGTGGGGTGTCACACTCCAACGTCCTCTCTTTTTGTTTGATATTATTTTATTTAAATCAGTAGAGGGCCAAATTTGAGAACAGTTACAAACAATTTCAATCTACAGCTTGATCACAAATTCGACCTAAATATTCGAATATCCTATGATTGAAATGATAAAACAAGTAAGCAAGCAATTCTTTGTGCTTAAGTATTTTAAATTATTGTATCATCTATCTATTTTATCTTGACGGTGTTACTGCATATTTTTTCATCTTTTCTTGAGCCGAGAATCTATCGAAAATAATATTTCTATCTTATCAAGGTACGAGTAATGTTGACATATATACTACCCTCCACATATCTCACTTATAACATTACACTGAGTTTATTATTGTTATTATTGTATTATCAGTCTATTAAATCAATCTCTATAATATATTCGAGGGATACATGCCTGCTTCTTGTATCCGTTTGGCCATTGGGAACTCATAGATTCGCATTATATTTGGAATGTGCAGCCCAAGCAAAATAGAAAAGAAAATTAAGAAATCTTTTTTGACTTTTTCTTTTTTCGTTGGAGTGGGTGGTCCATATATATAAAAGAGTAATGTTTTAATGGTCAAAATGTGGACAATTCTATAGGCGAAACCAGTGGCCGATTTCTTATTTATTTGAATTTGAACAATGATTGGGACATCTTCTTTTGATGTTTTATAGTTTGACCTATTGCATTTGAGCATCAAACATTATCTCAATATACAAAATCAGTAGTAAAGTTTAATATTTGAAAGTATTAGTTTCGTCATCAGTATTGAAGAAAAACAGTGATTCAGTACAAACTTTAACTTCACGAGATTTTGTTTAAGTAAAAGTTCATTTTGATACTCTTTCGACTTTTAATACTCTAATTTTTTTATTATTTCGAACCAAATATTGTACAAAGTGCTAATTTAAAGATTTTGTTTAAAAAAAAAGGAGGACGAATGGACCTTTTAAAGCCATGTATTTTACTCCAATGATATATACCATGCGACATTCGGAATAGAAAAAGTTAAAAGGAAAATAAAAAATGTGGGTGACAGAGTAGTTGGACACGTTGCATCTAAAGTAGCCGGGACCTACGAATCCTATTCCTCTTTTGAACCTTTTGGGATCTTCAAAAAGTACAGATGGCTTCTTCTGCTTCTCCTGCACATGACATTGCTGTGGACCCCACCTTCTACTTTATAATTAGGGCCCACCTAAACTTAAACTAACAATCCAATGGTACATTTTATCCCTTTAATCATCTCATGTTCAAAATTCAAAATTTATTATTCATTAATTTAAGTTCGCGTTGAATTACTAAAGGATTATATCACTCCTCATAAATAAATAAAAACTGAAAACATCTGATTAAGAATAAAATCATCTTGATCATCTCACAATACCCCTTGATAGTTTTTGCTTGCAATTTTACATACCTTGCTTGTATTTTTGCCTCAACTTTATACATACTAGCAGTACAAAACATAAGTTTAGTAAAAATATACTCTCTCCATTTTAATTTATTTGAACCTATTTATTTGGGCACGAAATTTAAGAAAAAAAGAGAAATTTCTTGAACCTTACGATATAAAATAATTGACCAAATAGGTGTATGGCTCACGAAATACCCATCTCAATAAAGCAATCCATCGTCTATATGTGAGGATACAAGTGTTGTCAAAAGACAAAACAACAATCAATCAATTCGGCTTGGTAGGAAAAAAGGAAGAGGAAGAGATCATGGACTAGGCAAGGGAAAATGAAGAGGAACTGCACTTGGCATTGGTAGGGGTGTATTCACATCTGCTACAGGAAGCTCTACTAGCACAAAACCTTCAACATCTCAATATGCAGGAGGCCCTGGACTGGGAAGGGGAAAAGGAATAGGAACTGCATTAGGAGGAGGCTCGGCTAATGTAGCAACCATTGGACATAAAAGGCCAAGGCATACTGGTTTTGGGATTTTCACTGACACTATGACTGGAACTACTATCCTGAATGTAAGGGTATATAGTTTATTGTAATGCAGTTTGTGCGCTGGAACTGTTTTGTTTGATTTTACTAATTTATTGTATTTTATAGCCCGGTATATCATTTGAGAGAATCATATCAGTTGGGACATTTAAGGATACATTTGCAACTAACATAGACATTGGATTTAAGCCCCGCTGATTGAAGTTTAAAGGAAGAAATGCAGTGACAAGGTCACAACTTCAGCAAATGAGTGCAGCAAGGAAAAAAGGCCCTTCAAGTCAAACAAGTTCAGCTGCATCTACACTGTGAAGCAGACCAGCTTTTGTTTATATTATCTAAGATGTCACTGCCAGTTTTTTGTTTGGGCAGTTATGCGTTGTTTGATACATTATGCTCAGTTAGAGCTTAGTAGTTTGGGCAGTTATTACACATTTGGTCTGCCAGTTCTTTGTTTCGGCAAAACAATGCTCTGTTTTTATATTTTGTAGACCAAAACAATGCTCTTTTTTTAACTTCGATGTAATGCTAGTTCATCACATTATGCAATTGAATGTTTGGGCAGTTATGTTTTCAATTCATAAATATGTTTGAGCAGTTATGTTTTCAGTTCATGAATATGAATTTGCATTTCATTCATAACACAATATGGAAGCGCAACTTAACTTAAATTTACACCAAAAATTGGTCATTGCCATTTCATTCATAACAAGATAGTGTACATTAATAAAATGCCAAATTCCTAGCACCCACTTCCAAAATACTGCATTATTCTTGAACTAATAACAGCAAGTACAACACCATTATCACAAGCATATCATAAAAATACGATTTCCTCCGTTCCAATTTATGTGAACCTGTTTGACTTGGCACATAGTTTAAGAAAAAATAAAGTATTTTGGAATTTGTGGTCCTAAAAAAGTCAAAAATGGATCTAGAGTATTTGTGTGGTTATAAAAGCTTCTCAATAAGGGTAAAATTGGAAGTTTAAGCTAAATTATTTTCAAAATTAGAAAGGGGTCAGTCTTTTTGGAACAGATTAAAAAGAAAATAGGTTCACATAAACTGGAATAGAGGGAGTACATTGTTCTTCAAACTACCAGCATCAGCAAAGCCAATTCCATAGAAACAACAACAACACCACAATAAATAACCACTTCAACCACGCAACTATTTTCTCAGTTCTTTCAACTCTCTTCAACAGACCCCGTATAATCCTCTTAGCTTGGTCGGGCATTTCATCACATGCCATCTGAAGTATTTGCATCCACCTTAACCCTACAAAATTAAAAAAGAAAAGTGGCCAAAAAAAGTAAAAGCACATTTCTTTTTTAAAGAAATTTAAGGGTCTAAGAAAAGCAATACGACTCACTTACCAATTTACAACCATAAAACCGACGAACTGAGCTTGCAGGTGACCATGATATAGTCAGTGGCACATTAAATTCACAGTGACAAATATCCATTTCATTGCGAGAAGTTGTTGATTTTTGCGACATGGAATTGATAAACGAGAAAGATGAGAAAGAAATCAGATAAAGATTCAAACTTGGGCACCTAAGCTTCAATTGAAGGAAAAAATGGCGACTTTGAAAGGGGAAGAAGACGAAAGAGGAATTAGGGCTTTTTCTGAGAAATTATGAAAAAATCGGGTATTTTAATGTTGGTCTAACGGATGGGTTATTTTTACTGTTGGAATATCCACCTAAGCAAAAAATAATAACATTCGCTTACCATGTATGGAACTAACGCTCCTTTGGCCGGTCATGCGTTGTGTTTAAATAGTATAGTCTAAAATCATAGTTAAAGTATTCAATAGGAAAAGTGCTAATTTAAAATGTCAAAATGGAAACTGGAAGGGGTCGTCTATATAATTGCCCAAAATAATTTATAGTTATTGTGTGCCTATAAAACATCTCATTAAGAGGTCGTTTGGTATGATGGATAAGCAAAAATAATCCTGAGATAAAAATTTAGTACCGCTTTATCTTTCGTTTGGTTACTAATTCTCGGATAAGTTATCCCATGATTAAAAATAATACTAGGATAACTTACCTACCAGAGGGCGGGAGAGTAATTATTAGATAAGTTATCCAGGATAAACCAGTAAAATTGACAATCTCAGAATTAATACAACATACCAAAGAATCAATAAGAAATAATACCAGGATAATTAATCCGAGCTTAACTAATCTCAGTATAACTAAATTCGAACATAACTAATCCCAACATAACTTGTATTTAAACCAAACGAACCCTAAGGGTAAAAGAGGAATTTGAAAATTAAATTGTTTATAAATTTAGAAAGGTTTATTCTTTTTTAGACGAAGAAAGTATTATTTTGTACGTATATAAAAATAAAAATTAAGAGTACATGGACATGTATTTTAATTAAACATCAGTCTCTTATTTTTTAACATAAAATCTAGATAACTACGACAACAACAACAACAACAACAACAACAACAACAATATACCTAGTGTATCTCACATACTAGTGTCTAGGAGAGTGTGTACGTAGATCTTACTCTTATCGTGTGGAAATAGAGAGTGTATTTTCAGTAGACGCTCGGCTCAAGAAAATTATAAGTACAATTGAAAAAGAAATACCGCAACGTAGAAACCATAAAAAGAAGCAAAACCTGGATAATTACAACTACATAATGTAAATTACAATTACTTATAATGAAAATTTTAATATATGACAAAAAATAATTGTATGACATTATTTAGAAGAATCCTTATTTATACGAACCAAACCCACCCAACCCCCATCCCCAAAAAAAAAGTCAAAAAAGATTTCTTGATTTCTTTTCTATTTTTTCTTGGGCTACACCTTCTAAATATAATGCTGACTTTATGAGTTTTCAATGGCCAAACGGATACAAGAGTCCATAAATTTTGTTATGTGTTGAATAAGTTATTGCATGGTCCATGAAGGCTTTCTTGGAAACGTCTCCACCGCACACCTATTTATTTTTCTCGACGCAAAAATTTATTGTTATAATGACCTACGATCAATTTAATAAGAGACCTTAAACTTTTTAATTGAATATAAATGTACAAAAAATTAATGTTGTCTTTCTTCTTTTTCCTTTTTTTTAATCTTGTTGTTCATATGATAATAGTCTTAAAAATATTAAACTTTTAATTTCATATAATTTTGTTATTATATTAGTAAAGATTAATTCGAGTTAATAAGATACTAGCCACGGGTTTGCAATATACTACATTGGATATTATTGTAAAAAAAATATTATTTACTAATATGAAGACTTGAGTAGTTTATTTAAAATTTTAAAATATTTCTATTGTTGAAAAGAAGACGGCCTTTCTTTCTTTCTTTATAAAAATTCTATATTTTTTTCTACAAATCTCAATATTATCTAATAAAAAAAAAATTATAAATTTTATTATTTTAAATTTTTAGGACCTCAAAATATTGAGGACTAAAGCAAAGGCTTTACTAGCCTCCCTCTTGAGCCACCCATTTTGTGTAACACCCCGAAATATTTTGAAGTATTTTAAGACAATTAAGAAGATTGACGTATGCTAATTATACTAATTCGGGTATGAAAATGACTAATAATATGATATTAATTGAGCATGTTAATATACGTACATAATTTATGGTCTAAGAATAGCCCTAAAGTTATGTCAAGTTGGAAACTATATGATGGGCTAAAGTTTTAAATGAGTTCGCGTAAGACTTAACTTCAAGCGAGCATAACACTCAAGATATGAAGGGTTATATAGTTTATGACCTATCAAATTAAATGTTTATGAGTATAGTTTTCATTGCTTCAAAACGTTCATCATTTGGATATTTCTACAATGAGTTATGGACTTTTTACCAGAAGGTGACAGTGCAGCTACTGCGTAGCCAATTCCAAATTTTGGCCAAGGGAAGGCCTCCTGCGTAGGTTTTATGCATAGGCTACACAACTTTAGGGGTCATTTTAAAAGGGCTGAAACATGGGTTTAGAGAAAGAATAAGTTAGTTCTTCAACTTGGAATTGATTTCTAGATAGAAGGAGAAGCTCTTCCGCCATGGATACACTTCAAGGTAAGTTATTTTGGTACAAGGATGATTATATAACATTTTTAGTGATAACACTAACATTATTATAGATCAAATCCATAGGAAATGAGTTGAATCTTCAAGAACACCAAAAGGGAAAATGAGATTCTTCCACCAAGAGAAAATTCCTTCACTTGAGCCTCATATATGTGATATATTGAAGTATGAGTAGCATGCTTATGAAGTTTATTTGAAGTTATAATGAAGTATTATAGGAACCCTAAGAGTGGGTCTTGAAAATGAATAGTGATGTATTGATATAAACAGAATTATTTTGAGTTTCTAATGATTTTTATAGACTTGATAACTTAATTGAAGGACAAATTGAATCGGGAATCATTATTTGGATAAGATACAACAATAGTTCTTTAAATGGGTATTCTTGAACTTCAGGTTTTATTGGAGAAGGTAATGAATAGTGACCTGATGATGTTGGGTAATTATGTAGTATTATTAATGATTCCAAATGAGTATTAAATGATAAGGATAGAATTGAATAGGCTAATGGGTGAATCTATTAGATAATGGTTGAAGGCTTGTTGCCGAATTGTGAAGCTTAAATGGATATTTCTAAATCTTTTTGTGTTTGTTTTTATATAATTGGGATATCTAATGGTAGATATTAAATTGTTGGTGATATGTAAGCATTTTAATCAATTGGAGCATTATAGCATTTTTGGAGCTTGAAGTTTGAGGTAAGTTGATTAAGACTTTCTTTTCTTGAGAGATTCTCTTTACAAGCATGTCTTGAGTTTATACATTATATTATATTATAAATATGTATTTGTACTTGTGGGGACAAGCGGAAAAGATGTTACCATGTGTTTCTAAATTGTTACTTATGAAGCATCATGTAATTTTATAAAAATCTTATTTTCAAAACTTGTTGACAAAATGACACTTAAGGAAAATATTATAAGTTTTATTAAAACTTTTATATTGATAAGAGTATAAAATGCTTGAGTGATAAAGATATGTTTTCATGAAAAAGTTTGTGTTTTGAAATTTTAACAAAGGAAGCGCTTGTTGTATCTTTAGATTGATATTAAATTGCTAAAGGTTTTAACATGAAAAAGGTTATTCATTTGATTTTGTTCAAATGGTTTGAATTAGCTATAACACACCATATTCAAGAGAGGTGCCATGGTGTATGCTATTCGCTGATGACATAGTTCTGATTGATGAGTCGCGAGTCAATATTAATGAGAGGCTGGAGGTTTGGAGATAGGCTTTTGAGTCTAAGGGCTTCAAGCTGAGCAGGACGAAAACGAAATACCTGGAGTGTAAGTTCAGTGCTGATTGAGAGAAGTGGGCATTGATGTGAGGCTTGAATCACAAGTCATCCCAAGTAGAGGCAGTTTCAAGTACCTTGGGTCGGTTATTAGGGGGGAGGGGAGATCGACGAGGATGTCACACACCGTATTGGGGTAGGATGAATGAAATGGAGGTTAGCATCTGGAGTCCTGTGTAACAAGAGAGTGCAACCGATACTCAAAGGTAAATTCTATTAAACGGTGGTTAGACCGGCCATGATGTATGGGGCTGAGTGTTGGCCTGTTAAAAACTCACATATCCAGAAGATGAATGTCGCACCCCGTTTTCTCGCGAAAGCGGGCTTCGACGTGTGACAACTCTTTTAAAGGGTATTAAGAGAGAAGAGTCGCCACCTAATAATTTTTAAGGTGAGTTAGGGCACCTAATTGCAAATAACTCTTTTTGACTAGTCAACGCCACAAAGATCTAGTAAGGGCTTAAATTATCTCAAAGAGAAGGTGTTAGGCACTCTTCGAACTCTACAATTGTGGGTCTCGATCGAATTTTAGACTATGTGGATTATGTAATTAAGCTAGGTGATCAAATAAATAGAAGGGAAATTCAGAAATTGTAGAGTCTTATTAAAACATATGAGAATTGTTACAAGTCTTAATAACTACAAAGGTACAAACTGTATTGATCTATGTTAAATGACTAAGTGTGAATAACACGCACATAAAAGGAGGGGGGAGGATGTGATCCTAAGTTTTTTAGCCTAAAGGATCACCCCGTGCAATATAAATAATACTTCGCAACTCTCTTAAGGTAGAGGTTGCTCGTATTATTCAGGGGGCACAGACTATCATCTCCTGCTACCCGATTACTATGTTGAAGTTGTTTGCTTAAAGGCGTTCTAATTCAATTCTAAGCCGTACCCTATGCGTGCACTACCTGTCCCAAGCCTATGGTCCAGGAGACTTTGGACCTACTATCAGGTGGTTCTAGACTTCATTTAGGTTGCTCAAAAATGATAAAACTGGGAGACATTCAAAACAGATAGGACGGTATACAATAGCAATAAAAGGCTCAAGTTAACCTCCACACATAAGCATGAGAGCACGCAAACAAATTTATGGTAGGCAGTAGATAGAATTAAGACGTATTAGAATCATTAAGTCCTACAGGCATGATTTCTATATAATTTGAACCACTTAGCAATTAGTGGGAATTCCTACAAGCAGGATTTCTAGGTGACCAGTTTTGACGAAGAAGCTGTTTAATACATAGTTCTTATTAAAGAATCCTATAGTCATGTTGTCTATGTGTGTAGTAGAACCCTATAGACATGATATCTAAACGATTCGCATCTGGGCAGTGAAGTAGTTGAGAATGCTGAATTATTCAATTTCCTCTATAAGCATGCGTTCTAGACGGGCTGTATGACAAAAGGAGGATAGCAGTGATGACAACTTGGGTAATCTATATTGGAATTATATGGACATGGTGTCTAGACGAGTCATATTTGAAAGAAATACCAAAGCATACAATTTCAGTTAATTGTATTGATCGCCTATAGGCATAATATCTAGGTGCAAGAAGTCCAATTTAGATCCTATAGACATACTATCTAACCATTAAAGTCATCACATAGACCCTAAGTCATGTTTTCTAAGGGGATAACATTGTGTGCATATAATTCAAGAGAATGAGGCATGATGAGAAAACAAACAATTAAGATCTTATAGGCATTATCTCTACCCATTCATCTAAAAGATAAGGTATCCCAGCTCTCCCTTTTCACTAATTTCCCCATCATTCAGTTTTACAAGTTATTATAGACCATATTGAACAAGCATAGACCCAATTACAAATATAGAATAACCCAGTAACACATCCGGGCCTTCCAATATGCTTAGAACTTTGCACGGACAGCAGGCCCAAACTCTAGATGCGAACATTGCATTTCAAACCTCCGGTACCGAAGCAGGACCAACATACCAGGCCCAAATAAATAACTTACTTACCCAAAGGGATGCTAAATTCAGCCTTGCAGGTGACAAAATACTCATGGGATTGATTATCAAGGGCTATAACTAATAAGTAATTCTAGCCGAAATACATGGACAAGAATACACAAAATACAGACAAGTTCACAAGGCAGACTCATGCTTGCATTTTCGAAAACAAAGCTAAAGTAACGGAATTGACCATCATAGGATAGTGAAGTATTTCAAAAGAGTTTCAAAAATAAACTGATTTAGAATTATCCTAAAAAAACCTTAGACACGAGATTTAAACATGAAAATCTAACAGAGTCATAGACAAGAACAAGTAGAGCATAACCTTCACATGAAAATTTTAACGTGAAAGATTAGTGAAGACAACATAATAGAACAGATTCATGATCGAGCAATCACTTAGTTGAGAATGAGAAAACTTTAACATGCTAAGTATCAATTACAATACCAGAAAAAACTTATAGTAAGCAAAAACATGTCAACTCCACATCAATTGAACAAGCAAGCATCAAACCTTATACTGGTTGGTCACATATAGGAGAAAATATTGGTTATGATATTTACTCTAAAGTTCTCGATTGATACTGAGGAACACAAGATCGGGCAAGTTACGAACACAATGGAGTTACAAATAGCATGGGAAAAGATCATAACTGACAGTAGACTTCCATAAAGACAATATGTTAGGCATGAATGTCTCAACAAGAATTAGAACACATTCTGGGTATGAATTTGTTATTCATAATAGTACAGGACAAGGCAATAAAACAAACTCAGAATAAGCAACAGTAATAAGCATTCGAGCATATAAATTAGTAGGCAGGCTTAAGAAGGCATAATTAAGGTAACAAATAGGCAAGTTGAACCATTATAAGGCATGGAGCCTTAAGAAGAGCTTCAAAGCATATAATGGCATGTGATTCATACAAATTCTTAGAGACATAGATATGCAGAACAAGAATACAAACAGAAAAAAATAAAATTGCAAGAGTCATAGATACATTACCGGTTACAGAAGAACAAATAAACAAGAGGAGTAATTTCAGCAACACTTCAGTGTTAATAGAAAACGAACAGTAAAACCCACGAGTCTCAGTATGTCAGAGTACCCAAGGGTTTCGAATGAACCTCGGGCAGTGCTCACACTGAGAAAGGTTCGAGAATTGAATTCTGATGGCCTTGGCTTTCAGCGGCCAAGAGCCAAAGTTTAGAATAATATAGAATGAGAGAATAAGATAGTAATAGTAGTTAATTTCAGTCAATAAGCCCCCTTCAAAGGGAATTAGGGGAGGGATTTATATAGTGGTAAAATCAGGCAAATGAACAAGGAAAGAAATCAAGTAAACACGAACAAAAAGAGTAAAATCTCGCATGCAAGTCAGTAAAGTAACCGAAAAAGAAATAAATCAAACTCCAAACCCTAGTAAGAGTTAAATACTCAAAACAATCGGCCAACTAGTATGAAGAATTGGGTTTTTCTTTGTATATGGACGAGATATTATCCAAATCTCCAAGATTGAGGTTGATTTCTGTCCGATATAGAGACGGTATTTGCCAAAATTGGACAAATACCTAAGTGATACCATAACCGTGTAACCAGTAGCAAAAAAAACCCAGATATGGTAAGCAAATAATAGTAGAATCCCATTATCAACGGGATTAGGAGAGAGAGTTAAGGGGAAGCGGCTAGGGTTCTTGAGAAGAGAGAAAGGGAGGGTTAAGAGCATTTAGGGGAGGCGACTTAGAGAAAATGGGTTAGGGTTTCAGGGGGTTTGGGTAATTAAAGTGAGGGAGAAGTTGTGGGCCATTGATCTTTTGAGATCAACGATCATGATTGAGCGAGAGGCGGGACGGGTTGGAGAATGGGTCCCGTCCGGGTTAATATTAAAGGGGTCACGTGGTTTGGGCTGGGGAAATTAGGCTAGGGATTTGAGGAGTTTGGGCCACTAATGTGGTCCGAAAATTTGGTATAATTTGGGCTATATTTTAAATACACGAAATTGTTTAAATAAAATAATTAATAAATAATAAAATATTACTTATGTAATAAAATGATTGAAAATAATAACTTAACATTATAAAAAATATAAAAATGCTATTTTAGCATGAATAATGTAATAATTGTAATTATGCATAACATATAGGCTATTATTGAAAAATTATGTAAATAACTTAAAAATACCAATATAATTATATGAAATGAAGTAAAAATATTATGAAATATATATCTGGATGAAAATAATAGATTTGGATGATTAAATCATCACAAAATATTTTAAGGGGTAATCAATGCATATTCAACTGACTTAAATGCAAGAAAATCGATTTTAAAGATTTAAAAATTATGAAACACTATATAAAATACTTTTGTAACTCTTGTAAATTAAGTAATGATACAAAATGATATTTTAAAAGTATATATACTATTTAAAAAAATATGAGGGTAAAATTGGGTATCAACAATGAAAGTAGCAGAAATGAGGATATTGAGGTGGATGTGCGGGCATACTAGGATGGATAAGATTAGGAATGATGATATTCGGGAGAAGGTGCACGTGGCTCCCATTGATGAGATGTGGGAAGCGATGCTCAAATGGTTCGGACATGTACAGATGAGAAGCCCAGATGCTTCGGTAAGGAGGTGTGAACGGCTGGCTGTGGAGGGCATGAGAAGAGGTAAAGGGTGGCCTAAGAAGTATTAGTGAGAGGTGATCAGGCAGGACACAACAAGGCTTCAGATTTCCGAGGACATGGCCCTTGATAGGAAGCTGTGGAGGTCAAGTATTAGGGTTGTAGGTTGGGAGATAGTTGAGTCTTGCCTTACTTCGTATCTTTGTGAGACTAGTCTGGTAGGGTTTTTGTCTAAGATAGCTAGTGGCAATATTGGGTCTTACTACTCTTTCGTTTCTCACATTGCCGAGTCTATTTATTGGCTATCGCTTTTGTTTTGCATCTATCTTCTGGTTTTCATGTTGTTATTTTTTCTGATTTCTGTGATGGTACTGATATTATCTCTTTTTGTCTTCTTGAGCCGAGGGTCTTTCAGAAACAATCTCTCTACTCCTTCGGGGTAGGGGTGAGATATGCGGACACACTACCCTCCCAGACCCCACAAGTGGGATTTTACTGGGTCGTCGTTATTGTTGGTGGTTTGAATTGGCTATAAAAATCATGATTTGATTAAAATAGATCATTTGAGGCAATTATTCTATGAATCTATTTTTGATATGTCAAATATTTTGGGAATTACTAGTGTAGGCCACCGAGATTGGTTCGAATTTTGAGTTCGTTATCATGGAACTACACGTGCCGGTATAAGGACACATTCCAAGGCTAAGCCGAGGTTTGTGAGATAAAGTCCCTCATTGAGAGGGCAAATGATTATTACTTAAAGTAATGAGGTTAAGTCGACTCGTACGGTACTACAGAAAGCCTCCCAGACAAGTAGGGTCAATTACTTGTTGCTAGGTTTATCACATAGTAGTTATTCATTATATCGGTGTCGGTATAGTACTCCTTGTGAAAAATAAAAGAGAACTTTCTTATGGTTAGCCCTAAGGAGCCGAAAATGATTTCAATGACCTAATGAGATTGAGATGGTTTTATATGATTTCTATAAAAATCTTGGGTTGATATAGATGTTCTAAAACTTTATAGCATGGCTTACATTTCACTTGTCTTTTATTTAAAATGATAAAGACCATAATTTATATAACTGTTTATCACTTTATGTCAAATATTGGTTGCATAATTTTTGTATCTCGTATCGGAAACTTGAGTTAGAGAGAGTCTATGACACTTATTGAGTACCGCAGTGGTGTACTCAGCCCTTAGGCCCCCCCCCTCCAGGGCCCCACTTACTTTACATATTTCAGGATGAGGTATAATATGTGGCATGCTAACAGGTCTAGGATGACTCTCTTTCCGAGGTATATGGTGAGGTGCCACTCCTATTTCGTGGTAGCTATCATGTCATTTTCTTAATTTATTATTAGTCGGGCATTAACCCAAGTGTTTAATGCTATTCTTTAGTATAGAGGCTCCATAGATAATTGTGAAGAGTTGTAGTAATGGGATTGTATATTTACTTTACTCAGTCTCATTGTTAGGATTAAGAAAGGCTTCATGTAATGTTGAATTGAAATAATATTCCATCATTTAACTTGATAATATATATGATTTTCAAAGAGTTTCCGCAGTTAAATTGATTTTCATGCATATGGTTTGGGTGCATCATATGGGTTGGTTCGCTCAGATCGGATAGTGTGTCGGGCGCCAGTCACATAGATTTGGGTCGTGACATTTTGACATATAATATTTGTTTCTATTATAGTAATTGCCTTACTGATACGTGAAAACAAAAATTAAAAATAGTATGTCTAAGATTGTATATAACAAATTACACATTTGTGTCTTGAGGTTTCTACTTTTTAACACATATTTCCAACGGTTTTAATGTTAAACAAAAATGATCTGTAACGATCTGGCCGGTCATTTTGAGTGTTGTAGTCCCGTTCCCTCATTTACTGCTTATTCTATGCCAAATTGTTGTTATGTGACATGCCGGGGTAGTTGGTTCGGTTCCGGGATGTTTCGAAATGAGTTGAGACACATAGTCTCAAGGTTGGAAGCTTAAGTTAAAAAGGTTGACCAGATGTTGACTTATGTGTAAATGGCTCCGAATGGAGTTTTAATGGTTTCGATAACCCAGTTGGATAATTTTGGACTTAGGAATGTGTCCAGATAGTGATTTGGAGGCTCGTAGTTGATTTAGGCTTGAAATGGCGAAAGTAGGTAAATTAGAAGTTTTGGAAATTGATAAGTTTGGCCGAGAGTTGAATTTGTGGTTACCGAACTCAAATTTTGGTTCCGGGAGTTGGAGTAGGTCCGTTGTGTCATTTTATGACTTGTGTGCAAAATTTGAGGTCAATCGGACCTCAAATTGAGATTCTTGTTCTACGTGTACGCGAGTTGAGGGCTGCGATCGACGTAGGTTAGTGAAGCAGTGAATCGCGAACGCGTGGGCTAGGATGCGTTCGTGAAGAGGAAATGAGGTAGGAGTTGGGTTCACACGCATTGTTCTATACGATCGCGTGAGGCTGTCCGCGATCGCGTAGGCCAGGAATGCTGGTGTTCGCGTTCGCATGGTTCTGTACGCGTTCGCGTAGTCTAAAATTCTGGGGCATCTTAGTTTGTGCTTCGCGATCGCGAGGTATTTTCCGCGATCGCGATTAAGGGCTTATGGGCAGAATATTAAATCTAAAAAAATGAGAGTTTGAGTTTATTTCACAATTTAATTTTGGGAGCTCGGTCTGAGGCGATTCTTGGAGAGATTTTCAAGGGAGTGATTGGGGTAAGTGATTCTAACTCGTTTCTGGTTAAATTACATGAATATATCATTGATTTGATCATTTAATTAGCGATTAGGGTTGAAAAATTGGAGAAAATGGAGGAAACTTCTTAGGCCGAATTTTGGGGATTTGAGCGGGATTTTGGTGTCGGATTTGAGTAATTTTGGTATGGTTGGACTCGTGGTTGAATGGGTGTTCGGATTTTGTAACTTTTATCAGATTCCGAGATGTGTATTCGTGAGTTATCTTTTGGGTTGACTTTTTAACTTTTGATTAAGAACTTAGCATTTTCATATGGAATTGATTCCTATAGCTTGAGTTGATTGTATCAAATTGTTTGTGGCTAGATTCGAGGTATTCGGATGTCCATTTGCGAGGCAAGGCAGTAGAAATTTGCACGGTTTGAGGTAAGTAACACTTCTAAACTTGGTTATGAGGGTATGGATCCCTGAAATTATGTGCTATATGATTAGTATTGAGGTGACTCGCACGCTAGGTGACTGGCGTGCGAGCGTGCACTGTAGTAATTGTTATTCAGTCAATTCCGTGGAATTTTGTAGCTATCTAATATGAATATTTTTACTGTACCCTATTTGTTAGAGCTCTTAAGCTGTGATTTATGTTAGAAATCACGTTTGGGCTATGTGCTGGTGCTATTGGGACCCACAGTGGTCGTTTTTTGGTGTTAAGTTATTTTCTTAATTGCAGTTATGTACTCAATCGCATTCATCATTGCATATCATATCTGAGTCTCTCTTATCATACATTGTCACATAGAGGTGGGCATCGGTCGGTTCAGTTCGATTTTGTAGAATTTCGGTTCGGTTTATTCGATTTTCAGTTTGTGATTTTAATAACCAAAATCGAACCATAATAACTTCGGTTCGGTTTATTCATTTTCGGTTCGGTTTAATCAGTTCGGTTTTTCGGTTTCAAGCCATGACAAAAATAATACGAAACAACAAAAATAGATTACTTGTTACTGAAAAAGAGAAAAGAAATAAGAAATCCCATCAAATACACTAAAAAGATAAGAATCTTTATGCAAGAGTTATGGAAGCGCAACTTAACTAGAGAGTTTGATGCATATAGTATAAATTCCGGTAAGTTTTTACCTTAATTTATAAGCTTAATACCCAATTAAATCCCGAAAAAAAAATAATAAAAAGAAGCTTCCCAAAAGTTAAATGCATTTAGTATTTTACATTATATGGACGAAACCTAAAGAAAAGAAGAAAACAAAGAAAAAAAAGGGTGTACTGTTGTATAACAGAATAAATCAAGTGAAGTGGATGCGAAGCTCCACTTGACATACTCTCTGTAGCTGCTCCCTCTTTTAAATCTCTACCTCAGCAACACACTACTCCATTACTACTTAACAGTCTTAGAACTAGTAAAAGCTATGTATTCATATCGTGGGAAATATATATAGCCATATTAGTAAAAGTTATATATTCTTTCAAAGAGTAACACGGCAAGGGACTAAGAGTAAAAGAATTGGTAAAAAAATTTGGTTTTTCGTTTTAATCGAAAACCGACCGTTAAAACCGATCATCGAACCGAAAATCGAACTTTTTAAAACTATAAATCGCAAACCGACGAATAAACCGAAAAATCGAAACCGAATAAATCGAAATTTTCAGTTCGGCCAATTTTTTTGGTTCGGTCGGTATTATGCCCACCCCTATTGTCACATCACGTATTATTGATTTGGGCTGCTTAGCATGAGTGTTGTGAGCCCGAGAGACTGGAGAGATTGATGACTGAGTGAGGCCAGGATCTGTTTATGAGTAATATTTATGGGATCGGGTTGCACGTCGCAGTATGCTTTATTGATTCATGCCATGATTGGCTTATTATAGCGCTTAGTTTGGATCTGCCCCTCCGGAGTCTACACACCCATAGTGAGCGCAGTTGCTATTGATTCACAATATTTGATTCGGGCTGGATCTGCCCTATACAGTGCTGAGTGATTGAGTGTGATGAGTGAGAATTGAGACAGACAGGTTAAGTACTCTGAGAGTGTGAGTACGTGAAGCTTTCATTGTGTTGCATCACATACGACATGCACATTGGCATATAGATATATAGATGTCATATTCCTCGTATCATTCCGACTTGACATATTCTACCTGTATTGAGCTTAACTGTTACACCTGGAAGCATGTCTAAATTCTTGTACTGTTACCTGCAGGTTATGAATTTTCTGAGATATTATTGTCATATTTTCCGTACTGTTAATTCTGTATGTGGGTTGTAATGTTCGAGCTCGTCACTACATTTAGTCCAAAGGTTAGATTTGTTTCTTATTGAGTTGGTTGTACTCACGCTACACTCTACACTTTGTGTGTAGATCCAGGTATTTTCGGACACGGTAATTGCTGATTCCTGGCGTTTCATGGCATTTCATTAGTTCGAAGATCATCGAGGTAGCTACCTTGACGCCCTCAAACCTTGGCTCTCCTCCTTTATCTTTTAGTTTTGTTTATACTGTTATATTTCCCTAGACAATGTTCCATTTGTTAGACCGTGTTATTATACAGATGCTCATGCACTCAGTGATACCCTAGTTTTGGGAAATTCTGTATTTAGTTGTGACATTTTCATTCAGTTTTATGAGACTTTTACTTACTTAAGCTTATTTTCGTATAATTTAAATGGATAGGGGTACTATCATAAATAGGCCTTATTTACCCTCCATTTACGTTTTCTATCAAAAATATCCCTACAGTTATACATTATGTTTATATTTACCCTTACACGTTAAAATGTGTTACATTTGCCCTTCGTTATACTTTAAGATCATATTTACCCCTCTACTCTTCAAAAAGGGTTATATTTGCCCTTCGTTATACTTTCTTGACATATTTATCCTTATAATTATACCCTACATTTACCCTCATCTGGTAGATCGCCACGTCCCACCTTTGTTTTCCTATATGGAGCCTATATGGATTTTTTTTCTTTCAATTTAAATATGGTCACCTATTTAAGATAATTTAACCCGCCCATCCAATTTAAATAAGACTTCTTGTAAGTTATTGTAATAACTTCTTGTAATTTACTTTAGTCACTGTAATAATTGTGAGCTGTATTAGATTAGTGAATTTGAGTTCAAAGTTATTGTTTGCCAATATGTTGCCGCTGCTATAACTATTATATTTCGTACAATATTCATAAATGTCGTATTAGGAAATTATTTTTCGTAAATCAATCATGGTCAATTGACCTAGTTTAGACTTTACAGGGTTGTATGATTTCCAAAATCACTTAACTTTGAATTCAAAATCACTAATCTAATACAACTCACAATTATTGCAGTAACCAAAGTAAATTACAAGAAGTTGCACAACAATGAAGTTAATGAAGTCTTATTTAAATTTGGGGGGGGGGAGGGAGAGGGAGGGTTAATTATCTTAAATAGGTGACCATATTTAAATTGAAAGAAAAAGAAATCCACATAAGCCCCATGTAGGAAAACAAAGGTGGGACATGACGATCTACCGGATGAGGGTAAATGTAGGGTATAATTGTAAGGATAAATATGTCAAGAAAGTATAACGAATGGCAAATATAACCTTTTTTGAAGAATAGAGGGGCAAATATGATCCTAAAGTATAACAAAGGACAAATGTAACTCCTTTTAACGTTTAAGGGGTAAAATGAACCATATGTATAACAGTAAGGATATTTTTGATAGAAAAATTAAATAGAGGGTAAATAAGGCCTATTTATGATAGTAGAAAGGCAAATCAGACCCTTATCCGTAATTTAAATTTTAAAATGTTGGTATGTGTGAGTTGTAGGTTTGCCTAATATTATAATAGACACTATCACTAACACTTGTGATTTTGGGTCGTGACATGCTATTTGACGGGTCATCAAATAAGACAAGTTTGATTTAAGAATTCAATAACATTTGTAAACAAATGAAATATCTGTCTTCATTGTTCTCGTAGGGAAGTCATTTATGCCACGTCCATATTTATTTTAGAACAACTTGCATAATATTTTTCATTTTCCTATGCAAGCGCAATTAGGAATTTGCTAAAGGAAGTGTAAAGTAATGATCCAACTATTTCCAACCTATATAAATAATTATAAATAGTACTTTATGCGAGTTGCTGTTTGCACTTTGTTCTTTTAGATACTAACTTAAGTATGAAACAACAGACAAAGATTTAATAACGGGATGGCCATTTTAGTGTATAATCAAAATGTTTTTATAATCGCGTAATTAGTAGTTTTAGTTTGTGTTAATTTATGTATGATCATTAAACTTTAGACGGGATATCAGTAATATCACAAAAATAATTTTTAATTATATTAAAGTAACTAAACTTTAACCGCTATAACGATAAAGTTACAACTATAACTTTATCTCTATTTTTTTAATCACTAACGAGTTGGAATGTGCAAAATTTGATAAATACCTAATAAATTACCGTACCGAAATCAGGAAAAAAATTTAGTTTGTTGAAATGAAAGAAAATATTTTTTCCATATCATGAATAGAAAGTACTCTTTTTGTTGAAATGAAAGAAAATATTTTTTCTACATCATGAAAAAAAAGTACTCATTTTGTTGCAAAAAATACTTGTTCTATTTTAGGAAAAGAAAATATTTATTTTATTGAAATGAAAGAAAATAATTTTTCTGAATAATGAAAAGAAAGTACTTGTTTTGTTGAAATGAAAGAAAATACTTTTACTACATCATTAAAAAGAATATACTCATTTTGTTGAAACAAAAAAAGTAATATAATCTACAACATGAAAAAAAAAGTACTTTTAGAACCCGTTTGGATGAGCTGATAAGCTTGAAGTACTGAAAAATATTTTTTAAGTGCTGAAACTGATTTTTTACATAAGCATTTACATGTTTGGATAGACGTGCTGAAACTGATAATAAACAGTTGATGTGCTTGGTAGAAAAAAGCTTATAAGTAATTTTCTTATTAAAATGACTAAAATTTCCTTAAAATTTTTACAAAAGATTATAATTAATTTTTTTGTTAAGAAAAAGATGAACAACGAATATGGAATGAAAAGAAAGTTAGAAAATTTATTTTAGGAACAATATTTTGTGAATTAGAAAATATTATTAAGGATAAACTAGTAAAAGTCTTGGTCAAACTAAGATGACTTATAAGCTAAAAATTCATAAGTTGGGGGTGACCAACTTATGACATATGACTGATTTTAGCTAATAAGCACTTTGAGTATTTACCAAACGCATAGATAAGTCAAAAAGTATTTATAAGCCAGTTTGACCAGCTTATAAGTTTAGCCAAACACCCTCTTACTAATAATTCTATTTAGGGTGGATGGTGGACGATGTTGGGATGGGGTGGGAAGGTATGGTTTGGGGTGGGTGAAGGTTGGTGGGGATGTGGAATAGGGCGTAGAAAGTTGAAAAAGAGTTTTAAAAAATATTTTTTCTTATTTTGATCGGGAAAATATTTTTTAATAAAATAAGTTCATGAGAAAAATATTTCCAAAACCTTTAAGCCAACCAAACATGGAAAAATTGGAAAACATTTTCCGAAAAATGTTTTCCTTCGTAATAAACACAACCTAAGTTATAATATTTTTATTTTCATATTTATGAGTACCTTACTTAAGAATATTACAGACCGAATACACCGAAATCGAAACGAGAAATTGAATGATACTGAATTTAATTAGGTATGATATTGATATATTATTTTATAAAATCGAATACAGTAAATATCAAACTAAAATAACTAAACACTGTATCTCGGCCGACAAACACCGCGGCTAACAAGTGCGAATAAATTCAATAATTCGAAAATTTGACACTAGTAGAAAAGTCAATAGGAGAAGGAAAAACAAGGTTTTAACTTTGAGTTGTACTAGTGAGTTGTTAAATTCACATAGCATCATAAAATAAAATAATAAATACTACTCCTATAAACAACAAAACGAAATACAGCCGCGTCTCTCTTTTGCTTTCTTCCGTCCGCCCACGAGGAACTAACCAATAACTGGACCCCACTTCTCCGCTTTTCCCCTTTCACTTCATATACCTATTTCAATTTTGATTTTTGGGAAATCAAAATAAATTCTGGAAATTCAAAATGAATTAAATAAATGGAGCAGCTAAGAGGAAAGCTGGAATAAATAAACAAATAAATAACGCGCAAGAAACCAAAGACGGTGTTCATCAGCACCACCAATACTGGAGAGTGGAGACCTTCTTCCTCTTCGTACGTTTCTCTGTCACCTTTTTTCTTATTTTCCCCAAACATGATCGTGGATTCTACTCAATTCCTCTTCTTCTTTTGACTCTTCTTCTTCCTATATAAATTTCTTTAAGAGATTGTTTTCTTTACTTTTTTGTTGTGTGAAGAATTAAGAATGCTTTCTATTTATATTTGTTAAAAACCTTCTTTTTGGTTGGCTCTTTCTTTTCACAGATCTCTTGATCATTCAAACCTTCTACTATATACTCTCTGATATATACCCTATTTTGGAAATTTAAACTGAAGGTTTTTTCAGCTAGCAGAAGTTTCCAGTTTAACTGAAAGGTTAGAGACATTCTCGACATTCTTGCGTCCGCTTTTTAATTTATGTTTTTTTCTTTCTCCAGGTATATGATTTTTCTTCTAAATTGAAAAAAGATTGTATCTTTTGGAGTTTTTTCTTTTCTAAGTCTGAATGAAAAGGTTTTCCCTTTGGAGATTGTTATTTTTATGGGTATTCTGGGGTGTGTTTGTTTTATGTGGGGCTAAACAGATCTTGAAAAATTCATTACTTAATTCAGGTTTTGAATTCAAGTGAAATGCTTTTTTGTTGAGCTTTCAAGTCTGATCCTTTGGCAATTTTGAAATTAGTTATTTTGCTATCTATTTTTCCCTCTTTCTGCAAGTAGGTAATATTTCCAAAGGGAAGAATTTTTTTTTTTTTTGTGTGTGTGTGTGTGGGGGGGGGGGGGGGGGTTAGTTGCAAACTTCACAGCTGAGTATGTGATAATTATGTCCATCTTTAAAAAGAGGGCCCATTTATTTATTGTACTATGTTTTATTTAAGTTTTTATAGCTAGTTTTTGGTCTAACTTTCAGTGATCCAAGTTTTAGTTTTTACTGATGATAATCAAAGAGTAAAATTTTAATGTTTGTTGCTGCAGACTGTTAAGCAATTCTACATAGAAGGAGGGGTCTTACTTGATCACCACTTTCAAGTAATTGGATTATCTATTTAGATTGTTTGCCTATTTGGCATTGAAGAGCTGCTTCTCCAATGCTAGGCTTGGGCAGGACAAGAACTCAGACAAGGTCTAATAGACCTATGTCTCTAGGAGGTGAGCCAAGTTCTTTGAGTTGTTTATTTCATTTGCTTGTTATTTACATTTTGTTTCTTGGCCAGTTTTTTATGGCACTGGGGTACAAGTAAATACTTACGATTGAACAAGTTCTGTTTGGTTAAGTCTTAGAAGTATTATCTTGGTAGTTGATGCCAATGTACAACAGTTCAATTTTGATCCTTGTATATGTTTTTGCTGGTGGTGTGACAATGTGGTCAGCTGTCTTTTCGTTTCTTTCAGTATTGTGAGTAATACTTGTTTTTTAGGGTCTAAAACATCAATTTTCTTTGTTAATTGTAGGCCTGGATTATGCAGATCCAAAGAAGAAGAGCAATTTCGTGGGTAAAATTCTTATGGCTGCTGTGCTAACAGCACTATGCATTCTTATGCTCAAGCAGTCCCCATCTTTTAATACCCCAAGCGTGGTAATTCCCTGATCCTTCTCTTTATTTGTTAATTGTTTTCTCGGATTTGTGGCAATGCTTGGACTAGAATGACAGTTTGGTATTTGGAGTTTTCTATAGAAACCTGTGTCATTGTTGTCATGGATTCTTTTGTACATTTTCTTTGACATGAGATGATTGTATAGTGCATTTGTCTATTCCTATAATTTCTGAGTTCTAATTTTTGTAAGATAGCAAGAATATTTAACCGACATCTTCCAACAGAAACCTCCAGAAGCATGTGCCTGCTTAAGTTATTTTCGTTTCCTCTGTTTAAAATTTGTTATATTGTTGATTCTTGAAATGGAAGTGTTTCTCAAATCTTGAACTTAATTCGAACAGATATAATTATGTGTCTAGTGTTATTGTGTAGTTTCATATGCTGTAATCTTTATTTCTAAGCTTGAACTTAATTCTAAGCTTTGCACTCATTGTGTTTTGTTTTTCTTGTTGCTGCTTTCTCCTAGTTCTCTCGCCATCAACCAGGTGTTATTCATGTCTTAGTCACCGGAGGTGCTGGCTATATTGGTTCCCATGCAGCATTACGACTTCTCAAAGACTCTTACCGTGTGACGATAGTGGTAATTTTCCCTTCTGAAGTTGTGAATAGCCCTTTGACAATCATTCTCCAATGACTCTTTTCTCTACTTAATACGTGTATGGAACTTCATAAGAAAAATGATTTACCAATTTGACAGGACAACCTCTCACGAGGAAACATAGGAGCTGTAAGGATTCTACAAGAATTATTTCCTGAACCAGGGAGGCTTCAGTTTATATATGCTGACTTGGGGGATGCAAAAGCGGTACAGTGAAGCTGTTCTGAAACTACCCTTTCTTTATTTTATTGTTATTTGGCATTCACTTATTCCTATAACCGAAATGAGCAGGTGCACCAGATATTCTCCCAGAATGCTTTTGATGCTGTGATGCATTTTGCAGCTGTAGCATATGTTGGAGAGAGCACCCTTGATCCTCTAAAGTAAGTATAGTTGATTCTTTTATAAACCTTTCCACTATAACATGTAAACGAAGAGTTTCACTTGTTTCATGTCGGGTAGGAAGAGAAAACTAAATCTTTTACAGGGTAACCCAAAGCATCAAGTATGTAATGATATTGCATCTCTGTGTCAAAGCTGGTTGTGCGTCCAGTATATCACTGGTGTAGCATTATGTTTTCCTGCCTTGATTAGTCTTTTACTCTGAATACAAGCAAATTAAGGCTAACATTACTACTTTGAAATGTATGTGAATTCACATGAGTTCTGTTAGCGCCTTTGTAAGTTTAGTAGCACTGTCATCGGAAAACGGGAAAAGTGCCATTTGTTTAAGGAACTGAATTTCAATCATTTTTCTCCAACTTGTTTGGATTAAAAATATCAAACTGAAGGATCTAATGTGTCTCTTTGATGAATAAATTTAGTGTAATTTCCATGTTGTTATACTGTATAAAGTTGATTATGCCTCTGGTAATTGTTTCTTTGCCTTTCAAACTCATATTTTCATGAGCTGCTGCATGTGCTAATCAGGTACTATCATAACATTACTTCAAATACCCTCACTGTCTTAGAAGCTATGGCAGCTCATGGAGTCCCCACATTGATTTACTCTAGTACATGTGCGACATATGGAGAGCCTGAAAAGATGCCCATTACCGAAGAAACTCCACAGGTGAGTGTTTTAAACTGTGTACATGCTTCGAGTACACTAGAACCGTGTGAATGCCTATCTGTTACGTCATTGGTAAGCAATAGCTGAGTCTTTTTGTCAAATTGCAGCTCCCTATTAATCCATATGGAAAAGCGAAGAAAATGGCGGAGGATATTATTTTGGATTTCCATAAGAACTCAAACATGGCTGTCATGATTTTGAGGTAGGTGTTTGATCTGTCTTGCCAATATATCTCTGTTTTCAGTGTATGGGAAGTAACAATTCTTATATGATGTGCTTTTTTGTACTTATTATACATTTCTATGTTCGTCTTTTGTTGTCTTTTGAAAACTTTTTCTTTTTTTTTTTCTCTATATTGGTTGACAAGAGTGGGTTGCTCTAGTGGTGAGCACCCTCCACTTCCAACCAAAAGGTTGTGAGTTCGAGTCACCCCAAGCGCAAGGTGGGGAGTTCTTGGAGGGAGGAAGCCGAGGGTCTATCGGAAACAGCCTCTACCCCAGGGTAGGGGTAAGGTCTGCGTACACACTGCCCTCCCCAGACCCCACTAGTGGGATTATACTGGGTGGTTGTTGTTGGTTGGGGAAAGTGACTCTGGGTCAGATGAGGTGGAAGGGAAGGGCTGGGTTTGAATACGATCTCGCGTGTTTAGGAGTTAAGTAGGAGCTCCACTTGTGAGCTCCCACTAACTCACGCTTGTTAGTTTGTGCAAATTTGTCTTGATTTTTTTTCCTTTTCATGTTTTTAATGCTTTCTTCATGTCCATTTATCTTCTATCTGCCAGGCAAACTGGCATTCACTAATTTTCTTGTTATCAAATTTGTTAACTAACTAATAGTAAGTACATCTTCAGCTGTTCTTTACTGCTCGTCTAA
Organism: Nicotiana tomentosiformis; assembly: GCF_000390325.3. NCBI lineage: Eukaryota > Viridiplantae > Streptophyta > Magnoliopsida > Solanales > Solanaceae > Nicotiana > Nicotiana tomentosiformis. Next base: position 56,946,273 of record NC_090813.1, on the reverse strand, counting down.
TTTTTAGAGCAAGCCAACCACTAAACGAGCACCCCCTTGAGCGATGGTTGAAAGGCCGAGTTATAACTATTGGTTGACTTATTATGTTTATCTCAATTGGCATGGGTCGGAATAATGCTAAATTGTTTTCTGAAAATTCAGGTACTTCAATGTGATTGGTTCTGATCCAGAGGGAAGACTAGGAGAAGCTCCCCGGCCTGAACTTCGTGAACATGGGCGAATATCTGGTGCTTGTTTTGATGCAGCTCGTGGAATCACACCTGGTCTTAAGGTCAGCCAATAATTGCTATCTCTGTACTTGTGTGTTTGTTATTTATCATCTATGTACTTGTGATTGTTGAATTTTCAGAAATTTCTTTATGTATTAAGCATCTTCAATGTCTACCAGAAAATGTATCTGGTTCTGATGAGTGAAATTCATATGAAAAAAGTTCACTTGGTAATGTTACTCTTCAATAACAAACGAAGGAAAAACATTCGTCTGTTCTATCCACATTTCTTTTAATATGGGATAGGAGGAACTGAAATGTGTGTCATGATAACATGAAGAGTTATGATCTGCCTTTGTCTCTGAGCTGAGTTGTTTTGTTCATGCAGGTTAGAGGAACAGACTATAAGACAACAGACGGTACATGCATTAGGGATTATATCGATGTCACTGATCTAGTTGATGCTCATGTGAAAGCTCTTGAAAAGGCAAGGCCTGGGAAAGTAGGAATCTACAACGTTGGAACTGGAAGAGGTAAAGTACTCTTTATCATCTGTTTCAATTTCTCACTCGGGGTATAGTTTTTCATTCCATCCTTCTGTCGCCGACAACAGGAAGATCAGTGAAGGAATTTGTGGGGGCTTGCAAGGCGGCCACTGGGGTTCCTATCAAAGTTGACTTCCTTCCCCGTCGACCTGGTGACTACGCGGAAGTATTTAGTGATCCAACTAAGATAAGGCTTGAACTGAACTGGACAGCCAAACACACCGATCTTCAAGAGAGTTTGCAAGTCGCGTGGAGATGGCAGAAGTCACACCTTAATGGTTATGGTTCATCTCTGGCCAAGTCTTCGTAATGCGTTGGCAACTTATCGTTGTGGAAGGCTGACATGAATCCCATCACATAGCTTAACTTATCGTCGATTCATTAGTACTGCTAGAGTAGGTTTTTGGAAGCTAAAGGGGGATTCTACATTTATTCATTCATCTAGAGTGAATATATAGCAGAGGTTTGTGTATTAGCCAGCCTATTCATCCCATTTATTATTATGTGTACTTAGTAAAACAGATATTTAGATCAATAATAGTTCCGAGCCAGGTATAGTTTCGTCCCTCATCTGTGCCCAGTTGAATTTGTTGTGTGTTTAATTCTTTTGTTTGTGTAGATAGCTAACTACATAGTACATAATATGGTTGCTCCTCTTTCGGAGAAATGGAAGCTACTTCAATGGTTCTCAACCCATTAAGTGATAGATTAGGTAAATTTGAAATTCTGCATATGGACAGAGTCCGGTCCTACAATCCAACTTGAAATCAATTAAGTTCTGATTGAGCTATCCAATAGATTTCAGCTATGCTGATTAAAGAACAGTTGGTTACCGACTCGACCCAACTCAAATAGAGCATTTGCTAAACTGGCTAGGTCTACGAGTTTGTATATCAAGAACAGATTATACAGCATAAGATGATTTTTCTTTATATGTTTCGGGGTAAGAAATTAACAAACTAAAGCTGTTTCGCTATGAACTCTGTCAAGTTTTGCTGATCGAGTTCTTAAAAACTCTTTACAAGAAGCCATCAGATTGTTAAGTATTCTGCTGTCCTTTGTGGCAACGACAGGGCTCACCTCTTGTAGCAATCTGAAAAGAGTACCATCTGATAATCGATCAGAATTTTCCAAGAAAAATTTCATCCAAAACCTGGCAGAAAATGCCTGTGATTCAGAGGAAGGATAATCAGCAAGACAAGCCAGGGCAGTGGAAAAATTGCCTCTCCCCAGCTGCACACGGAACATTTCTTTGACTAGTGGCACTGGTGGAACCCGATCAGCCTGAGCCAAGTCCTTCCAAGTTGCTTCTAATAATTCCACCTGAAAAGGTCAGTGTAGAATAGTCATAATTCTTAACCTTGTCCAGAGATCGATATGAACAAACCAAGGGTATATGCAGCCGCAAAAAACAAAAACAAAATAAATTTAAACAGAAATGAGCATACTCTAAAATGGAACTAACATTGTTATAGTTCAGACAGTTATAAAAACAGAAAGTATTATAGATGTAAGATTCTACCATCATCACATTAAAACAAGTCCAAATTGATATCCATTAAGCAAATATTTTCTCTAATAAAATGGTCATATTTCCAAATTTAAATAAAAAAAAAAAACAGAAAACTGTTCAAGAATTTGACCGTCCACAAGATAATCGGCTAAATTAAAATTTCACGTGGGAATTTCCTAGGAATGATAGAGGTATTAAACATGAAAGACGAGGATACAGAGGAGAACTGAATACAGGGTCAAGAAAGTGTACCTTTCCAGCACTGCAGGAGTCAAGTACTATCTGAATGTGACGTTTTGGATTGAAATGGTATCCATATTTCAGCATACGGGAGTAGGTAAACCCGAGATCATCCCACTTTTTCTCAGCAGCGTATGCATCCAACATTAAGTTGAATGTGTAGACATCTGGTAAAACCTTATCCTTACTGTCCAATTTACTGCTAATATGGTTACCATTATCCAATAACTTGAAAAATAACTGCCTTGCTTCTTCAAACATCCCATTATCCAGATAAGCTTTTAGCATTATATTGTAAGTTACCAAATTTGGGGAGCAAAACTGGTTCATTTGGTTAAAGATGTATACTCCACTCTGAACGTCACCAGAGTCCAGACAAGCTTGAAGTAGACCAGTATAAGTCACCACTAGAGGCTTGGAAGCAACTTTGCATATTTTTTCCATCTGTTGCCGAGTAGAAGATGCCCAAATAAAATGGAAAGAAATGTTAGTATTCAACACAAGGTTTTTCTGGAGATAAGCAAGACAAGTCATCTATGTACCAATGATTTATCTGTTTGAGAGTACGTCCAAGTAAGACAAGTCATGTATGCACCAATTAAGTTATCTGTTTGAGAGTACACCTTCCTTATAATCAAACAAAAGCCCTACACTGCCTAGTTCCGGTCTTTCAACAAATTTTCTCCATAGATCAGTCACAGCTGTAGGCTGTAAATGATAGTTTCCCTGGTTAGATTCCATGTTGTTAGGTTTCTTGATTTGTTAGATTTCGAATATTGTAGCGCTTTCTCCCAGTCTACACTCCAAGGTCATTGGTTGTGATAAGGATACATTCCTATCTACCAGAAAAAAGGTAAATAAGAAATCCACCTTCTGGACACTAACTTGATTCATCGGAATTCGACTTTAATGCTTGATAAGTCATAGGATCTCCCATCACACTGATAAAGCTCTTGATGAACAGCAGACCATTGACCTCTTCAACACACTACTATTGAAGTAGTCAGATTTCAGAGATACTTGAGAAAATCACAGAGAATCAGTTGTTATGGTTTAGAATATATGAGGATTGAGCAAATATTGAGGTTCTTTGCAGTCCAAAGATAGCTTATGATTATTGCAGTCCAATGGGTATCTTTGCAGTCCAAAGATAGCTTATGATTATTTGTTTGCAATTGATATAAACAATAATATTAGTAAATTGGCATTCACATACTAATGTATGCTACCCTTTACAATCAATGGCATTTACCTTCTAAGTTAATATAGTCAGAAAACAGAATCAATTACCACAACAATCCTTCTGATAATTTAAGTTCGGAAACATCAACTTGAATAAAGCATGATTAATTGATTACTTCCTTCTATTGGATGTCAAACAGAATATATGAATACTCAAGATAATTTATAGGATCCTGAAACAGAACAGCAGAACAAAATAAGATGAATGGAAGCTAAATACAAGAAACGTACTTGCATCAGAGCCTCTTCACACCTCCCCGCACTACAAAGGCAACGAGCAAGGTCATAATACAAACTGGCAGTGCCCACGATTCCTCGTCTTTCCATATCTTCTACAGCCAATATGGCCTCGTCTGTTTTTCCTTCCTTCCAAAGAGTACTCACAAGAACTACATGCATCAAAGACAACTTAATTCAGCAAAAAGAATCTTTTGCAGCATGTCAGGTAAGCGCACATTTCTATGTTACCTTTATAGGTTAAAGCATTGGGAATACATGACTTCTGCATTTTCTTGAAAAAGTCATGCACCAAATTGTATTTGCCACATTCGAACATAACCTGAAAGAACACTTCAGTTTAGCTACTGGTAAAATAAAACAAACTTCAATAACTAACATGTTCCAGGGAAGCACTAAATCCCATTTAGAGGGGCCTTCCTTACCCCCAATCCAGCCCAGAAGTATTTAAAAAGAAAAAAGAGAGAAAAATATCATTTGCCAACAATATAAGGAATGAGCAAAGGGCCCCCAGCTAGACGGTGTGAGAATGCACGGGAGAAAATCAGAAAAATATTATTAATTAGTTAAAGTGTTGTACAACCCTATTTATATACAGTGATTACATAATAATAGGTATCTACTTCCCGATGCGGGACACTATACATGACTAACTACTTAACACTCCCCCTCAAGCTGGTGCATATAAATCATCTAAGTTGCTCGGACACGGGTGCGGATCTAGAGGTCGGATCCTTCGAGATGTAAATTTTAAGATTCGGGGATACGAATCCTAGTACCAATACGGGTGCAGGGATCCGGCTAAAAATAATTCAAAAAAATAAAAATATCTCTAAATTATGAGAAATTTTGTGGAATACTTATGTATAGCTTGTAAAGTGTGGTTTTCTTTTTTATTCTCAAGTTATAGATAAGTAAAGGATTGATTTCCTAGATAAGGAATGCTATTTTCTTCAAATTTACCCTAGTTTTGGTTTTGATTTCGGGAATTAAATTGTATATTGTCTCGAACTTTTTCGTCCGTCGTGGTCAAAGTACCCAAAATTGTTTGACCAGATCTGGTACGGATCCCATACCCACACCCACACCCATACTAGTGTCGTGTCGACACGGGTGCGGCACCTAAACTGCCATGTCGGAGTAACTTAGTAAATCATATGTACCGAGCTTGTTACAGATGTAACTAATACGAGAACCAGTAAGAGACTTAGTGAAAATATCTGCTAGCTGATCATTCGACTTTACAAACTTTGTAACAATATCTCCCGAGAGTATCTTTTCTCTGACAAAGTGACAGTCGATCTCAATGTGTTTAGTCCTCTCATGGAACACCGGATTTGACGCAATATGAAGAGCAGCTTGATTATCACACACTAGTTCCATCTTGCTGATTTCTCCGAACTTCAACTCCTTGAGCAACTGCTTGACCCAAACTAGCTCACATGTTGCCATAGCCATGGCCCGATATTCGGCTTCGGCGCTAGATCGAGCAACTACATTCTGTTTCTTACTCTTCCAAGAGACCAAATTACCTCCTACTAGAGTACAATATCCAGACGTAGAACGTCTATCACAAGGTGATCCTGCCCAATCAACATCTGTGTACCCAACAATCTGCTCGTGGCCTCGAATAGTAACCCTTTGCCTTGAGTTGACTTTATATACCGAAAAATGCGAACAACTGCATCCCAGTGACTATCACAGGGAGAATCCATAAACTGACTTACAACACTCACCGGAAAAGAAATGTCAGGTATAGTCACTGTGAAGTAATTCAATTTGCCAACCAACCTCCTATATCTCGTAGGATCTCTAAGAGGCTCCCCCTGTCCAGGCAGAAGCTTAGCATTCGGATCCATAGGAGTGTCAACAGGTCTGCAGCCCATCATTCCAGTCTCCTCAAGAATGTCTAAGGCATACTTCTACTGTAAAATAACAATACCTGAGCTAGACTGAGCGATCTCAATACCTAGAAAATACTTCAATCTGCCCAGATCCTTAGTCTGGAAGTGCTGAAAGAGATGTTGCTTCAGATTAGTAATACCATCCTGATCATTGCCAGTAATAACAATATCATCAACATAAACCACCAGATAAATACACAGATTAGGAGCAGAATGCCGATAAAACACAGAGTGATCAGCTTCACTACGAGTCATGTCGAATTCCTGAATAACTGTGCTGAACTTACCAAACCAGGCTCGAGGGGATTGTTTCAAACCATATAGTGACCTGCGCAATCGGCATACAAGACCACTAGACTCCCCCTGAGAAACAAAACCAGGTGGTTGCTCCATATAAACTTCTTCCTCAAGATCACCGTGGAGAAAAGCATTCTTAATGTCGAACTGATAAAGAGACTAATGACGTACAACAGTCATGGACAAAAAGAGACGAACATATGCTACTTTAGCCACGGGAGAGAAAGTGTCACTATAATCAAGCCCAAAAATCTGAGTGTATCCTTTTGCAACAAGACGAGTCTTAAGCCGATCAACCTGGCCATCCGGGCCGACTTTGACCGCATAAACCCAACGACAACCAACAGTAGACTTACCTGAAGGAAGAGGAACATGCTCCCAAGTGCCACTCACATGTAAAGCAGACACCTCCTCAATCATAGCTTGTCGCCATCCTGGATGAGATAGTGCCTCACCTGTAGACTTAGGGATAGAAACAATGGACAAAGATGATATAAAAGCATAATGAGGTGATGACAGACGATGATAACTTAAACCGACATAATGGGGATTAGGATTAAGTGTGGATCGTACACCTTTGCGGAGTGCAATTGGTTGACTAAGAGGAGACAAGTCCGCAGTAGGTGCAGAATCTGATGCAGGACGTGAATCACCTGGGCCTAATGCTGGACGTGGACGACGATGATAAGTCAAGAATGGTGGAGCTGCAGAAGGTTGAACGGAACTAGGTGATGGAACTGGAGCTATAGGTGGTGGAGCTAGAGTTGTAGAGGAAGATGAATGGGAGATAGTGACTGAATCTCCAAAAGATGAAACTGGTAGTACCTAAGAAATATCTAAGTGATTACCTGGACCTGTGAAGTATGATTGGGTTTCAAAGAAGGTAAGGAAATAAAGACAAGTTATTGACAAGTTATTGAAGAAAGACAAGATGTGAGTCCATGTGATTTTGCAAGGATAAGGAAATAAAGTCCATCTGATTCACGCCCAGTACCAACGATCCGCCCCGTACTGCGTTTCTGTATAAAAACAAGGTCATCAAGAAATAGAACAGCGCATTTAAGTGATTTGGCTAAGTGACTAACGGCTATGAGATTAAAAGGACTATTGGGAGCATAAAGAACTGAATCTAAAGGTAAGGAAGGAAGTGGGCTTACTGGACCTATTGTAGTTGCCATGGTTTGAGACCCATTGACCATTGTGACTGTTGGAAGAGATTGAGAATACGAAATACTAGTAAAAAGAGATTTATTACCAGAAATATGATCAGATGCACCTGAATCAATGACCCAAGAATCGGAGGATGAAGATTGGGAGACACAAGTCACGCTATTACACGTTTGAACAACGGAATTTGTCCCTGAAGATGTCTGTTTACATGCTTTGTACTGAAGGAACTCAATATAATCCGGTAGAGAAACCATCCAACCATTCATACTATTGGATCCCATTTCGCTACAATTTATTTCTCAAAATCTTGACTAAAAGTAGTAGGGTTAACTTAAAATAGTGGAAATCAGTAACTCCGGCGGGAAAACTGAAGAAATAGCTGCGAAAACACTGTTCACAGCAGAAAAACAGAACACTATTTTACACCGGAAACATTGTTCACGCCGGGAAACACTGTAGCTCGCCGGAAAAGTCCAAAGTTGTCGGGGATAGCACTGGTCGACTCGGAATTGCTGTGCGAATAAGCTTTCCTGAAGGAAGTTCGTCGGAAAATGGCTGTAAGGGTCTCACGCGCCCGACGCGTGCACATATCTCGCCGGAAAATTTGGACTCTGCCCGGCGCGTGAGGGCGCGTGGCTATGAGTTTTACGGTGGGATTTTCTGGGGTTTGGTCGCGGGACTACGACGAACCTTGTGGTGGCGTTGGTTTGTTCACAACACTGATAAATAGTGACTTTGACGCAAACAGTCACTTCGGTCATTGAAAAATTGCACGGCGACTGAGTTCTTTCTTCCCGGATGTCGCTGGAATGATGCACATCGATCTTTTCTTACCGAAGCTCTGATACCATGTGAGAATGCACGAGAGAAAAATCTTATTAATTAATTAAAGTGTTGTACAACCCTACTTATATACCGTGATTAAATAATAATAGGTATCTACTTCCCGATGTGGGACACTATACATGACTAACTACTTAACAGATGGCTATGCTATAGGGTTCTCTCCTCTCTTTTTTTCTCCTCTGTTGGGATATGCAATATGCTACAGGTTATTCTCTCTTTTCTAATTTCCAATCATAATATTGACAAAAAGTTAAAGCACAAAAGGTGTATATCATGAAAAAATCATCATCAGAAGAAGTCGGATACATTGTTGACCACAGTTTTTCTAAATACAGTCAATATTAAATTGATTCGTTGTAATCTTTTCCAAAAGTCAAGTTGTAGTTGGAAATTTCATGTGTAAAGGCCTTTGAACATACTTCACAAAAGCTTGATCCTCTAATTTCCTTAAAAAATGGATATCCAAGAACCTTCGAGCTGAAGGATCGCCTTTTGGAGCTTAAGGGACTTGGCTATTAATATCATTATGGCACATAGGTGTAACATGACTCTGGTTCCTTGAGTTAAGAGAGAACCCAGGGCAAAGGGAAAAAATAGATAATGAATCTTCTGATTTTATGGATATATATCACCTCGAAGCTCTCCGCTACTCCAAACACATCTTGTCATCTTGTACTTTCTTTTTTCTTTAGTCCTTGATGAGGTCAGGAATCACATTAAAAGAAGAAAAATGTAGAAGTGTAGTTTCCCATCTCAATGCCAGCACACACCACAATTAATGCTAGATATCAATGGTTACACAAAACATGAGGATTCGTGTGAGTATTTCCCAATAAATGTCAGGAAACCTCCTCCCATAGGAACAAAGCTGATTGAAAGCTAATTAGGTGGAAGTGACTCCTTGTGAAGAGAGAAAATAGGAAAAGAGCGAAGGCTGAATAGGCTTCTCAACTATGTCACTCCCACACTAAACACCTATGGAAAAGGGGAAAAGAAAAGAAAAGGATAATTACCTCCATGACTAATCCATATGTTGTTACTGAAGGCTGCTGGTCCCGGAGCTTTAACTGTTGTAGCACCCAAAAGGCACCCTCCCAGCTTTTACGGCGACCACAGGCATTTAGCACCTACAAGCAAAGAGAAAAAAACTTCTCACAAAGGTGGCATCTTAACCAAATTGAAATCTGCTGACTAGGAAGGGCTTTAATTGAACAAAATTGAAATATACTGACTTTCAGCGGAATTTAATTGCAGCATGTTTATGCATCGAACAAAATTTACACAAGTAATTCAACCAAAACTATACAGATCATTAGGAAGGGCTCAGCATAGCTTTGGGGTGTAACTTCATGATTGTTCCCTCTCCTTTCAGTTAATAATTGAATTCAGCAGCCAAGTCCTTATAATATGTATTTATTTACCTGAGGAGTTTATAACTCAGAAACGAACTTCGTCAAGGAGATATATTTTACCAAAACAAGTTCAGCATACAGCGCACAATAGCACTGGGTTAAAATGATTGCTTCAAATTTTGACGCCTGGCTTATATAGAAAAAGTAAATATGCATAATTTACTGAATAAAAGGGGAAAATGACTGATGCATTAGCCATTTAGATATCGATCATCAGTAATATTTCCCAGATAAAACAACAAATTCCAATGCCATACTGAGCTTCTTTTTTCTCATTTGGTTTCTAATTCTGCTTGGTTTTTCTTGTGTCTGTCTCAAATATCTTTTTCTTAATTGGGAAGACACTAAATTCTCAGTCTTTACTGAGCAGCAGACGTTCCCAGCATGATGGTGAAACAACATGGCTCTGAGCCACAAGTGCATTTAACCAAGAATAGTCCCCCATATTTGGCCCACCCTTTTATTACTTACAGCGTTATAGATGACAACATCCGGCTCAAGTCGTGGATCAAACTTCTCAATAATATTAGTCTTGAATTTCTTTTTGGGTGGTGATTGCATGGTATCGATGACGTCAAAAAGTTCCTTCATATGTCCTGCTTGTCCAAGAGTGACAGCAATACAATGGTAAGCCACAAGGTCTGGATACGATGATATGTGTTCCTGGGGGGGAAAAGTTGAGGTTGGATGTATTAGTTACATATCACACAACCTTTTGCTCTCAATAGGACACAGGACTACTGATTAAAGGAGAGACGAAGTGATGAAAACAAAGTTTACATGTCTTACCTGCATTGCACGAAACAAGTTTAGTGCTTCCACTGGCCTCCTCGCCTTCCCCAATGCATCCAGTGCAGCCGTGTAAATATATCTTGCAATAGAATTTAATCAAAGGGTCCATCACCATCAATTTCCCATTAAGGACTTTGACCCTAGACCTACCAGAAGATGGATAGGAAGGATGTGCCACCAAAAATATAAATCATAACTTCGATCAATTTCAGAAGGTTCAAAGAGGAATTTAATAGATCTAGTCCATGGTAGGTTCCCAGGATAAGTTTTGAGAGTTTTATGTACAGTGCTTTCAAAGATACATTTAAAGGAAGTAGCAAATCCATGGGAAAAAGTGAAACACCGGTGCTTCCCATCTATAATTAGTCAGCGTTTGTTTTTGTTGTGGTATATGTTTGATTTATTTTCTATATCTGCAAACCACAGCAAAAACAAACACACCGACAAATTATAGATAGGAAGCACCAGCATTTCACTTTTTCACATATATGAAAGTGATTATGAGAACATCACAATACATAGCTAACTGTAAAGTAAGCATCAGTGCCACATCTAAATCAATCAACTATACCTCAATCCCAAATTCAAGAATATACAAACATATTTCAGGAATCACTAAGACATTGCACTATCGAGAAGTGGGAGAAATGATCATAGAAAAGATACCTTAACTTGTGTGACTTGAAGCGTTCACGTGAACAAAGCCACTCAATGACTTGCAGCACCCGTCTCCAATTTCCCAATCTACCCAATATTTGGATAATCCTCAAGATAGAGTGATCAGAGAATCTAATCTGAGCACTTCGCATCATTTTAGAGAACATCCACTCAGGCATGTCAATGTCTGCACCATTTAGACTGTAAGAGTAAAATATTTTACTACAAGTCAGAAAAATAGGAATTTTCTGATAAACTACCAACTGTTTAGCAATATTAGCGTATCTTTAATAACTGAATTAGTCATTCATACTTCCTTCTTTTTTTCAGTGATAAGCATTAGCCCTTTATTTTTCTACAGTGCAAAACAAGGAATAACTCACCACTTTGCAAGCCTTTGGATTCTCTGTTCCATGTCTGCCTTAGTAACTCTTGGCTTATCATAAGCATCATCATCCATCGACTTAAAAGCAGCTCTGTCCATCTCATCAACATGCTTTGCTTTACTTATGCTCTCTCTTTTCTCAATCACCACCTTTCTAAATTCCAATTTCCCACCACTACCCTTTTCTTCCACAGCTCCAACTCCTTCACGTTTCTCCACAACATCAGAACTTTCTACACATTTCTTCACCACAGACTTCCCAAATTTACCCTTTTCTTCTTCGCCTTTCTTTCTTCTAATAACACTATCACTCTTTTTCTTTTCCTTTAAAGACTCCATGGCTTTCAAATACTCATCAAATGAAGGCTTGAATTCAAGCTCTTCTTTATCAACTATCCCATTACCTAAGCTACAAGAAAGTATGCCAACACCCAGAATTCTCTTCTGCTTCTTCACCCTTTTGTTACCTAGAGAAATTTCCGAAAAGGGTGTATCAGAAAGAGAAAATCTTGATGAAAAACAAGGGCAACGGAGGTAATTTGAACCAAAAACTCCATTGAAATCAGTACAAGAAGAAGAAGCTCCAAATAGAGCTTCTGTCAAGATAATTGCCACCATCTCAACTCAACTACGCATCAACGGCTGCACCTTTCTCTCGTTTTCCTCTTTCTAGTTTGGTCCTTGGGATGCTTGCGGAAAAAAGATTGGATTTTCCCGGCCAGAACGGTCTCACTTGCGGTATCGGGTCCGAATACATGTAGATCAACAGGCGGGGCGGAATTAGAACATAGAGTGAGAAAATGATAAAATTTGTCCCTTGTGTTTTGGGATTAGTTTGAAATAGTCCCTCAAGTATACTTATGAGCAATTTGGTCTGTTAAGTTTGTCAAAATAGAGCACTTTTAATCTCCTTAAGTATTTAATAAACTCTAGCTCTTAAATTTATGGCAAATTGTGTGGAAAAAATTGTTTAATCGTCAACTTCAGTAAAATATCATTAAAACCTTGTCAACTGCATCAACAATAATTGTATTTAGCACTAGGAATAGATAAAAAAATAACTCAGCAAACACTACATCTTAGAAAAATTATATCAAGCATAAAAAATATACCAAATTTTTATAAAAACTACAAAGATTGGACCAGTTAGTTTTTTCTCTCACAAATACTGTAAAATTTAACAACTATAATTTTTTAACTATTTGAAGAAAACTAAAAGTGCTTGCTTTTGACAAACTTAGAAGATTAAGAATGCCAAAAGTATACTTAAGGGACTATTTTAGACCCACCCCAAAAATAAGAAACTATTTTTGTCATTTTCTCAACAAAGAGTTTTGGCTCTTAAGTATAGTTGATTTAAGACATTTATAACTATGACCTTTTTGATTTAATTATTATAGCTAGTACTACTTAATCCAAAAGGTATTGTGAATATGAAACTTGATGCATATAATATGTAATGTGTAATTTTTTATTTCTCTTAACAAAACTTTTGGATAAAGTATGCTAAAATTCCATATTATGACTCAATTTTAAATACATCTACTATAGAAATAAAGAAAAAATACGAAAAATATAGTGAATAGGGATTTGTTAGTGACAGAAGGAGGAGGACAACTCTCATTGGACGGAGAAAATGGATTTAGTTTTTGAAATTGGGGTCTTTCCAATTTTATTAAGTATCGAATTAAGTGCTCAATCTTCTGATGATTGGTTTTCAATTTTTTTTTTTTTTTTTTTTTGCAAGCTTGTGTTTAAAGTTTTCAGTAGTGGAATACAAGAATATAATCATCTTATTTGGAACTATTATTTGCTTTCACCATTTCACTTCCCTATTTAATTTTTTAAAAAAACTTATGCTCGTTAGGTTTGATTCTTCTGACGCGATGGTAATTCACAATACAATAAAAGATAGAGGGAAAGAGAGAGAAGAGGCAATAGAAGCTCTTCTGTTCACTGCAATTAAAAAAAAATAAGATAAGAGGAACACAGTTGACTAATTTTGTAAAGTATATAGGTAAATTTACGAAAAGGTTTTTGTGCCGCACCATTTTGGCCACAATGGCCCAAATGGGGTTAGTAAGGTAAACTCACACGAAAACTAAGGTTTCTCTGCGAATTCTTTGTCAAAACTACCCTTCCCGTCTAGGGTTCTTCTTTATTTAAATGAGATATAAAATCTCTCTCATCCATTCAATACTTCGTTTTCTCAATACATGGATAATATCAAAACATGCACACCCCCCTTTTCCATAAACATTTAACAACGGATATTTTTCATCTTTTTTGCAATATACGCGCATACTTTCATCCATATACATACGTCTGTTTATGTGTATTTCATATATTTTATCCCTTTTCAAAACCCTAATATTTAAATAAACCCAGAGATACTTATAAATAAGAATATTGACGGCCGCACAGAAGATTACATTTTTTTTCCATATCTTATTCTTCTACGTTCTTGTAAGTGTAATTGAATAGATTAGGGAATCTACGATGGTTCAGTCGAAAAAGAATAGTGCTTCAAAAATGTATGTTGTATTTTCTGGTAAAAGGCTAAGAATATACTATTCATGGAGTGAATGTTCTCCTATGGTTATCGGGGTTAAGTGTAGCATCTTCGAGTCTTTCAAATCTTATGATGTGGCGATATATGCATTTAACGAATTTGAAAAATCAATTGAAAGATAAAAAAAAAAATTCTCAGATCGATGATGTTTTGTAACGACCCGACCAGTCATTTTGAGCTCTAGCGCGTCGTTCAGCGTTTTGAGGCCTTGAGTGGTTTCTTTTCAGGTATTATGACTTGTACTGTGGTCGGAATTGAATTTCGGGACGTTCGGGATTGATTTGGAAAGAAATTCTAATTTCGAAAGCTTTAAGTTGAAAAAATTGACTAAGGTTTGATTTGTAAGCAAACATCCTCAGAATCGGGATTTGAAGGTTCCAACAGGTTCGTATGATGATTTTGGTCTTAGGAGCGTATCCGGATGTTGATTTGGAGGTCTGTAGGTTATTTCGGTGTCTATTGGCGAAATTTAGAAATTTGGATATTTTTTGGGAAGTTTGACCGGACTTTTTGATATCGGGGTCAGATTCTGATTCTGGAAGTGGGAGTAGGTCCGTAATGTCAATTATGACTTGTGTGCAAAATTTGAGGTCAATCAGACTTGATTTGATAGATTTCAGCGTCGAATATTGAAGGTTGAAGTTATAAAGTTTATTAAGCTTGAATTGAGGTGCGATTCGTGGTTTTAGCGTTGTTTGATGTGATTTAAAGGCTCGACTAAGTTCATATGATATTTTAGGACTGATTGGTATATTTGGTCGAGGTCCTGATGACCTCGGGTGGATTCCGGATGGTTAATGGAATGATTTTGGCCTTATGAAAAGGCTGGTGGCAGCATATCTGGTATAACCGCACCTGCGAGGTTTTGGCCGCAGGTGCAGAGCCACAGAAGCGGCACTATGGCCGCAGAAACGACCTTTGGACTAGATGGGATGGCCTCATATGCGAGTGTATTTCCACATCTGTGAGCCCGTAGATGCGAGGGGAGCTCCGCAGAAGTGAAAAACGAGAGGGGCAATTGGGTCGCAGAAGTGGAGGGGTATCCGCACATGCGAGAGCGCAGAAGCGCGTGGTTGACCGCAGAAGCGGTCGCGCATAAACGAAATGTTGTCCGCAGAAGCAGATTTCGCCTGGCTTGGAGGGAACCGCACCTGCAATGGATTTTCCGCAGGTGTTGTTGGTGTCCGCAGGTGCGGAAAAATCGCTGGGCAGTAAGGTTTTATAAAAATGGGACTTGGCCCATTTTTCTTCCATTCTTAACTTGGTTGGGGCGATTTTGGAGAGTTTCATGGGAGATTTTCATCAAGCAACACAAGATAAGTAATTTCCACCTATTACAAGTTAAATACATGGTTTGTATAAGGATTTAAATACGGAAATTAGTAGAAATTATGGGGTTTTGGTAGAAAAACCTAGAATTTGGCAGTTTTAGAATTTGACCACGAAATTGGACATAAAATTTGGAATATGTTATATATTTTAGTTCGTGGTGTTATGGGTAAAGTCTATCTTCAAAAAATTTCGAAATCCGGGCACGTGGGCCCGAGGGTTGATTTTATGAACTTTTCGAGCGAAGTTGAAAATTATTTAAATTGATTAATTATGGGTATTAGAGTATCGTTTCATTGGTTTACACATTGTTTGAATAGTTTTGGATCGACGGACTTTGGATTGAGGTGTTGGAGAGGCCTTGGAGCCGGTTTTGGAACTTCGGAGCGAGGTAAGTCTCCTCTCTAACCTTGTAAGGAGAAAACTACCCCTAGGTGATCTTTATTGTTATGTGTAACTAGTTATGGGTGCTATGTACGCACGAGGTGACGAGAGTTCGTACGTAGCTATATCATGTTTATGTCCGGGTAGACCTAGGATCTTATCTTGTAATATTTGAATTATTTGAGCTCATAATGCTGACATTAATTAATCGAAGTTATAAATGAAATTGATTTAGAAATAATTATATGTATATTAGGCCAAGCCTTAACACTTTGAGTTGTGGGCAAGTTATTTGAGAAAAAGGTAAAGATAATATCCATTTTGTACCCACGTACAGTGTTGTAAACACGTGTCTCGTAATTCGGTAACTTCCTTCATTTTCTTGTGGAGCAGGCTAAACGCCTCGACAATATATAGTGCATTTATGGTTCGTGCCGCTCGACTCTCGGCAGTGTACACATTATTCTGGATCGGACTGAATGTCCCTCGGCAGAATCGTGTGTTATATCGCTTGTAGCCCAAATATTCACGAGTTAACCTCTCTACTGATGCCCAACATTTTATATGGTACACCGGGTTTATTTGATTATGAAACTTGACAACTTTCGGAGATATTAAGATTGAATACAAGATTGAGAAATTCATACTTTAAAGAAAATAATTGGAAACTTTTGAGATTTACAGATTTACTTCATTATTGATGTGCACTTCATACCTATTATGGATTATTATACTATTTTCTTAGACCTCTAGTAAGTGTCGATGTCGACCCCTCGTCACTACTTCTCCAGGATTAGGCTAGATACTTGCTGGGTACGCGTTGATTTACGTACTTATGCTGCACTTCTGTACTAAATGTGCAGTATCTGACAGGTTCATGGATGATCACCTTGGCGCGTAGACGTACCAGTTGAGGAGACCTTATGTGAGCTGCATTCCAGGCTACGCATCGCAGTGCACCGAGTCTCCATTGTACTATTTATTTTATTCTGTCTTATTACATTTGGGACATATGTTGTATTATCATTATATTCCTTAGAAAATGCTCATGCACTTGTGACACCAGATTTTGGGGGGGTTTTCTACGAGTTGTTCGTTGTTGTAATTGTGTAAATGTTATCATTTACTTTGCAAATTCTATTTTATACTGTTCAACTAAGGAAAGTTATAATTTCAAAATACTAAAATGAGTAAATAAGTCGGTAAATCACTGTTGGCTTACCTGGCAGCGGTGTTAGGTGCCATCACAGCCTTTAGTGGATTTTGGGTCGTGACAGCTTGGTATTAGAGCGTTAGGTTCACTTAGGTCTCACGAGTCATGAGCAAATCTAGTAGAGTCTTGCGGATCGATATAGAGACGTCTGTACTTATCTTCGAGAGGCTATAAGGCTATTAGGAGCACTTCCCTTCTTGATTTCCTCAACGTGCGGTTTGATTCCATTAAGGCTTGTGCTTTTATTTTCTTCCTACTCAATCTTATGCGGCGCGAAACACTTGTTATCAATTGGGCGTCGAAGAGTTGTAGTGGTACTATAGACGTGGTGCCGGATGTTTCTCCCTGCGTGTTCGGGCAGGCTATTATCTTATATGGTTTAGAGACCATGCACGGATTGCTACGATGTCTACACGTTATTATCATACAATGTTGGTGTAATGTTAAGGTGCTCGTTTATGTGTTGAGGCAGTGGATGGCTTGAAGAGAGGATCTCTCAGTGCATGATTAAGGGGTTCAACATTTAATTCCAGCGGAAGAAAGGTAATCGGACCATAGACGTCCATGTTGGGTTGATAAAGTAACGAGACTTTATATTGTAGAGCGTGGTGGAATTTCATTATGATGCTGTGCCGCCGTCCTTGTTTGAACGCATTATGGTTCGCCGGTGTTACGGTCTTCTTGGATTTTGCCTTCGGGACAGGTGTTGTAAAATGGGTCCTGAGGGGCGGTTGCTAGAGATAGCGGTGTGCAGCGGTTTAGAATTGAATTGGTATTTCTAATGTTGATGGCTCGGGAAAGATGATCTTCCAGGAGGTTTAGAGTTGGTGGCATTTCATTAGCTCCGGTGCTACAGATAGGGAGTTGGTATAAGGCAGCAGTTGGGCAGCAAAATATGAGGGAGGACATGGCAGGAAGTGTCTCGCGGTGATTGAAGTACTAGCAGGTCAAGTATGAGAAGTAGAGATTGAGAAGTTGCTTAAAGAAGATGGTTTAACCGAAGTAAGAGTGGCAGATTAGCATATGGATTCTGTGGTAGGATGGCCACGTGCCTTAAGGAAGTGTGGCACGATTTGGGAATCGTGATGGAAGGTGATTTGGCCTATGGATTTTACTTGGAGTGATGGTTACTGTACGAAGAAAGATTGAATATGGCATAAAAGAGTTTGTTTGAAATGAAGGGGGGTGTGAAGATCTGATTATCGTTTTACGTGCACTATGACTTGAGTTCGGAAGGTATGGTTGAACTTTCAGTTGATGTCAATAGGGAAGGAGCAGACTTATATAACTGGTGGGAAAGCATGGGCTCTGGAGAATTTACAGATTATGTGGTAGTTGTACCCAGTGCAACATCGTTGGAAGATGTCGGTAAGGAATTCCACAGGGGGTTATCTCCTGTGAGCAGGTTAGCGGTTGTGTGGTGGTGATGAAGCTTCTGCGAAGAATATTACTTGCCACCCAGTAAGTGGTCGAATATGTGATTATGACTGGTGATTCAGAATGTTCATGAAAAGCTTAACAAAAGGCTTCGAGAAGTCTGGCGGGTTAACAGTTCGAGATCACGGTAATTGAGAAGTAGGAATCGTTGTGGGCCCTTCATTATGTGAAGGTAGTTTAATGCTAAGTGGGGGAGTCCCACCGTTTACGATTGGATCACATGGTTGTCTGCTTGTGCAGTTTCTGGTTATCGGTGCGTTGGCAGATTATTTATGGCTAAGAAAGGGAAATATCAGGGGTAATTCAACAAAGAACTTGAGGGAAACATGCTATATTCGGCTTTACCGACGCATGTTCAGGTTTTGGGAAGACTCGGGGTTTATGCTTTGTGGATGTGACGTACAATTAAGAGAATTCGGCTAGACGCTTCTTTGAGAGGGTGTTCATGTGCTAGTAGAGCATTGGAGTTTTGGTTATGTTTAAGATCAGGTCGGAGTGGGTAACTCTCAACAATGGCCCTAGTGGATTCAAGAATTTAAGTGCAGCGCCTAAGGATTTCGGATCCGTCGTGTTGTTAAGGACCGAGTCTTCGTAGTGGATTGCGAACGGAACTTGGAATATTCTATGTTGTCGTTGGGTATGTGGTGCAGTATTGGAGGAAAGAAATAACTTGGATTCGCGGAAGGTCTTGCAAATTGGGTGTACCAGTTGGAGATGTTATCTTGTGCGTGAAAAGGGTATGAGATGATTCATGGGAATTGAGATGATGTGGTCTCGTGATTTGGGTCACTCGGGATGAGTGCAGATTGGTTTTGATATGTTGTGAATGGAGCTATCACATTTCTAAGTCAGGTCAAGGGTAAATTGAAAGAAGCTGGGTCAGTTAGTAATGGTTGAATCGGTATGATTGTGGCAATGATCAGTTCCTTCAGGTGTAAAGTTATACATGTGGTTGTGGCTGTACATGCTGGCTTGACAACCACCATGACCTGATTGATTGATTTGGGAGTTATTTGGTTCGAATGGCTTTGTTGCGTAAATGGATTCCGGAAGAGTCATGACAGTTTAGATCACGACTTGTGGTTTGTGTTTTTTGCGGTTTGGGAATTCAGTTGTGTGTTACATTGGTTCCTCTAGAATGAGTTAAGTGAAAGGTTTCTAGCCAACGAAGTATTTATTCTAATGGTAGTTCAAGGGTTATGATGAATTTGCGTATTCTCACGTAGCGGCATGATAGGTGCAGTGAGCGGCATGGGAATATGAAGTTGAGGATCAATGTTGCGGTTCAGTGTTGATAAGAATGTCGTGAGCTCAGACGAGCAGGAAAAAATTTAGATGTTTAGAGTGAGCTGGCATTGTCTTAGTGTCGCTCGAGAATGGTGTTCTGTGGAAGAGGTATTGTGTATTGATTTACGGATTGTGATTTGCCTTACAGAATTAGTACGATCGGTGGTATGGATGCGCGAACTTTGCTACCTGAGCGGAAGGTCGTAGAAGCGTACCCCACGGGAAGATTTGTATAAGTGTGGCATGTTACTCACTTGATTGTTAAGGATTTAGACCAAGTATGGAGGTTATGGTAATATCGCAAATGCGAGGGTTTATGCCTGAGAGGCATCATATTCCTTGGGTTGTGGACTGTGTGAGTTTGTTTCGGATTTGACAGCTTGATTATTCGCACACGTGTTGAGGTCCCGTGTAGCTTGTGGTGTTATGTGATCAAGATGGCTCTCGAGATGCAGGTCATTTATTGCGCCTTAGTTGTGCTTAGGTTTCGTAGCATATGGCGCTACCTATCTCCCCAGGATTGGTATTATGCACTTGGCGTGCTTGTGGTCGATATTCGGGCATTTCGTAAATATAAGCGTTACGACTTGAAGTGTGTGTTTTCTTCTTGATTGTTATGTAGGGATTGGGTGGCACGCCGCCACGGGTACATTGTTTGGATAGGGTTGCACGCTGCAACAGCGAGATGTTGAGCATAGTTTCTTAACCTCATTTTGTGTGTCTTGTTTCATCCTTGAGGTAAGTTCATAGCATTTATTCGGTCATTTTATTCGTTACGCGGGTTGGGTAGTCCTTTTCAGAGTTCATTTTTTCTAATGTATCACATTCGAGTTGTAGCTTGTTGGCGCGTTGTGGGCGCCATATAAGATTTTTGGTAGTGTTTGAGATGGCTTATTGCCCGAGCAGCTTACTGAGTGAGACGAAGTTATTGGACCTGAAATTTGTGCAATCAGATTTGTATAAGGTACCTTAGTGAGAAAATATCGTTATTCAGTTCAGGATGAGGTAATGGTTCTTGTCAGGGGGAGAGACTCCATGAATTATTGATTCGGCAGGTGGTTATGAGTTTCTACACATCTTTTTCTTCGTGGCAATATTGGGGGATTTGGAACATGATTTATATGCGTCATGAGATGTATTGCGGGCATCGGATTCGTGAAATTTCAGCTATTGTGGACAAGAGACTTGTGTGGCGCAAGTGCAATTTAAGCATTGATGCATGATCGTGTATTGGTACAGTTTGTGGTGATTGGTACAGCGTTCGCGTGTTAGAATCAGGCCTTGTAAAGAAATTTGGAAGTTGGAACTTGGTTCTAAAGCTTGTTAGCTAAAGTTATTGGGAGGATTTTCAGTCTCGCTCGAGCTGATGTGTTCAACTTGAATGTGGTGGCACAGGTAGTGTACAAGGTGTTGTACAGTGATTTTGGACAACTCTGTAGCAATCCTTAGCACGTTCAAGAATGAACGTATGTTTAAGTGAGGGAGAATGTAACGACTCGACCGGTCGTTTTGAGCACTAGCTCGTCGTTCAGCGGTTTGAGTCCTTGAGTAGTTTCTCTTCAGGTATTATGACTTGTACGTGTTATCGGAATTGAATTTCGGGAATTTCGGGATTAATTTGGAAAGAAATTCTAATTTCAAAAGCTTTAAGTTGGAAGAATTGACTAAGGTTTGATTTGTAAGCAAATGACCTCGGAATCAGGATTTAAAGGTTCCAACAGGTTCGTATGATAATTTTGGTCTTAGGAGCGTGTTCGGATGTTGATTTGGAGGTCTGTAGGTTATTTCAGCGTCTATTGGCGAAATTTAAAAATTTGGATGATTTTTGGGATGATTGACCGGGAGTGAACTATTTGATATCGGGGTCGGATTCCGATTCTGGAAGTGGAAGTAGGTCTGTAATGTCAATTATGACTCGTGTACAAAATTTGAGGTAAATCGGACTTGATTTGATAGGTTTCGGCGTCGAATGTTGAAGGTTGAAGTTCTAAAGTTTATTAAGCTTGAATTGGGGTGCGATTCGTGGTTTTAGCGTTGTTTGATGTAATTTAAAGGCTCGACTAAGTTCGTATGATATTTTAAGACTGGTTGGTATATTTGGTCTAGGTCCCAGTGACCTCGGGTGGATTCCGGATGGTTAATGGGTTGATTTTGGCCTTATGAAAAGGGTGGTGGTAGCATATCTAGTGTAACCGCACCTGTGAAGTTTTGGTCGCAGGTGCGGAGCCGCAGAAGCGGCACTGTGGCCGCAGAAACGACCTTTGGACTAGCTAGGATAGCCTCATATGCGAGTGTATTTCCGCATCTGTAAGCCCGCAGATGCGAGGGGAGCTCCGCAGAAGCGAAAAATGAGAGGGGCAGCTGGGTCGCAGAAGTGGAGGGGTATCCGCACATGCGGGAGCGTAGAAGCGCGTGGTTGACCGCAGAAGCGGTCGCACATAAACGAAATGTTGTCCGCAGAAATGGATTTTTCCTGGCTTGGAGGGAACTGCACCTGCGATGGATGTTCCGCAGGTGCGGAGCCGCGGGTGCTGTTGGTGTTCGCAGGTGCAGAAAAATCGCTGGGCAGTAAGGTTTTATAAAAACTGGACTTAGACCATTTTTCTTCCATTCTTAATTAGTTGGGGAGATTTTGGAGAGCTTCAAGGGGAGATTTTCATCAAGCAACACAAGGTAAGTGATTCCTACCTATTACAAGCTAAATACATGGTTTGTATAAGGATTTAAACATTGAAATTAGTATAAATTGTGGGGGTTTTGTAGAAAAACCTAAAATTTGGCATTTTTGGAATTTGACCATGAAATTGGACATGGAATTTGGAATAAGTTATATATTTTAATTCGTAGTGTTATGGGTAAAGTTTATCTTCAAAATATTTTGGAATCCGGGCACGTGGGCCTGAGGGTTGATTTTATGAACTTTTCAAGCGGAGTTGAAAAGTGTTTAAATTGATTAATTATGGGTATTCGAGTATCTTTTGATTGGTTTATACAATGTTTGAATAATTTTGGATCGACGAGCTTTGGATTGAGGTATTGGAGAGGCCTTGGAGCCGGTTTTGGAATTTCGGAGCGAGGTAAGTCTCATGTCTAACCTTGTAAGGGGAAAACTACCCCTAGGTGATATTTATTGTTATGTGCAACTAGTTGTGGGTGCTACGTACACACGAGGTGACGAGAGTTCGTACGTAGCTATATCATGTTTATGTCCGGGTAGACCTAGTATCTTATCCTGTAATATTTGAATTATTTGAGCTCATAATGCTGACATTAATTAATCGAAAAGTTATAAATGAAATTGATTTAGAAATAATTATATGTATACTAGGCCAAGCCTTAACACTTTGAGTTGTGTGTAAGTTATTTGAGAAAAAGGTAAAGATCATATCCATTTTGTACCCACGTACAGTGTTGTAAACACGTTCTCGTAATTCGGTAATTTCCTTCCTTTTCTTGTGGAGCGGGTCGAATGCCTCGGCAATATATAAGGGCATCTATGGTTCGTGTCGCTCGACTCTCGGCAGTGTACACATTATTCCGGATCGGGCTGAACGTCCCTCGCCAGAATCGTGTGTTATATCGCTTGTAGCCCGAATATTCACGAGTTAACCTCTCTACTGATGCTCGACATTTTATACGGTACACCGGGTTTATTTGATTATAACACTTGACAACTTTCGGAGATATTAAGATAGAATACAAGATTGAGAAATTCATACTTTAATGAAAATAATTGGAAACTTTTGAGATTTACAGATTTACTTCATTATTGATGTGCACTTCATACCTGTTGTGGATTATTATACTATTTGCTTAGACCTCTAGTAAGTGTCGATGTCGACCCCTCGTCACTACTTCTCCGGGGTTGGGCTAGATACTTACTGGGTACGCGTCGATTTACGTACTCATATTGCACTTCTGCACTGAATATGTAGGATCTGACAGGTTCATGGATGATCACCTTGGCGCGTAGACACACCAGTTGAGGAGACCTTAGGTGAGCTGCATTCCAAGCTATGCATCGCAATGCACCGAGTCTCCGTTGTACTATTTATTTTATTCTGTCTTATTACATTCGGGACATATGTTGTATTTTCATTATATTCCTTAGAAAATGCTCATGCACTTGTGACACCAGGTTTTTTTTTTGGGGGGGATTTTGGGGGGGTTTTCTACGAGTTGTTCGTTGTTGTAATTGTGTAAATGTTATCATTTACTTTATAAATTCTATTTTATACCGTTCAACTAAGGAAAGTTATGATTTTAAAATACTAAAATGAGTAATTAAGCAGATAAATCACCGTTGGCTTGCCTGACAGCGGTGTTAGGCGCCATCACGACCTTTTGTGGATTTTGGGTCATGACATATTTGTTGTATTTCGTGGTAAGGAGTCGAGATTATATAAATGTTGGTTGAGCTAATATGATTGTTGCTATCGAGGGTAGCTACTTCCAAGCTTTCCAATGTTTTGATGAAGCCTTAGAAGCCATGATTATTGCATGTTTTCTTTGTTCATTATTTTATGAAGTTTATGACTTAAGTATATCTTCTTTAGCATTCCTGTTTGAGCCAAATTCTTCTATGTAAAAATCTGCATTTGGTAGCTTTTGTATTAATCTGCATTTCGTTAAAGGGGCCGCCAATGGTTTGGATAACGGAAAGCAAACAATGTTGAGTAACATGTTCAAAATCTCAAGAAACACAGTGTTGTACATACATTATATCACGACCCAAAATCCAACTAGTCGTGATGACACCTAACCCAACCCGCTAGGTAAGCCAACTAATAACTATCCAATTCCAATAATATTTAACAAGATAATTAAGTAAAATAAAATATATAAATCTTATACATTCACCAAGGACTGGTAGTACAAATCATGAACTTCTAAGATTAGAATTTAAAGTTGGTATGAAATAAATACATTATCTATTCGAAATATACATAAATAGATTTTTATGAATCTAAAGCTACCATGAACAAGAGACAGCTACCACCGGAACACAGGTACATCTTCAATTCCAACTCCCATCGATCACAACAACATCATCAACCAACATTTTCACGTAAGGTGCAGAAGTGTAGTATGAGTACAACCGACCCCATGTGCTCAATAAGTAACAAACCTAAC
The DNA here is from genome assembly GCF_000390325.3 of Nicotiana tomentosiformis. Taxonomy (NCBI): domain Eukaryota; kingdom Viridiplantae; phylum Streptophyta; class Magnoliopsida; order Solanales; family Solanaceae; genus Nicotiana; species Nicotiana tomentosiformis. The sequence goes on along the minus strand of NC_090813.1, from coordinate 56,921,469 downwards.
CATAGGTTGAAAGTAGTGACAAGCTAGAACAAAGGTCGGGTCCAACACCAATAGATGATAACAACCCATAACAACGTAAAGTAAATAATAAAAGAAGTAGCTCAGAGATAAAATACTTAGCTTAATCATGCTTGCCTTTCAAGTATGTCAGTGAAAACCTAAGTTGTTCACCGAAGTCGCCAAAAATGTGAGTAAGTTTGAAAACATAAATTTTTCCCAAAAATCCTTTCAACAATAGATAAGATGTTCCATTTTCCTTTCCAGATAGCAAGTGTAAAATACATCTCTATTCCCATATGTCAATAAGTGTGAGAAGTCATGAATGGCGTGATATCGTACAACATGAGAAAAATACATCTCTATGCCTGTATGTCATGTGTGCATGTCAATGTAATGTATCTCATAGAAGAACTCATGTACTCACACTCTCAGAATACTCAATCTCACTGTCTCACACTTTTCACTCATCATGCTCAATCACTCGGTACTGTATATGGCCAATCCGGCCCAGGGAAGATCCATCCCGAAATATATACATCAACTGACTACCAGTCACTCAGTACCGAGTAGGGCCGATCCACCCCGTGGGGAAGATCCATCCTCAGGTATAAATACTTCAGACAAGATCCATGTCCAGGGAAGATCCATCCCTCAATATAAATCAACCGTGCTCACTAGGGGAGTGTGCAGACTCCAGAGGGGCTCCTTCAGCCCAAGCGCTATAAACTGCACGGACAACTCACGTGCTATAGTATCAATATCTCAGAATCAGGCCCTCGGACTCACTCAGTCATCAATCTCTCCAGTCTCTCGGGCTCACAATGTCATAAAACTAGCCTGAAATGATGATATGATGTATCAATAAATAACAAGAGAGAGTGAGATATGATATGCAATGAATGGACATGACTGAGTATGAAATTTCAATGTAAGCAAATAACTCAACGGTAGTAATGACCTTAGTGGGTCCCAACAGAATAAGCATGTAGCCTAGACATGGTTTCTAACATGAATCACAGCTCGATAACTCTAGTACGTAGAGATTTCATGATTACATATAAGTTTAGGTAACTACACAGTACTATAGAAATAACGGAGTCACAGTTCACACGGTGCACGCCCACACGCCCGTCACCTAGCATGTGCGTCACCTCAACACCAAACACATAACATGTATAGTCAGGGTTCATAACCTCAGCTCCAAGATTAGAATAGTTACTTATCTCGAACAAGCCGAATCCAATGTCGAGCAAGCTAAACAATGCTCCAAAAATTTCATTCTGCGTGTATCGACTTCTGAACAGCTCGAATCTAGTCATAATTAATTTGATTCAGTCCACACAACTTATAGGAATTAATTCCATATCAAAATACTAATTTTTCCCACAAAAACCAAAATTACACTAAAAAATCGTTAGTGGGGCCCACATATCGGAACCCAGCAAAAATGACAAAATATGAACTCTCATTCAACCACGAGTCCTACCATGCCAAATTTATCAAATTTCGATAACAACTCGACCTTAAAATCCCCAAATCTCAATTTCAAATCTCTAGGCCCAAATCCTCTAATTTCATCTCAAAAACAAGTAATCTAGTCGAATACTCAATGATAATCCAATATTATTGACTAACAATGGTCACAAGTGACTTATCTCAAGTTTTTCCGTGAATTCTCTCTGAAAAATCCCGCAACCACTCAGATTTTATTCTGTCCAGGGGTTTTCGCATATGCGGCTCACTAAGCCGCTTCTGTGGTTCCCGCTTCTGTGGCTTATTTTTCTTATGCGGACAAGAGGTCCGCTTCTGCGGCCTCGTATTTGCAGAACCCAAGCCGCTTCTACGATGAGACCCTTCCACTCTCACTTGCGCTTATGCGATCAACTCATCGCAGGTACGAGTCCGCCTCTACGGTCCTGCGTGCGCACTTGCGACCCCTGCCCTTGGCAAGCTAATTCCGCTTCTACGCAACCAAGCTCGCTTCTGCGAGCTCGCACCTGTGGTCCCTCATGCGCAGGTGCGAAGACACCAACAACAGAAAAAATTCCAGCATTTTCTTAAGTCCGAATTTGATCCGTTAATCGTCCGAAACTCCCCCGAGGCTCCCAGGACCTCAACCAAATATACTAACAAGTCCTAAAACATTATAAAAACTTAGTCGAGGCCTCAAATCACATCAAACAATGCTAAAACCATGAATCATACCCCAATTTAAGCATAATGAAACTAAGAATTTTCAACTTCTACATTCGATGCCGAAACCTATCAAATCAAGTCTGATTGACCTCAAATTTTGCACACAAGTCATAAACGACCTAATGGACCTATTCAAATATCCAAAATCAGATTCCGACCCCGATATCAAAAAGTCAACTCTCCGGTCAAACTTCCAAGCTTAAATTTCTATTTTATCCATTTCAAGCCTAACTTAACTACGGACTTCCAAATAATTTTCCGGACACGCTCCTAAGTCCAAAATCACCATACGGAGCTATTGGAATCATCAAAACTCTATTCCGAGGTCGTTTACACATAAGTCAACATCCGATTAATCTTTTCAACTTAAGTTTTCATCTTGGAGACTAAGTGTCTCAATTCATTTCAAAACCTCACCGGACCCAAACCAATTATCCCGGCAAGTCATACAACAACTGTAAAGCATAAATTGAGCAGTAAATGGGGGAACGAGACTGTAATACTCAAAACGACCGGCCAGTTCGTTACATTCTCCCCCACTTAAACATACATTCGTCCTCGTATGTGCCAAGAGTTGTTTCCAAGCCATCAAATCACTATTCCATCTTACCACGCACGTACCCGGGGGTGATCCCACACCACCCTATTCTATATAGACCTGACAATACAATATAATTGAAGATCATTACTTTAACTTTAGTATGTAAAACTTAGAACCCAAATTTCCAACATCCAGAATTCTTTTCAAGACACAAATCTCACATCTACATACTGTATGAGTCTGAACAAGCTGTGTCAAGCCATAACCATAACCCCAGATAAAATCACATAACATACTACATAACTCGCAAGCTCACAACACCATTCCCGATCACAGTAACTACTCCAAACCGACCAAGTACTAGTATTAAACCTCATATCAAGCCAAACCTCATTCCAAAAGCTTCGTACACTGCTGGTAATAAAAGAAACAAGCGGAATCTCATAACCCCTTATCAGATCAACAAGTCATCGAGCTCTCTCACCCCAACCAGAACTATAATCTCTTTCTTAGCCGACTTTCAATGTCATCCTCCCAAATATACCGTAGTCAAACCTGATAGTACCCATTCTAGGTCCAATGACCATATGTTATTAAACATAACTATCCCACAGACACGCCACTCCAATATAAATCAAGCCACAACTGCGCAATCCGGGTACCCAAAAATGGAAATTGTCTCAAAGAAGAGAACCATATTGCAAGTTCAACAAGCACCACCACAACTGCAATGCTTTAAGATCATCATATATAATAGAACCAAGACACACGAATCTAACAACGGTAACCAGCTTTTCTAGAGTTCACATTAATATCAACCGCATGACATGGTCACTGTCACGACCCAATTCTCACTCCGTAAGACGTCGTGATGACACCTAGTCTCTACGACTAGGTAAGCCTAACCAAAATGCGAAAATAACAAAAATGGAAGTAAAACTTAACAACTAACTGCAACAGATAACTAAATAATTGGTAACAATGCCGCTCGACATGTACAATAACCAACACTCTAGTAATACACAGTATTTCCAAAATCCGAAACATCATAAGTCACAACCTACATAAAGAAACTAGTATCTCTATACACCAGAGTCTAATAAAAGAAGTACAGAAGGTAATTGACATAGGGGAGAATAGAGGAGGACTCCGAGGTCTGCAGACGCGGTAGATATACCTTGAAGTCTCCAAACTGTCATTGCTCTCTGATGACGTGGCTGATAAGAAGCACCTGAATCTGCACACAAAACATATACAGAAGAGTAGCATGAGTACACCACAACGGTATAGAGTAAATGCCAAGCCTAACCTCGGCCGAGTAGTGACGAGGTCAGGGGTTAATAAGAGACTAGAATTTAACAAAAAGGAAAACACAACAAAATAGCAGTACAACACACAGGGGTTAAGCAGCAGGGGATCTCTCGAGATACTATCTCATAGTTCCAAAGTAAATATGCAAAGAGATCTTCCGAGGAACCGCCCCGTAGTCTCAAAAGTAAATGTGTAGGGAGAACTCCCGAGGTACCGCCTCGTAGTCTTAAAAGTAAATGTGCATGGAGAACTCCCGAGGAACCGCCTTGTAGTCTCAAAAGTAAATATGCAGGGAGAACTCCCAAGGTACCTCCTCGTAGTCTCAAAAGTAAATACACAGCTCAAGCCGATAAATACAATAGTTAACAACAAAAATTCTACAGTTAAGACTGATAAAGGTCAAGGAGAAACAGGAAAATCAAATAGACATGCTGCACAGAGTTCAAATAAATAGTTAAAGCACGTAGGCATGCGATATTAGACTAAACGGGATAACTACACATGATGGTATAACTCAATTAAGATGAAAACAAGTTAATACTCAGTAAAAATTGGGTTTTACAATAAATAGCCCATGTACGCACTCGTCACCTCATGTACACGACGCTCACCTATCACAACAGTACCAAATCCTAAGGGGATTCCCCCCCCCCCCCCCACAAGGTTAGGGAATCCACTTACCTCGAACCAAGCTCAATCAATCCGTAAGAATGCCTTTTCCTCGATTATCCGACTCTGAATAGCCCAAATTTAGCCAAACGTAATTACATATCATAAATTCAACTATAATAGACTAATCTAATTAATGAAATTAACACTTTAACAAGAATTTCGAAAATCGTCCTAAAAGGTCGACCCGGGCCTATGTATCGGAATCGGGTAAAAGTCACAAAATATGAACACCCATTCACTAAAGTCCAACCATACCATAATTACCAATATCCGACATCAACCCGACCCTCAAATCCTCAAATCAAACTCTCCAAATCTCTAGCCTCAAACTCCCAAATTCCACCATAAATACACACTAACTAGGTGGAAAATAAATGGGGAAGCAAGATTATTGATAAAAAATAAGCACAAGGGACTTACCTCAAGAAATCCCTCGAAAATGCTCTCAAGAAATCGCCAAACCCGAGCTCAAAATGTTTCAAATGAGCAAAAATCGCGAATCCTTGCTTTTAAGTGTTCTGTCCAGCATTTCCGCTTCTGCGGTCACCTAGCCTTATCTGCGGCGTCGTAGAAGCGACAACATTCCCGCATCTGCGATTCCTTCGTTCATGCGGTTGACTCTCCAGAACCTGCGGTACTCCCACTTCTGTGGTCTAAATAGATGCGCACCCACCAAAACGTCCTCTTCTGCGGACAGGCCTCCCCAAGCACTCGTCCGCTTCTGCGATCAATCCCCCGCAAAAGTGACTTCGCTTTTGCGGCCCTAACACTGCACCTGCGACCACTGGCCAATCCCCCTAGCCTTGCACATGCGCCCCATTGCTCACACCTGCAGGCTCGCACCTGCAGTCAGCCTTGCGCAGGTGCGATTACACCAGAACCAGCCCATCACCAGAAACGTTTCTAAGTCCAAAAATGATCCGTTAACCATCCGAAACTCACCAGAGGCCCCCGGGACCTCAACCAAATATACCAACCAGTCCTAAAACTTCACACGAACTTAGTCGAGCCTTTAAATCACATCTAACAATGCTAAAAACATGAATTACATATCGATTCAAGCCTAATGAACTTCAAAATTTCAAACTTCCACAACCGATGCCGAAACCTATCAAACCACGTCCGATTGACCTCAAATTTTACACACAAGATATTCGACATTTTGGACCTACTCCAACTTCCGCAATCGGAATCCGACCCCGATATCAAAAAGGTTCACTTTTGGTCAAACTTCCCAAAAATTCAACTTTCGCCATTTCAAGCATAATTCAACTATAGACCTCCAATTCACAATCCGGACACGCTCCTATGTCCAAAATCACCCAACAGAGCTAACAGAACTAACGAAACTCCTTTTCGGAGTCGTCTTCACACAGTTCCAACTATGATCAAAATCCTAGAACTTAAGCTTCCGCTTTAGGGACTAAGTGTCCCAAATCTCTCCGAAACCACAAACAAAACCTCCCGGCAAGTCACATAAGCAGAAAAAGATACGGGGAAAGCAGTAAATATGGAATCAGGGCTACTACTCTCAAAATGACCGTCCGGGTCGTTACATCCTCCCCCTCTTAAAACAATCGTTCGTCCTCGAACGAGCATAGAGACATACATGATGTGGTGAAAAGATGAGGATAACGGCTGCACATATCATGCTCGGTCTCCCAAGTAGCCTCCTTGACCAGCTGACCCCTCCACTAAACCTTCACGGAAGCAATGTTCTTTGACATTAGCTTTCGAACCTGCCTATCCAAAATAACCACCGGCTCCTCAACATAAGATAAATCATTATCCAACTGGACTGAGCTGAAATCCAACACATGAGACGGATTGCCGTGATACTTCCGGAGCATAGAAACATGGAATACTGGATGAACTCCTGCTAGACTGGGAGGCAAGGCAAGCTCATAAGCAACCTCCCCAACTCGCCGCAACAATTTGAATGGGCCAATAAACCTTGGGCTCAGCTTGCCCTTCTTCTTGAACCTCATAACACCCTTCATGGGCGAAACCCGGAGCAAGACCCGCTCCCCAACCATGAATGCAACATTACGAACCTTCCGATCCGCATAACTCTTTTGTCTGGACTGGGCTGTGCAAAGTCGATCCTGAATTACCTTAACCTTTTCCAAAGCATCCTAAACCAAGTTTGTGCCCAGTAGCCTAGCCTCGCCCGACTCGAACCAAATCACTGGAGACCGACACCGCCTACCATACAGAGCCTCATACAGTGTCATCTCAATGCTCGACTGATAACTGTTATTATAGGCAAACTCCACCAATGGTAAGAACTGATCCCAAGAACCTCCAAACTCCATCACACACACATGGAGCATATCCTCTAGTATCTGAATAGTACGCTCGGACTGTCCGTCTGTCTAGGGGTGAAATGTTATGCTCAACTCTACTCGAGTACCCATCTCATGCTGTACGTCCCTCCAGAACTGTGATGTAAACTGCGTACCCCAATCAGAGATGATGGATACCGGTATGCTATGAAGCCTGATGATCTCGCGGATATAAACTCGAGCCAGTTGCTCAGAAGAATAGATAGTCATCACAGGAATGAAATGAGCTGACTTGGTCAGCCTATCCATAATCACCCAAACTGCATCGAACTTCTGTTAAGTCCGTGGAAGCCCAAAAATGAAATCCATAGTGATCCGCTCCCATTTTCACTCCGGAATCTCTAACTTCTGAAGCAATCCACCTGGCCGCCGGTGCTCATACTTTACATGCTGGCAATTTAGACACCGAGATACATACTCCACTATGTTATTCTTCATTCTCCCCTACAAGTAATGCTGCCTCAAGTCCTGATACATCTTTGCGGCAATGGAATACCGCGAACTGTGAGCCTCCTGGAGAATCAACTCACGCAAACCATCTACATTTGGCACACATAGCCTACCTTGCATCCTCAGTGCACTATCATCTCTAATAGTGACCTACTTAGCATCACCGTTTCCTTAAGGAGAAGCAGATGGAGGTCCTCATACTGACGCTCCCTGATACGATCATAAAGAGAAGGCCGAAAGACTACACAAGCCAATACTCGACTCGGCTCAGAAATATCCAATCTAACAAACTGGTTGGCTAAGGCCTAAACAACGAATGCCAATGACCTCTCTGCTACTGGTAGATATACTAAGCTCCCCAAATGCTCCGCCCGGCGACTCAAAGCATCGGCCACCACATTGGCCTTTCCGGGATGGTACAAAATGGTTATATCATAATCTTTAAGCAGCTCCAACCACCTCCACTGACGCAAGTTAAGATCCTTTTGCTTGAACAGATGCTTCAAACTCCGGTGATCAGTGTAAAGCTCACATGGGACACCGTACAAATAGTGCCGCCAAATCTTCAAGGCATGAACAATAGCTGCTAACTCAAGGTCGTGGACAGGATAGTTCTTTTCATGCACCTTCAGTTGTCTGGAAGTGTAGGCAATCACCCTACCTTCCTGCATCAACACCGCGCCGAGACCAATCCGCAATGCATCGTAATATACAGTATAAGATCCTGAACCTGTAGGCAATACCAATACTGGGATGTAGTCAAATCTATCTTGAGCTTATGAAAGCTCTCCTCACACTCCTCTGTCCATCTGAACGGAGCACCCTTATGTGTCAACCTGGTCATAGGTGCTGCAATAGATGAGAAACCCTCTACAAATCGACGGTAATACCCAGCCAAACCAAGAAAACTCCGGATCTCCGTAGCTGAGGACGGTCTGGGCCAATTCTGCATTGCTTTCACCTTCTTAGGATCCACCTTGATCCCCTCACTCGACACTTTGTGTCCCAAAAATACCACTTAGTCTAGCCAAAATTCACACTTTGAAAATTTTGCATATAACTTCTTTTCTCTCAAGGTTTGAAGCACAGTCCTCAGGTGCTGCTCATGATCCTCCCGACTCCGGGAGTACACCAGAATGTTGTCAATAAAAACAAGGAAGAATGAGTCAATCTATGGCCGGAATACACTGTGCATCAAATGCATAAATACTGCTGGGGCGTTGGTCAGCCCAAATGACATCACAAGTTAGTGACCATACCGAGTCCTGAAAGCAGTCTTCAGAATATCTGGCTCTCGAATCTTCAACTGATGATAGCCTGAACGCAAGTCAATATTGGAAAACACTCTGGCACTGTCACGACCCAAAATTCCCACTTTCGGACCATGATGGCGCCTAACATTTCACTTGTTAGGCAAGCCAACGTTAGAATAATATTATCCATTTTTAAAACAATTTTTAAAATTATTAATAACAAAGAACAATTGTGGAAGTAAAGTCTGAAATATAGTGAATAATCCAAAAAAAAACAACGGTGTCTAAATACCATCTCAGAATTGGTGTCACAAGTGCACGAGCTTCTAGAATAAATAAAATTAAAGGTTTGAATAAAATAAAGCTGTCTAGAAATAAACACACAGCTAAAGAAAAATAGACGGGGACTTCAGAACTACGGACGCCATGCAGTTATACCTAAAGTCTCCTCTGAGTAGCTGAAATATGAGCAAGTCTATGGCACGCCGCTGGGACCAACTCTGAAATCTGCACAAGAAGTGCAGAGTATAGTATCAGTACAACCGACCCCATGTACTGGTAAATGCTGAGCCTAACCTCGACAAAGTAGTGATGAGGCTAAGGCGGTTCACTTACATTAACATGCACGCAATATTAATAACAACAACAAATAATAGAAATAAATCACGTAACTCATTTATAATAATTGAAGCCAACTCAGCAATCATAATCCATTATTATTTCAACCAATTCTGTTGCAGCGTTGTGATGACCCAAAATATCATATTTAAATTTAATAATTAATTCTATATTCTAAGACCTCAAAAAACACTATTTATCATTCCTCGACTTGCGTGCGCAGTCCGTAAAATTTTCTAAAAAGTTTTTATGTGAAAAATAGATTAAAATATGAATTAGAGCTTTAAAACTCAACTAAGTTGACTTTGGTCAACATTTGAGTAAAGGGACTCGGATCAGTATTTTGACAGTTCCAGTAGGTCCGTATCATGAATTGGGACTTGGGCGTATGCTCGGAATCAAATTCCAAGGTCCCTAGCCCGTGATATGGAATTTTAAAGAAAAATTAAAAATTTAAATTCAAATAGTGACCGGATGTCAAATTATGTGCAAACGACCCCGCAATAGAATTTTGATGATTCCAACAGCTATGTATGGTGATTTTGGAGTTAGGAGCATGATCGGAATTTTATTTGAAAGTCCGTAGTGAAATTAGGCTTGAAATGACTAAAATAGGAATTTAAGTTTGGAAGTTTGACCGGGGAGTTGACTTTTTTGATATCGGGGTCGAAATCCAGTTCTGAAAATTTTAACAGCTCCGTTATGTCATTTATGACTTGTGTACAAAATTTGAGGTCAATCGGACTTGATTTGATAGGTTTCGACATCGAATGTAGAAGTTGGAAATTGTTAAGATTTATTAGGCTTGAATCTATGTGTGATTCGTGTTTTTAGTGTTGTTGGATGTGATTTGAAGACTCGACTAAATTCATATGATGATTTAGGACTTGTTGGTATTTTTGGCCGGGGTCCCGAGTACCCCGAGTGCGATCCGGATCGAAATCGGATCAATTTTTGGACTTAGGTAAATTCTGAAATTTGCAGCTTCTGATGTCATCGCACCTGCGGAGGGACTGGCCGCAGGTGCGAACTCGCACAAGCGAGCTATGGCTCGCAGAAGTGGATGAAGGGCTGCCCAGTTGGAGCCGCAGATGCGGCTCATGTTGCGCAGAAGCGCTTGCGCAGAAGCGAGAGGAAGGGCGCAGGTGCAGGCAGGTCCGCAGGTGCGATGGAATTTTCCGCACCTGCGAAGGCGCAGATGCGGTCCAAAGCTCGCAGAAGCGAAGGCAGCTGGACTGAGCAATTTCCGCAGATACGGGACCTCAGGTGCGAGAATTTTGTCCGCAGGTGCGAAAGCACTGACCAGATTACAAAAACAGAGGGGTTCCGATATTTTTGTTATTTGGACATTTTCAACACGGTTTTGGGCAATTTTTCAGAGAGAATTCAGGAGAAACTTGAGGTAAGTCACATGTGATCATTGTTAGTCAATTATATTAGATTATTATTGAATATTTTGAATAGATTACATGTTTTTGAGGTGAAATTAGAGGATTTGGGCCTATGGATTTCAAAATGAGAATTTGAGATTTGAAGGTCAAGTTGATGTCGGATTTTTGTAAAAATGGTATGGTTGGACTCGTAGTTGAATGGGAGTTCATATTTCGTAACTTTCTTCGGATTCCGAGACGTGGGCCCCACATGCCATTTTTGAGTTAATTTCGGATTTTTATTGAAAAATATAGTATTTTCTTATAGAATTAATTCTATAATTTTTGTTGACTGTATCGAATTAATTATGACTAGATATGAGTCGACCAGAATCGCAAAATTGAGGAAAAAGCATAATACTTGATTAAATTAGAGCAAGTCGAGATAAATTACTTGTCTAACCTTGTATGGGAGGTATTTCCCCTAGGATTGGTATTAATTGTAATGTGATGAAAGTCGTGTACACGAGGTGACGAGTGTGTACACGGACTAAATGTGAAGGATTATGTGTTTAAATTATGAAGATCACTGTTGCATATTAATTAAATTATTAAATCTTGTTATATTCTCCATCATTGATTTGATTTGTATACTTTAAATTTGCTTGACCTTTTCCTGCTAATTGTTTTACCTGTTTGGTTGAAACTTGGTTTCTTTTATTCTGTGCATTATTTAAAATTTATTTTCTTTAAATTAAATATTATTAATATGAAGTATTTGACATTTTAAATTTGGTATTAAAGCAACGTATTAAAGATTTTGAAATATTATTTTGCTAAATTATTTATTCCTGAATATTTTTGTAAGATTTTTGTACTCATTGTGATGGAGCCGTGGACTTTTTATTATGGAAAAATATTATTGATGATTTATGTTAGCATGAGCCGTGAGCTCTTTATTGTGAAAAAATATCGTTGATTTATTTTGGCAAATTGAAATATTTGGGCACTTGAGGTGCAAATTGTGATATATTGTGATATTGATACGCATACGGTAGTATAATGTCTGGGTATTGAAACGCATGCGGTGAGATAAGGGTGGCTTGATACGCGTGGCTAGTAGGGGGAACTACTAGAAGTCATGCGGTGTGATAAGGATGGCTATAACGCAGGATGCTATTTCGGAAAAAATATTTTCTTTCAAATAAATTATGAAGGCTCCCGTGGTGAGATAAGGAAATGAGATATTGTGAATTTATTTATGATTTGGGACTACGAGGTGGTACCTCGGTAGTGCCCTTGTTGATATTGATTTATGGCCATAGTTGCCTTCGATTAATTGTTGTGATTTTCATAAAGTTGAAAGGAATTTTGTTTTGATTCAACGAGATATTATTTGCAATTATTTGGTATCATTAAATGTGACATACTATTTGATTCATTTCCATAGTCATTTTATCTTATTAAATTGTTTAAACATTTTTCCATGTCATTATCTATTCTCCAGTAGGGCCTGACCTGACCTCGTCACAACTCTACCGAGGTTAGGCTTGGCACTTATTGGGTACCGCTGTGGTGTACTCATACTATGCTTCTGCACATCTTTTTGTGCAGATCCAGATACATCTTACCAGCCTAGACATCAGTGAGTTACCTGCGCACGGAGACTTCGAGGTATATCTGTCAGCGTCCGCAGACTCCGGAGTCCCCTTCTATCATTTTTATGTTGCTTCCTTATTTTTCTTTAGACCTTGATATATAATTGAGAATAAATTCTTAGAAGCTTGTGACTTATTTCTACCGGGTTTTGGGAGTTGAAATTGTTTGAATTGTAGTTTATTTATTTCATATATTTATTATTCCGCATTGATATGCTTACCTAGTCTTAGAAACTAGGTGCCATCACGACATCCTACGGAGGGAATTTGGGGTCGTGACAAGCGTGCAACCCGCTCTCACAATATATTCACATTCAATTCTGTTGCAGCGTGCAACCCGCTCTCCCAATATATTCCTTTTAATCAAGTCTGTCATATATTTATTTCAATCAAGTATATATATAGACTTTTAATAAGTCTGTTGTGGCATGCAATCCGATCCCCTAATATTGAGTTTTAAATAAGTCTATTGCGGCGTGGAATCCGATCCCCCAATATAGATATATTTACTTTCATTTTCGTTGCGGCGTGAAACCCGTTCCCCCAATATATATAACTTTAAACAACTCATAATGTAAATAAAAATTACTCCAATAAATACCACGTCCAATGAGAAACTATTAAACATCAAGGCACACAATAATTATAATTTATTTATGAACAAACAATGGCAATAACAATTTATTTTAAAAATCAGGGAGAAAATAGACAGTTTAATATTTAATATACTAAATGTCAAGTAGAAATTAGTGCACATAATTCAAATAAGCATGTAGCAATTATTACAGGAATTTAAGAATTAATATTTGGCAAAGAATAGGAGAGAAACAATTATTATAACAATTAATTTATGTACTAAAACAAATTTAGAATTTTTAAATAATTATGCAAACAATTAATTTGACGATGTATAGGCACTCGTCACCTCGCCTATACATCGTTCACATACAATTCACATAACAATTAATTTAAGGGTTCTATTCCCTCAAGTCAAGGTTAACCACGACACTTACCTCGCTTTGCAAATTCCAATCAATTACTCAACCATAGCTTTTCCTTTTAAATTTGTATCCAAAAGCTTCAAATCTATTCACAAACAATTCGATATATTCAATACTAATCATAAGAATTAATTCCATATGAATTTACTAATTTTCCAGATAAAAATCTAAAATTTATTAAAATATTTAACAGTGGGACCCACATCTCAAATCTAAAAAAAAACTCACGAAATCCGAATGCCCGTTCCGCTATGAGTTCAACCATATAAAAATTGTCCAATTCCGATCTCAAATGGACCTTCAAATCTTAATTTTTGTTTTTTGGAAAGTTTTATAAAAATTCCAATTTCTTCCATCTAAATCCGAAATAAATGATGAATATAGACATGGATTTGTGAAATATAATTACTTTTGGTTAAAGAATACTTACCCAATTCAAAGTCGTGAAAATCACCCTTGAAATCGCCCAAATCCGAGACTTGAAATTCAAAAATGAGTAAAAATGGCGACTTCCGAATTTATGGGCTCTGCCCAGTCATTTTCGCATCTGCGGATAAAAGTCATTTGCGGACTCGCATTTGCGAGAAAAAGCTCGCATTTGCGATGCTAGGCTGCCAGGTGAAGTTCCGCATCTGCGGACACTCCTGTCGCACCTGCGACATCTGCTTCTGCGCAAAATGGCCGCACCTGCGAAGACCCCAGGCCAGCCCAGTCCCGCATCTGCGTGATTTGGTGCGTATCTGCGGACAACTTCTGCGAGAAGATGTTCGCTTCTGCGATCGAAGCCTGGACATGCCCGGGCGCATCTGCGATGGAAGGCTCGCTTCTGCGAGCTCGCACCTGCGAGCAAAAATCCGTAGGTGCGATTACAACAGAAGGAAAAATTTAGATTTTGCTTAAGTCCAATTTTTGATCCAATTTCAATCCGTATCACTCTCGGGGTACTTGGGACCCCGTACGAATATACCAATAAGTCCAATAACATAATACGGACTTACTCGGGGTCTCGTAACACGTCAAACAACGCTAAAATTATAATTCACACCCCGATTCAAACTTTGAGTTTTAAACTTTTCAATTTGCAAATCTCGTGCCAAAACATATTAAATGAATCCGGAATGACTTCAAATTTTACACACAAGTCATAAATGACATAACGGAGCTGTTCAAATTTCCAGAATCGGATTCCGGCTCCGATATTAAAAGTCAACCCCGTGGTCAAACTTGGAAATCTTTAGCCTTTAAATTGCTAGTTCCGTTAAATGGTCATAACTTGAGCTAGGAACCTCCAAATTAAATTCCGAGCATACGCCCAAGTCCCAAATCATGATACGGAGCTACCGGAACTGTCAAAAACACTGATCCGGGTTCGTTTACTAAAAATATTGACCAAAGTCAACTTAGTTGAGTTTTAAAACTCTATTTCACATTTTAATCCATTTTTCACATGAAAACTTTTCGAAAAATTTTATGGACTGCGCACGCAAGTCGAGAAATGATAAATGGTACTTTTCGAGGTCTTAGAACACAGAATTACTTATTAAATTTAAAGATGACATTTTGGGTCATCACATTCTCCACCTCTAAAACAAACATTCGTCCTCGAACAGAGTTAGAAAAAAAAAGTACCTAAGCTAGGGAAAAGGTGTGGATATTTACTCCGCATGTCCGACTCGTACTCCCAGGTAGATGCCTCTACCGACTGACCTCTCCATTGTACTTGAACTGAAGGATAACTCTTACACCTCAACTGTCGGACCAGCCACGGTCGCGTTCGCGAAGGGTTAGATTTGTGGGCAGTCGAGTTGTGCTTCGCGAACGCGAGGGACATGTCGCGTTCGCGAAGAAGAGAGGTCTGGACAGAAAGTTTAAGTTCAGAAAATGGCGATTTGGAGCTCAGATTGAGGTGATTTTTGGGAGATTTTCAGAGGAAACAACGGGGTAAGTGTTCTTAACTCAAATATTGGTTAAATTACCCGAATCCATGGTTGTTTTTAGCATTTAATTGGTGAATTAAGTTGGAAAAGTTTGAAAACCCTTATGGATAAATTTGTGGATTTGAGGGCCGAATTGTTATCAGAATTTAGTAATTTTGGTATGGTTAGACTCGTGGTGGATGGGGGTTCATATTTTGTAACTTTTGTCGAGTTCCGAGACGCGGGCCCCACTGGTGATTTTTGGAGTTAAAATTCGTATTTTTATGGAAAAATTATATTTTCATGTGGAATTAATTCCAATAAATTTTATTGACTGAAACGAATTATTATGACTAGATTCGAGGCATTCAGAGGCCGATTTGCGAGGCAAAGACATAACAGAGTAAGGAATTTCACGCTCTGAGGTAAGTAACAGTTTTAAATCTGGTCCTGAGGGTATGAAACCCCGGAATTTTGTGTCATGTGATTATTTTGCAGGTGACGCACATGCTAGGTGACGGGTGTGTTGGCATGCACCGAGGGGATTGTGACTTGGTCCGTCCCGTGAAACTGTAAAGTTGAATAACTCGTTGTTAGCTATATGCTCATTATGTGTTGAAGAAATTTGATTGTAAATCATGTTAGAAATCATACTTAGACTATGTGATGGTACTGTTGGGACCCACAGAGGTCATGTACATGTTGAACTATCTGCTTAATTGTTGTTTGGTACTCAGTCACAGTTTACTTATTTATTTTATCTCAGTCTCTATTGTTCATTATTGACGCATTATATCATTGTTGTTTGGGCTGATTTCATGATTATTGAGAGCCCGAGAGACTGGAGAGATTTGTGACTGAGTGAGGCCGAAGGGCTGATTGTGAGATATTATATTATAGCACGTGAGTTGTCCGTGCAACACGTGAGTTGGCCGTGCGGATCCAGATATTGATATTATAGCACGTGAGTTGTCCGTGCAGCACGTGAGTTGGCTGTGCGTATCCAGATATTGATACTATGGCATGTGAGTTGTCCGTGCAACACGTGAGTTGGCCGTGCAGATTATAGCGCTTGGGCTGTAGGAGCCCCTCCAGAGTCTGTACACCCCCAGTGAGCGCGGGTACCCATTGCATGTGAGTGCTGAGGGCCGAGAGATGAGTGGTTGAGCTATTGTGATGAGTTGAGTGACTGTTGCCTGAGAGGTTGTACTTGCTTTGCATTTGTTGTTGCACTTGGTTGTTATCTGTCATTGTTATGAAATCTCTGAAAGATTTATATCCGGATTACATGAATTTGAACTGTATAAAATTGATTTGACTTAAACTGCCAGATTTGAAAGCATGTCTATTCTTTGTTTGAATTACTGAAAGTGAACTATAACTGTGTAGCTCGTCACTATCTTCAGTTCTTTATTTATTATTGTTACTTACTGAGTTAGTTGTACTCATACTACACCCTGTACTTCGTGTGTAGATCCATATGTTCCCGGGCATATCGGGTGTTGATTCTTTCGCACAACTGATTTTACGGAGATTTTGAGGTAGCTTCCGTATTTCGCAGACCTTGCCTCTCCTTCCCTATCCCCTTGTTTACTGTATTTGGTCTCAGACTATTATGGACCATATTTTCCAGAGTTGTAATCATATTAGATGCTCATGTACTCAGTGACACCAGGTTTTGGGAGTGGTTGTATCGGTATTTGTAGGATTTATGGATTGTATTTAAATATTGTATTTTCAAACTTAAAGAAAAATTATGGTTTATTGAGATTGTCGGCTTTCCTAGTATTGATATAGGCGCCATCACGTCAGGTTAGAATTTTGGGTCGTGACAAGTTGGTATCAGAGCCCTAGGTTACATAGGTCTCACGAATCATGAGCAGGTCTAGTAGAGTCTTGCGGATCGGTACAGAGACATTTGTACTTATCTTCGAGAGGGTGCAGAACCCTTAGGAAAATTTCACTTTCTTTTATTCTGTCGTGCAAAATTGTTGATTCCGAAAACTAAATTTCTGTTATTCTATTCTCTCTATGATGAGGACATGTACTACCAAATCGGATGGTCAGCCACCAGTGCCATTAGTTAGGGCCGCGAGAGGCCGGGACCGTGGTAGAGGCCTGGGCCGAGGTAAAGGTCGAGGTGTAGCTCGTACCACAGTTGCTCCAGCTCAGGAGCTTATTCCAAATATAGTTGAGCCGACTGGACCAGCTCATGCACCAGTTGTGCCTATTGAGATTCCATGCCTTCAGGAGACTTTGGCCCAGATATTGGCATCTTGCACTGGTCTTGCTCAGGTGGTTTCGGCTCAGGCTGCACCTGCCACTTCTCAGGCCGGGGGAGGTACTCATACCCCTGTTGGCCGTACTCTAAACCAGGTAGTACAGAGACTTCAGATACCGGGGGCACTACCAGCCCAGCCGACTGCAACTGCCTAGGCCCCAGTACTTCCTGTTATGGCAGATGATGAGCAGAGGAGACTGGAGAGGTTTGAGAGGCTTTGACCTCCACCATTTAGCGGTACTGAGTCAGAGGATGCTCATGGTTTTCTGGATAGGTGTCAGCAGATGCTTCAGACATCGGGTATTCTGGAGACCAGTGGGGTCTCGTTCACTACTTTTCAGTTTTCTAGGGTTGCCTTCAGATGGTGGGAGGCTTATGAGAGGCGTAGACTAGTTGGTGCAGTACCACTTATATGGCAGGAATTCTCTGTTTTCCTTTTAGAGAAGTTCGTGCCGCAGTCTCGCAGAGAGGAGTTGCACAGACAGTTTGAGCAGTTACGTCAGGATGGCATGTCTATGATGCAGTATGAGATGAGATTTTTTGAGTTGGCTCGTCACGCAATTTTATTGGTTCTTACTGATAGGGAGAGGATTAGGAGGTTCATTGATGGCCTTACATATCAATGACGGTTACTTATGACTATGGAGAGGGTATCTAGTGCTACTTTTGATGAGGTAGTTGACATTGCTCGACAGATAGAGATGGTTCGTAGCCAGGAACATGGAGAGAGGGAGGCTAAGAGGCCTCGTGGTCCAGGTGATTACGGCGGTGTTTCTTTAGGGGGTCAGGTTTACCGCGGTAGGGGTCGTTCTTACAAACACGCTCATACGGGTCGTCCAGCTAATCGTGGTGCATCAGCTAGCCACAGTTCTTACAGTACTCACTCAGACCAGTCTTCATTCAGTGAACTACCAGCGCAGAGTTCTCATCATGCCTTGTCCGCTCAGGCTTCTACAGGTAATTCCTCGGGTTATCAGGAGCAGCAGTTTCGCCAGAGGAGGGGTTGTGTTCGAGTGCGGAGAATTTGGTCATTTCAAGAGAGAGTTTCCTAGGCTGTTGAGTGGGGATCCACAACAGAGTCCTCGACTGACTACCAGCACCAGTAGTTACACCACCCGCCCAGCTAGCTCGGGGTGGGGGGTCAAGCAGCTAGGGGTCGCCCAAGAGGGGGAGACCGACCAGGTGGCGGTCAGGCTCGATTTTATGCTTTTCCTGCCAAGCCAAATGTTGTTGCCTCAGATGCAGTGATCACATGTATTGTTTCAGTGTGCCACAGAGAGGCTTCTATATTATTTGACCCTGGTTCCACTTATTTATATGTATCATCGTATTTTGCTCATTATCTGGATATGCCCTGTGAGTCCTTAGTTTCACCTATTTGTGTATCTACATCGGTGGGCGATATTATTACTGTGGATCGTCTGTATCGATCATGTGTGGTAACTATTGGGGAATTGGAGACTAGAGTTGATCTCTTATTACTCAGTATGGTTGATTTTGATATAATCATGGGAATGGATTGGTTGTCTCCATGTCATGCTATTCTGGACTATCACGCAAAAACCGTGACGTTGACGATGCCGGGGTTGCCAAAGGTTGAATGGAGAGGTTCTCTAGAATTTGTTCCTAGAAAGGGATGTTTGTCATATTTGGCCTTTGTGAGAGATGTTGATGCTGATACTCCTATTATTGATTCAGTACCGGTCGTGCGATACTTTTCGGATGTATTTTCTGGATATTGATTTCGATATTGACTTGGTGCAGGGCACTCAGCCCATTTCTATTCCTCCGTATCGTATGGCATCAGCTGAGTAAAAAGAATTAAAAGAGCAACTTTAGGAACTCCTTGAAAAGGGGTTTATTAGGCCTAATGTGTCACCTTGGGGTACACCGATTCTGTTTGTGAAGAAGAAAGATGGTACTATGCGGATGTGCATTGATTATAGGTAGTTGAACAAGGTTACAATCAAGAATAAATATCCTTTGCCGCGTATTGATGACTTATTTGACCAGCTTCAGGGAGTGAGGGTGTCCTCCAAAATTGATTTGAGATCGGGGTATCACCAGTTGAAAATTCAGGATTCGGATATTCTAAAGACGACATTCAGAACTCGTTATGGCCACTATGAATTTCTTGTGATGTCATTTGGGCTAACCAATGCCCCAACAACATTTATGCATTTGATGAATAGTGTGTTCCAGCCATATCTTGGTTTATTTGTCATAGTATTTATTGATGATATTCTGGTATACTTACGTAGCCAGGAGGAGCATGCACAACACTTGGGTATTGTATTACAGAGGCTGAGAGAGGAGAGACTTTATGCCAAATTCTCTAAGTGTGAGTTCTGGCTTAGTTCGGTGGCATTCTTGGGACATATAGTGTCCAGTGAAGGAATTAAGGTGGATCCGAAGAAAATAGAGGCAGTTCAGAGTTGGCCCAGACTATCTTCAGTTATTGAGATTCGGAGTTTTCTCGGCTTGGCCAGTTATTATCGTCGTTTTGTGGAGGGATTCTCGTCTATTGCATCGCCTATGACTAAATTGACCCAGAAAGGTGCTCCGTTCAGGTGGTCAGATGAGTGTGAAGAGAGCTTTCAGAAGCTCAAAACAGCTTTGACTACATCTCTAGTATTGATGTTACCTACAAGTTCAGAGTCTTATACTGTGTATTGTGATGCGTCGCGTATTGGTCTCGGCGCAATGCTAATGCAAGAAGGTAGGGTGATTGCCTATGCGTCTAGACAGTTAAAGGCACATGAGAAGAATTATCCGGTCCACGACCTTGAGTTAGCAGCTATTGTTCATGCCTTGAATATTTGGCGGCATTACTTGTACGGTGTCCAGTGTGAGGTATATACCAATCATCGGACTTTACAACATTTGTTTAAATAGAAGGATCTTAATTTGCGGCAGCGAAAGTGGTTAGAGTTGCTTAAGGATTATGATATCACCATTATCTATCATCCCAAAAATGCCAATGTGGTGGCTGATGCCTTGAGTCGTAAGGTAGAGAGTTTGGGCAGCTTAGTATACTTATCGGTAGCAGAAAGGCCTTTAGCCTTAGATGTTCAGGGCTTGGCTAACCAGTTTGTTAGATTGGATATTTCGGAGCCGAATCGAGTTTTGGCTTATGTGATTTCTCGGTCTTCTTTATATGATCGCGTCAGAGAGCGCCAGTATGATGATCCACATCTATTTGTCCTTAAGGACACAATTCATCACGGTGATGCCATGGAAGTCACTATTGGAGATGACGATGTATTACGGATGCAGGGCAGGCTATGTGTGCTTAATGTAGATGGTTTGCATGAGCTGATTCTCCAGGAAGATCACAGTTCGCAGTACTCCATTCATCCAGGTGCCGCGAAGATGTATCAGGATTTGAGGCAGCACTATTGGTGGAGGTGAATGAAGAAAGATATAGTTGGGTTTGTAGCTCGGTGTTTAAATTGTCAACATGTAAAGTACGAGCATCAGAGGCCGGGAGGATTGCTTCAAAGACTTGAAATTCTGGAGTGGAAATGGGAGTGTATTACCATGGATTTCGTAGTTGGGCTTCCACAGACTTTGAGAAAGTTTGATGTCGTTTGGGTGATAGTAGATCGGTTGACCAAATCTACGCATTTTATTCCAGTTGGTACTAATTATTCTTCGGAGCGGTTGGATGAGATTTATATCCGCGAGATTGTTCGCCTACACGGTGTGCCAGTGTCTATCATTTTAGATCGGGGCACGCAGTTTACATCACAGTTTTGGAGAGCAGTGCAGCCTGAATTGGGCACCCAGGTTCAGTTGAGTATAGGATTTCACCCTCAGACGGACGGACAGTCCGAGCACACTATTCAGATATTGGATGATATGCTACGCGCTTGTGTCATTGATTTTGGGGGTTCTTGGGATCAATTTCTGCCACTCGCGGAGTTTGCTTACAATAATAGCTACCAGTCAAGCATTCAGATGGCTCCGTATGAATCTTTATATGGGAGACGGTTTCGGTCTCCGGTGGGTTTGTTTGAGCCGGGTGAGGTTAGAATATTGAGTGCTGACTTGGTTTAGGATGCTTTAGAGAAGGTCAAAGTGATTTAGGAACGGCTTCGCACGGCGCAATCTAGACAGAAGAGTTATGCCGACAGGAAGGTCCGTGATGTTACTTATATGGTTGGGGAGAAGGTTCTGCTCAAGATTTCACCCATGAAGGGGTGTTGAGGTTCGGTAAGAAAGGCAAGTTGAGCCCTCGGTATATTGGGCCTTTTGAGATACTTAAGAAGATTGGAGAGGTGGCTTATGAACTTGCCTTGCCACCTAGTCTATCAGGTGTTCATCCAGTGTTCCATGTATCCATGCTCCGAAAATATGTTGGGGATCCGTCTCATACTCTGGATTTCAGTACAATGCAGCTGGCCAGTAATTTGACTTATGATGTGGAGCCGGTTGCTATTTTAGACCGACAGGTTAGAAAACTGAGGTCAAAGAGCATAGCATCAGTGAAGGTGCAGTGAAGAGGCCAGCCAGCCGGAGAAGCTACTTGGGAGATTGAGCAAGAGATGCGGAGCAAATATCCACACTTATTTGAGACTCCAAATTTTATTCTAAACCGGTTCGAGGAAGAACATTTGTTTAAAAGAGGGAGAATGTAACGACCCGGCCGGTCGTTTTGAGTATTATAACCTCGTTCCCCCATTTACTACTCAATTTATGCTTTATAGTTGTTTTATGACTTACCGGGTTAGTTGGTTCGGGTCCGGAAGAAATTCAGAATGAAATGAGACACTTAGTCTCATAATTGAAAATTTAAGTTAGAAAAGTTGACAGGATGTGGACCTATGTGTAAAAGACCTCGAATTTGAATTCTGATAATTTCAACAACTCCATATGGTAATTTTGGACTTAGGAGCGTGTCCGAAAAATTATTTGGAGGTCCGTAGAGGAATTAGGCTTGAAATGCTGAAAGTTGAATTTTTGAGAAATTTGACCGGGGGTTAACTTTTTGATATCGGGTCGAAATCCGATTCTGAAAATTTTAATAGGTCTGTTATGTCATTTATGACTTGTGTGCAAAATTTTAGGTCAATCGGACATGATTTGATAGGTTTCGGCGTTGTTTGTAGAAATGGAAAATTTCAAAGTTCATTAGGCTTAAATTAGGGTATGATTTGTGGTTTTAGTGTTGTTTGAGGTGATTTAAGGGTTCGACTAAGTTCATATGATGTTTTAGGACTTGATGGTATGATTGGTTGGATCCGCGGGGGGCTCGAGTGAGTTCCGAGAGTGTTAACAGATCATTTTTGGCCTTGGGGAGATTGCTGATATCTGCTGCGACATTTTTCTAATTTTCTCTTTCGTGTTCGCGAGTGGTCCCTTGCGTTCGCAAAGAGTGTTTTCTGAGTGTGAGGTTTTGTTCTTCACGTTTGTGAAGGGGAGGACGCGAATGCGAACTCGAAGGTATGGTCTATGTGTGCATCGCGAACGCGAGACTGGTGTCGCGTTCGCGAAGAGGAGTGAGGCTATTGGGGACCCCAGGTCCTTGTTCTACGCATTCGCGAGGTGGTGGTCGCGTTCGCGAAGGGTTAAATTTGTGGGCAGTCGAGTTGTGCTTCGCGAATGCGAGGGACCTGTCGCGTTCGCGAAGAAGAGAGGTCTAGACAGAAAGTTTAAGTTTAGAACGTCCCATTTTCCATTTTTAACGATTTGGAGCTCAGATTGAGGCGAGTTTTGGGAGATTTTCAGAGGAAACAATTGGGTAAGTGTTCTTAACTCAATATTGGTTAAATTACCCGAATCCATGATTATTTTTAGCATTTAATTGGTGAATTAAGTTGAAAAAGTTTAAAAACTCTCTTGGATAAATTTGAGGATTTGAGGGCCGAATTGTTATCGAAATTTAGTAATTTTGGTATGGTTAGACTTGTGGTGGAATGGGGAGGGGGAGGGGGTCATATTTTGTAACTTTTGTCGAGTTCCAAGACATGGGCCCCACTGGCGATTTTTGGAGTTAAAATTCATATTTTTATGGAAAAATTATATTTTCATATGGAATTAATTCCAATAAATTTTATTGACTGAAAGAATTATTGTGACTAGATTCAAGGCATTCAGAGGCTGATTTGCAAGGCAAAGACATAGCAGAGTAAAGAATTTCACGCTCTGAGGTAAGTAATAGTTTTAAATCTGGTCTTGAGGGTATGAAACCCCAGAATTTTGTGTCATGTGATTATTTTGGAGGTGGCGCACATGCTAGGTGACGGGCATGTGGGCATGGACCGAGAGAATTGTGACTTGGTCCGTCCCGTGAAACTGTAAAGTTGAATAACTTGTTGTTAGCTATATGCTCTCTATGTGTTGAAGAAATTTGACTGTAAATCATGTTAGAAATCATGCTTAGACTATATGATGGTACTGTTGTGACCCACAGAGGTCGTGTACATGTTGAACTATCTGCTTAATTGTTGTTTGGTACTCAGTCACAGTTTACTTGTTTATTTTATCTCAGTCGCTATTGTTCATCATTGATGCATCATATCATTGTTGTTTGGGCTGATTTCATGATTATTGAGAGCCCGAGAGACTGGAGAGATTTGTGACTGAGTGAGGCCGAAGGCCTGATTGTGAGATATTATATTATAGAACGTGAGTTGTCCGTGCGAGATATAACACGTGAGTTGTCCGTGCAACACGTGAGTTGGCCGTGCGGATCCAGATATTGATACTATAGCATGTAAGTTGTCCGTGCAGCACGTGAGTTGGCCGTGCAGATCCAGATATTGATACTATGGCACATGAGTTGTCCATGCAGCACGTGAGTTGGCCGTGCAAATTATAGCGCTTGGGCTGTAAGAGCCCCTCCGGAGTCTGTAAACCCCCAATGAGCGCGGGTACCCATTGAGTATGAGTGCTGAGGGCCGAGAGCCGAGTGGTTGAGCTGTTGTGATGAGTTGAGTGATTGTTGCCTGAGAGGCTGTACTTGCTTGGCATTTGTTGTTGCACTTGGTTTCTATCTGTCATTGTTGTGAAATCTCTAAAAGATTTATATCCGGATTACATGAATTTAAACTGTATAAAATTGATTTGACTTAAACTGCCGGATTCGAAAGCATGTCTATTCTTTGTTGGAATTACTGAAAGTGAACTATAACTGTGTAGCTCGTCACTATCTTCAGTTCTATATTTATTATTGTTACTTGCTGAGTTGGTTGTACTCATACTACACCCTGCACTTCGTGTGCAGATCCAGATGTTCCCGGGCATAGCGGGTGGTGATTCTTTCGCACAACTGATTTTACGGAGATTCTGAGGTAGCTGCCTTGTTTTGCAGACCTTGCCTCTCCTTCCCTATCTCCTTGTTTACTGTATTTAGTCTCAGACTATTATGGACCGTATTTTCCAGAGTTGTAATCATATTAGATGCTCATGTACTCAGTGACACCAGGTTTTGGGAGCGGTTGTATCGGTATTTGTAAGATTTGTTGATTGTATTTAAATATTGTATTTTAAAACTTAAAGAAAAATTGGGGTTTATTGAGATTGTCGACTTGCCTAGTGTCGAGATAGGCGCCATCACGTCAGGTTAGAATTTTGGGTCGTGACAATTATGCTTCCAACTCTTTCTCACGCTTAGCTCTTATAGCTAACTCGTACTGGTGAACATACTTCCTTAGAATGCTATCAAATAACGGATGCATCCCCCCACTTCTTTGTGTGGATAGCATACTAGTCCAAAAATACACATCAAGGTACACATGAACCCATTTTTCCTTCTAAGAGTATAGCTTGTTGAACCAATTCCTTGTATGCAAATTATACTTTGTAGTATATTCTGTCTATTTTCTCTCAAAAACTTCAAAAGTAAGGCTATCAAGGACCATGGATTAAAATTCTCCACGTGCAATTTTAGAAGGACGACCACTTAAGTAAAGAGGTAACTTTGAAAATATATGCCAAATACAATACCTATGTATTATATGTGGCGTCACTTCAGCAATGGTTGGCTTAATACTCGAACTGTAATGACCCGGCTGGTTATTTTGAGAGTTGTAGACCCGATCCCCCATTTACTGCTCATTTTTTTACTTTATGGCTGTTATGTGACTTGTCGGGATAGTCGGTTTGGGTCCGGTGAGATTTCAGAATGAAATAAGACACTTAGTCTCGAGGTTAAAAACTTAAGTTGAAGTGATTGACTGGGTGTTGATCTTTGAGTAAACGACTCTGGAATGGAGTTTTGATGGTTTTGTTAGTTCCGTTAGGTAATTTTGGACTTAGATTTGGAGGTTCGTAGTGCAATTAGGCTTAACATGATGAAAGTTGGAATTTTTGGAAAGTTGACTTTTTGATATCGGGGTTGGATTCCGATTCTGGAAGTTAAAATAGGTCTGTAATGTCAAATGTGACTTGTGTGCAAAATTTGGGGTCAGTGAGATGTGTTTTGATAGGTTTCGACGTCGTTTGTAGAAGTGGAATATCCTTAGTTTCAATAGGCTTAAATCGCGGTGCGATTCATATTTTTGAAGTTGTTTGATGTGATTTGAGGGCTCGACTAAGTTCGTATGATGTTTTGGGACTTGATGGTATGTTTGGTTGAGGTCTCGAGGGCCTCGGGTTGATTTCGTATGATCATCAGATCGATTTGAAGTTTGAGGGAATGATGAAGCTCACCGGCTTCTGGTCTAATCGCACCTGCGGAGTGAGGATCGTAGGTGCGTTCTCGCAGAAGCGAGAAGGGAGCCACAGAAGCGACCAGGGAGTAAGTGAGCAGAGGTCGCAGGTGCGAGGTTATTTCCGCACCTGTGTGGTCGTAGATGCGGCGTTAAGGGCGCAGGAGTGGAGGACTCGTAGGTGCGATGGGGAGTTCCGCACCTGCGGTTGTGCAGATGCGAGGCGGGGATCGCAAAAGTAGAGACCCAACTCCAGTGGTTCACCACAGAAGCGGAATTTTGGTCGCTTCTGCGACACCGCAGATGCGGTTAAGTGTCCGCGGAAGTGGAAAGGCTGGACAGAAAGTGAAATACAAGGGTTCGCGATTTTGGCTTTATTTCAAATATTTCAAGCACGGTTTAGGTGATTCTTGAGAGGGTTTTCGAGGGAATTCTTGAGTTAAGTCCCTTGTGCTCATCTTTGATCAATAATCTTGCTTCCCCATTAATTTTTCCACCTAATTGGTGAGTATTTAATGTGTAAATTGGGAGTTTGAGGCTTGGGATTTGGAGGGTTTGATTTGGGGATTTGGGTGACGATTTGGTATCGAATTTTGATAAACTTGGTATGGTTAGACTCGTGGCTGAGTGGGCTTTCGGGTTTTGTAACTTTTATCAAATTTTGAGACGTGGGGTCGGGGCTGGCTTTTGAGCCGATTTTTTATTTTGATTAATAGCTTAGCATTTTCTTATGGAGTTGATTCTTTTAGCCCGTATTGATTATATCGCATTGTTTATGGCTAGATTCGAGGCATTCAGAGGCCGTTTCACGAGGCAAGGGTGTGTTAGAGTAGATATTTGCTCGGATTGAGGTAAGTAGCAGTTCTAAATTTGGATTTTAAGGGTACAAAATCCTGTAATACGTGTCATGTATTTGGTTTTGAGGTGACGCACATGCTAGGTGACGGGTGTGTGGGCGTGCACCATAGGAATTGTGGCTTGGTCAAATTCTGTGGAACCGTCTAGTTATTTAATCTGTTGTTATCTGTACATTCTCCATGTAGTAGAGAAATTGAACCACAAATAATGTTAGAAATCATGTTTAGACTATGTTTTGGCACTGTAGGGACCCACAGAGGTCGTGTACATGTTAAATTATCTGCTAAATTATTGTTTTGTACTTAGTCACAATTTTAATTGTTTATTATATCTCAGTCTCTATTGTTCCTTGCTGATACATTATATCATTTTTGTTGGGGCTGACTTTCATGACTACTTAAAGCCGAGAGACTGGAGAGATTTATGACTGAGAGAGGCCGATGGCCTGATTGTGAGATAGTAATACTATAGCACGTGAGTTATCCATACGGATCCAGATATTATACTATAGCACGTGAGTTGTCTGTGTGAATTATAGCGCTTGGGCTGAAAGAGCCCCTTCGGAGTTTGCACACACCCCGAGTGAGCACAGATACCTACTGAGTGCGAGTGCCGAGTGCTGAGTGAATGAGAGGGTTGAGTGACCGTGGCCCTGAGAGGATGCATTTGATTTCATTATTATTGCACTTAGCTGCCATGTATCACTGTATTGAAATTTCTGAAAGATATTACACTTTGTTTCACTTAAACTTGTCATGGAATAACTACTTGACCTAATTTATTGAACTTGAGAGCATGCCTACTTTCCTATGTTGAAATCACTGTAATTGAACTATAATTGTGAAACTCGTCACTACTTTCAGTTCTTTATTTAGTCTTATTACTTACTGAGTTGGTTGTGCTCACGCTACACCCTGCACCTTGTGTGCAGACCCAGGTGCATCTGGTCACGGCAGTTGCTGAGTTATGGAGTTCGGATTCTCGGAGACTATCGAGGTAGCTGCTTGGCGTTTCGCAGACCTTGTTTCTCTTTCCCTATCTTTCCACTTATTGTATTTAGTTTCAGTTTATTAGAGATAGTATTTTTCGGACTTGTGATGTATAGATGCTCATGAACTCACTGACACCCCGATGTTGGAAATTTTCGCGTTGTATTTTGGGTTTTTATCCTGTTTATGAAATCTTTTATTATTTAAACTGCTTAAATTCATTTTATGTTAAAGGTGTTAGAGTTATTTCATAAATATCGGCTTACCTAGCACCACGATAGGCGCCATCACGACATGTCAGGATTTTGGGTCGTGACACAGACACTGGTCAGTTATGAAAGCATCTGGATGAACATTTCCTATAGCCTCAAGCCAAGTTCTAAAAACCAATTTATAACTATTGATATCTTCATGAGACATGAGAGCACATCCAGTAGGATGGACCGTCTATGGTGATTGATGCCAACAAATGTAGCACATGGCATATTATAGCGATTCACAAGGTACGTCGTATCGAAGCATGTAGCATCATAGAATTGCTCATACGCCGCCTTACAGTGTGAATGCACCCATACCATATTTCGCAGCCTACCAACATTATCAACGTCTATTGAATAGAAAAACTCCCTATCCTTTACCTGCATTTCACGAAAAAAGTTGAGCAATAATTGTGTGTTCCCTTCTTACATATCAAAATTTATACTCTTTAAAATTAAATTTCTACAATCTATTGGAGTGCAACTCAAATTTTTGCGGTCCACCATATTGAACCTTAGCAAGTCTAATATTCTTGAAGGGTCTAATGCAGATTGATCATGAGCTACAAAATCCCTCTTTAAAGAATCACTAATGGACCTATGTCCATCCATCAGCCACGACATGGCAGGGAGCAAATCACGATTGTGAATATTAACGACCTTAGAGACGTGCCAACAACCAGAATCATCCATAACAGCAGTGAGTCTAGCTGTACAATTGTTACTCTTGGTGGTAAACTTAATTTTGCGAATTCTAGACCTATCACAACAATAAGTTGGCAGTGTCACCACCCTTTTTATTGGAATTTCTTTTGACGTTAGAGAATCCTTTCAATTGTGCATGTTCTTTGTAGAATGCAAACAAAGAATCTTTATCTCTATATTGCATTCCAGATATTGGACCAACAACCACATCCTTTTCAGTAAAATCATTCTCTATTTTTCGATCAGTACCATATTCTTCTAACTCATTTCCTAACAACTGCTCCTCATCAACCTCGGCTTCTCCATAATATTCTTCATCGGCTTTCATCATCATCATCATCATGCACATCATTGTTGAAACTACCGTGTGAATTAACATCGACCCATTTATATTCATTCAATAAATTGTCGTCTGATGTAATCCCTAAAGATCTGTACAACTCACCCCTAACTCGATCAAACCTACTACCTTGGTTCATATTCATGGTTGTTGTATTGTGTTCTATTCATTTGGATTCATATTTTCTTGCACCACCAAATTTTCTTGGTTTAAATTCATGTTTATATTAAGGAAGAAAAAAGGAAAGTATTATAGCCATTTATGTGATCGACTCTTCAAGATCATATACCGTATTTTTTTATGAATACAATAATTTGCTATACACATAAAATACACAATTAATGCAAAGACTTTTCATCTTCCTCCATATGTGAACATGGATGATTTCACGTTGCTCAATCTTTAGGAATAGGAAGAAGTTACTATATTTACTCGGCAAAATAGTTTGATAGACACTTGTACTTGTTTACGTTTGTCATCCATGTTCTTGTACTCAATAAAGTTTCCTCCAGACACTTATAGTTATTCCAAATCAATATTTTTAACCCTCTAACCGCATGTGTTCTTCAAACGCCCTGACATGGATATCGCATCAGTATCCACATAAGATTTTCTTTATTATTTAATTTATTTTTTAATATTATTCATAAATTATATTTTTTTCGTTTCCATTCAACCATCCCCTTCATCACCGTCCTCCTCAATCATCATCTTTATTCTTCACAATTCACCACACATTTACCACCACTTTCAAAATAGCTCACGAGTAACATTACAATGTTATGATATAAACAACAAGAGAAAGAATTTAGCTAACTCTTGTTTTCCATCGGTAACCACTCTTTTGCTCTTCATTTTACTTTTTTTTCAACTCAACTCTTAACAATCGCCCCACCAACGCCTGTGATTCCTCTCCGCTCACCCTTCACCTAAAAAACTTTTTCACATCCAACACTCCACCAAAACACCACTAATCAACTACCAAAAAGAATCGATCCGAAATGACTCCTAAAAACCATCTCGCTAAAAACTTACCCTAAGTTTTTTAAGATGCCTTTACCGGAAAACGGCTCGTCGGAGATCTTTTTGTACTTTTTCTATTTCTTTTCCTTGCAAAAACTTGTCCTCAGAAGCTTGGGGGTGAGAAAATGGGGGATTTAGAAAGGAACTTTCTTTGTAAGTTGTTACAATTTGGGAATGTTTCGAATCTGGGGCAAAGAACATTTGTGGTAGATGAGAGGTGGTGGAGATGATTGTATCACAGTTGAGTTTTGGGTTAAAATGGGGGAGAGGTAATAACTAGAATAAGGGAGGAGGAGAAATAAAAATGGGGAAGGGGGAGGTGGGAAAAACATAAAAGAGAAAGCACTCATTGGCTTTTCTTTTCTTTATGTACTTAACTTTTTATCTTTTTTTAATCATTTTAATTATTTTATGGTTTAAATAATTATACTTACGCTCCATATATGCGTGAAATACACGTATTTTGTCCAGTTAAGCAGTCAAGCTGCCACATAGATCCAATCAACGGTTAGAGGGATTTAAATATTGATTTTGAATAATTATTAGTGTCAGGATGAAAATTTGTTGAGTACAAGGATCGAGATGATAAACACGAACAAGTACAAGTGTCTATCAGTATAATTTATTGGAGGAAAAATTGTTGAGAGAAATTGGAATAAGGATGTGGTAGTCATTTCGCAAGTGTGACCACATTGGGCCAAATTAGTAAAACTTGCATAGGGCGCCCTATTTAGTCGCCCCTTTTTAACTTATATCCATTTTATTTTTTCGTTTGCATCCGTACCCATTTTTTTGTTAAAAGATTTTAAAAAGATAATTTTTCCCTTCTTTTATAAAAGACTATTGAGAAAACTGTAGACTGCAGGGAAAAACTTCATCATATTTTGGTATGAAATTTTAGCAAATGAACTAAATAACTTCAGCATGCATTAGAAAAAACTAATTAGAAAATTACATGCTCCAAGACAAAAATTTAAGCATGTTTAGTCTGAAGTTTTAGCAAATGAACTAAAAAACTTCAGCTTGTTTAGACTAAAGTTTCGGAAAAAACTCATGACAAAACTGTAGACTGCATGACAAAACTTCAGCATATTTTTTGTCACGACCCAAAATCTATTAAAAGTCTTGATGGCGCCGGATACCGTTGTCAGGCAAGCCAACAATAAATACTCAATTTGTTTCTCGTTTAATATTTTGAAATCATAATTTTCCTTCCATCAAACAGTAGAAGATGAAATTTACAGAGTAAATGATAATAATTTTAACAAATTTCAATACAAAATAACTCATAGTCACCCCAAAACCCGGTGTCACAAGTGCATGAGCATCAACTAGGAATGTAAAATAAAATACAGCATATGTCCGTAATACAAATTTGGATAGAAAAATATAAATACTCTGAAGGAGACTCTGCGGGCTGCGGGTCGTAATGTGGAATGCAGCTCATGTAAGTCCCTGTATGCATACACGCCTCTGCTCTCACAAGGCCACTAGTCACATATGCACCTGCACAAAAATATGCAGCAAGTGTAGTATGAGTACGTAAATCAACGCGTACCCAGTAAGTATCTAGCCTAACCCCGGAGGAGTAGTGACGAGGGGTCTACATCGACATTTACTAGAAGTTCAGTTAATTAAATAATACAATAATCATACAATTGTAAAGTACACAACAATAGGGGAGAAATTTGAAGTTTCATAATATTCCACTTATTTCCTTTTTATCAAAATTTATCGATCATGTATCCTACCTCAATATCTCAGAATAAATGCCAAGTGTCAATACCAATAAGATAAGAAATACCATAAAATACCGGGCGTTAGTGAAAAGTTTATCTCGTGAATATTCGGACTACTAGCGGTATAAAACACGATTCTGCCGAGGTCGTTCGACCCAATCAGAAGTAGTGTGTACACTGCCGAAGGTCGAATGGCACGAACCCGAGATGCACCTCTATATATTGCTGAGGCGTTCGGCCCGCTCCACAAGAAAGGAAAGAATTTATCCCACCCCGAGAGATACTGCCGAATCGTTCGACCCACTCTACAAGAAAGGAATGAAGTTTCCGAATCACAAGATACGCGCTTACAATAAAGTACATGAGCACAATAATAAGTACATCTTTTTACATTTATCGAATACCTTAGCAACAACTCAGGGTATTAAAGCTTGACCCGATACTTTTATTTCTAAATCAATTTCAGTTATAACTTTAATTAAATAATCCATCAGAACAAGTTCAAAAGAATTCAATTATTACAGGATAAGGTCCTAAGTCGACCCGGACATAGACATGCTTTAGCTACGTACGGACTCTCGTCACCTCGTACGTACGTAGCGCCCACAACTAGTTGCACATAACAATAAGTATCACCTATGAGGTGGTTTCACCCTCACAAGGTTAGACATGAGACTTACCTTGCTACGAAATTCCATAACTGGCTTCAAAGCCCTCTAACACCTCAAACCGACGCCTGTCGCTCCAAAACTAGTCAAACAATGTGCAAACCAATAAAAATATACTTTAATACTCATAACAAATCAATTTAGACAAATTCCCAACTCCGCTCGAAAAGCCGATAAAGCAACCCTCAGGCCCATGTGCCCGAATTCTAAAAATATTCGAATATAAACACTACCCACAACACTACGGACTCAAATATATAATTTATTCTCAATTTTATACCCAAATTTGTGAACAAATTCAAATAATACCAATTTCTAGATTTTTCTTCAAAATTCTAAATTTCTACAAATTTTCATGCTTGAATACATGTAAAAATCATGTATTTAACTCACAATGTGAAGAAATCACTTATCCCATTATAGTTGATGAAGATGGCACTCCAAAGTGCTTCAAAATCAGCTCCCATGGACGAAATAAAGTGAAAATAAGCCAAAACCCCGTTTTATAAAAACCTCAGTGCCCAGCGATCCTCGCACTTGCGGTGCAATAGCCGCTTCTGCGGCTCCGAACCTGCGGAAATTCCATCGCAAGTGTGGTTCAAGCTTAGCCCAACAGTCCCGTATTTGCACTCCTTGTAGCGCACCTCGTGTTCGCTTCTGCGGTCCATGCACCGCACCTGTGCCCGTCGCCCGCTCCTGCATTGCCCACTTCACACTTGCGTCTTCGCAGGTGCGCCAAAATGTTCCGCACCTGCGGTCCCTGACCAGCCTCTTTTCCTTCGCACCTGCGACTCGTGGCTCGTACCTGCGAGCTCGCACCTCCGGCCCTTTTCACGTAGGTGCGATTGCACCAGATATCGACTGCCTCAACATTTCATCCAAGTCCCAACTCGATCCTTTAACCATCCGGAATCCACCCGAGGCCCTCGGGACCTCAACCAAATATACCAACACGTATCAAAACACATTAGGAACTTAGTCGAGCCTTTAAATCATATCAAACAACGCTAAAAACACGAATCACCCTCCAACTCAAACTTAATGAACTTTAGAACTTCAAACTTCTATATTCGATGCCGAAACCTATCAAATCACGTCCGATTGACCTCAAATTTTGCATACAAGTCACATTCGACATTACAGACCTACTCCAACTTCCGAAATCGGAATCTGACCCCGATATCAAAAAGTCCACTCCCGATCAAACTTCTTAAAATTAACCAAATTTCCAACTTTCGCCCAATTGACCCCAAAATGACCTACGGACCTCCAAATCCACTTCTGGACGCGCTCCTAAGACCGGAATCATCATACGGAGCTATTCCCAGACTCAAAATCCCAAATGGACGTCGATATAATTGAAATGCATTTCAACTCAAATTTATGAAATTCTTCCAAAACACCAACCTTCCACAATAGGCGCCGAAATGCTCCCGGGTCATCCAAAACCTTATCCAGACATACGCCTAAGTTCAAAATCATCATACGAACCTGTTGGAACCTTGAAATCCCGATTCTGAGGTTGTCTGCTCAAAAATCACACTTTAGTAAATTCCTCCAACTTAAGGCTTCCGAAAATAGAATTTTCTTTCCAATCAACTCTGAACTTCCCGAAATAAAATCCGACCACGCATACAAGTCATAATACCTGAAGTGAAGCTGTTCAGGGTCTCAAACCGCTGAATGACGCACTAGAACTCAAAATGACCGGTCGAGTCATTACATTCTCTCCCACTTAAACATACGTTCATCCCCGAATGTGCTAAGAACTGCTCTGGAGTCCGAAATCATTGTTTAACACCTCGTGCACCTACCCGTGCTACCACAACCCAGTTGAGCACATTAGCTCAAACTGAAGATTCTCCCTTTTATTCAATCAAGTTAGCCTTAGTGCCAAAATCCAACACCTGAAATCCTCTACCAAGTTTGTTCCCAACATACGATCACTGTATCCATCACTACACGATGTATCGATCCCTGATTGTATACTCTTACTGAGTTCACACCATACACCGCATTATTCACATGACCATAATGGCATCCCCCGACAACAATAGCCGAAATCCCACGAATCTGATGCCCACAACACATCTCATGAAGCATATAAGTCCCGTTTCAGTTCTCGCAATACTGCCACGACAGAAGAGATGTGTAGAAACTCATAACCACCTGCCGAATCACAACTCATTGAGTCTCTCCTCCCGACAAGAACCATTACCTCATTCTGGACTGAATATCGATATTTTCTCTTTAATGTTCCTCATATAAATCTGATAGCACTGATCCCAGGTCCAATAATCTCGTCTCATGCTATATAAGTTTCTCAGGCAATAAGCCACCTCAGGCACTGCCAAAAGTCTCATATGATGCCACAATGTGCCAACAAGCTACAAACTCGAATGTGATACATAAGGAAACGAACTCTGGGAAGATCTACTCAACCCACGTAACTAATTTAAACAACCGAAAAGATGTTATGGACCTTTCTCGGGAAATGAGAAGCAAAAAACACAATAATAGATGTGGGAAACTGTACTCAATAACGCATTGTTGCGGCATGCAACCAGATCGACACATGATACCGTTGCGGCGTGCAACCTGATCCAACCATGATACCTGTGGCGGAGTGCCACTCGATCTAACCATATACCCGTGGCGGCGTACCACCCGATCCACATATAATAGTCTAAGGAAAACACACATCGAGTCGTAACGCTTATACTCATAAGATGCCCGAATATCAACCATAAGCACGCCAAGTACATAATACAAATCTTTGGGAGACGGGTAGCGTCATACGCTATAAAACTTAAGCACAGCTAAGGTGCAATAAATGGCCTACATCTCGAGAGACATCCTGCTCATCTAACACCACAAACTATACGGGATCTCAATACAAGTGCAAATAACCAAACCGCCTCACAACCCACATGGCACAATAGAGACTGCACGGAAGGGATGACAATAGAAATAACATTTAAGGCCCGAAGACCCCTCCAAAAATAGTGCTATGCCGAAATAAACACATTCGGCCTGATATAGAGCCCACATTCACACTTAGATCCATCCACAAACCTCAAGTCGATCCTGATCGTACCGCACTGGGCTAATAACCTTTCAAGGATCCACAACAACCATTTTTTCCCATGACACACAAGAATAGCCGCTAAATCTGGAACAAACTTCCACAATTCACAACCAACTGAATAGAGAGCCTTTCAGGCCTAAATTCTCACATTAGCGATAGTACCAAATCTCCATACTTGGTTTCAAATCTTTAATCAATCAAGTGACTATATGTCACACTTATACAATCTTCCCGTGGGATACATTCCCACGACCTTCCGCACCAGGTAACCAGCCTGTACATCCATACCACCGACCACACTAATGCTGTAAAGCAGACCAAGAAACTGCAAATCAGTGCACAAAGCCTCTTATACAGGACACCGATCTCAGGTGACGCCAAAGATAATATCAGCTTACTCTACACATCTGAATTCTTCCCTGATTATCCGACCTCATGACATTCTTTTCAACACCGAACCACAACCATGATCCTCATATTCCAATTTCCATGCCACTGACTGCACCTGACATGCCCATACGCGGGAGTACAAGAATTTCATCAAAACTCCTGAACCACTAATAGGGTACACACTTCATCATATAGAAACCTTTCACTTAATTCATTTCCGGAGAACCATTGCAACACGCGACCAAATTCTCACAACCGCAGAAAATACAATCATCAAGTAGTGGTCTAAACCACCATAACTCTTCCGGAATCCATCTACACATAACAAGCCGTAATACCCGAATGCCTCCAATTAAAACCAATTACGGCCGCCGTCAAGCCTCGCACGTACCACCACAAATCACATGTATAACTTAACATGCTGAAGGAACTGATCATTGCCACGATCATGCCAATTCAACCATTGCTAACCAATCCGACTTCTTCTAATTTACTCTGGACTTGCCTTAGGAACAATAATAGCTCCATTCAAAATATCATGAACCTAAATCCACACTCACCCTGAGTGACCTTATTCCACGAGACCACGTTGTCTCACAGCCCACGAACCATATCATACCCTAGTCGTGCGCATATTCACATCTTCAACTAGTACACCCATTCTGATAATTTCCCTATGATTCCGAAGTTATTTTCTCCCATTCTTCCACTTATACACCGCATACCGAAGATAACATAGAACACTCTAAGCCCCTTTTATAATCCGCTACAACATCTCGATACTTAACCATACTAAGGACTTAAAATCCTTAGGCACCACACTTTAACTTTTGAATCCACTAGGACCATCGCTGAAAGTCACCCACCCTAACTTGGTCCCGAATATAATCAAACCCCAAGGCTCTGCTTGCACATGAACACCCTCTCAAAGAAGCACTTGGCTGAATTACTTTCCTTGTAAATCACCTCTACACGAAGCATAAATCCTGAGTCTTCCCTAAGCCTAAACATGAATTGATAAGGCCAATTATAGCACACATTCCTCACATCCTTTTCTCAAATTACCACTCATGTTCTTTTTCCCTTGGCTGTAATAACCCACCAATATACCAATCACCCGAAACCTCACAAGTAGACAACCATGCAATCCAATCGTAGGCGGTGGAGCTCTCCCACTTAGCTTGAAGCTACCATCGCATAACTCTGGAACCCACCAAGATTCCTTACCCCCCATTGATATGATCTTACATAATCAACCCGCCAAAGTTTCTCGAAATCCTTCTGTTAAATATTTTACGAACACTCTAAATCACTAGCCACGTTCACCTATTCGATCCCTTACTGGATAGCCGGTAGAATTATTCGTAAATTTTTTGTCGACACCACGCAACCGCCAGCCTGCTCACAGGAGATAACTCACCTGTGGAAAGTCCATGATGACCCCTTCAAATAACGTTATACTGAGTACCATTACTATGAAATCCTTAAAGCATCCTAAGCCCGTGCTCATTCACCAGCTGTACAAGCCAGTTCACTCCCCATTGACATCAACTAAATGTGCGATGATACATTCTAATCCAAAGTCATGTTGTATCCTTCTCCATATCAAGCAACTCCCTTCCGTCGTATCCAACCTCCCCCCGTATAGTAGCCAATATTCCAAATTAAGCCCGTAGACCTGGTCACTATCCACCATGAATCCCAAATCACTCTAAACTTTCCTCAAGGCGTGTAGCTATCCTACCACAAAACCCATATGCTACTTTGCCACTCTCCCACTTTGGTCAAACCCTCTCCTTTAAGCAACTGCCCGACTTTTGTCTCTCATACTTGGCCTTCTAGAAATTTAACCACTGCAAGACACCTCCCACATGCCCTTCCTCATCTTTCACTGCCCAGTTGTTGAATTAACTCAATATCTATCTCTGTAGCACTTGAACCAATAGATCGCTATCAACTTTAAACCTCCCCAAAGATCATCTTCCTTGAGCCCTCAACACCCAAACCACCGATTAAGTCCTGAACCACCGCACACTGCGATCTCTGACAATCGCTTCCCCGACACTATTTTACACTACCCTGCCCCGAAGGCAAATTGATGAAGACCATAACACCGGCGAACTTAACACACTCAATCCAGGGCAACGACACCATATCACAGATGAAAATTCCACCACCCTCAAAATACCAACTCCCGTTACTCCGTTAACCCAAACCTGAATATTCTCAGTCCGATTGCCTTTCCTCTGCCGGAAATAAAATATTGAAACTCTGAATCATGCACTAAGTAAAACCTCCTTTCGAGTTATTCACTGCCTCGACACATAGGCAAGCGTCCTACCATTATACAAACACTGTGCGATAGCAACACACAAATTATCATAACAATCAATGCTGAATATCAAAACCTTAGATAATACTTATACTGAGCTGAAATGACAGAACGACCTTCCGCAAGGCGACGGCTCTAGCCCAATCAAATACGCAGGGAGAAACATTCTGCACCACATCTATAGTACCATTACAATTCCTCGATTCCCAATTTCTAACAAGCGCTTCACGTCGCATAAGATTGTATAAGAAGGAGATGAAGGCATAAGCCTCAAAGGAATCAAATCGCACGATGAGGAATCAAGAAGGGAAGTGCTCCTAACAGCCCTATAGCCCTAAGTGTAGACGTCTCCGTACCAATCCGCAAGACTCTACCAGACTTGCTCATGACTCGTGAGACCTAATGAACCTAGTACTCTGATACCATGTTGTCACGACCCAAAATCAATTAAAGGTCATGATGGTGCCGGACACCGCTGTCCGGCAAGCCAACAATAAATACTCAATTTGGTTCTTGTTTAATATTTTGAAATTATATTTTTCCTTCCATCAAATAGTAGAAGATGAAATTTACAGAGTAAATGATAATATTTTAAACAAATTTCAATACAAAACAACTCATAGTCACCCCAAAACCCGGTGTCACAAGTGCATGAACATCAACTAGGAATGTAAAATAAAATACAACATCTGTTCGGAATACAAATTTGAACAGGAGAAATATAAATACTCTGAAGGAGACTGTGCCGGTTGCGGGTCGTAATGTGGAATGTAGCTCACGTAAGTCCCCGTATGCATACACGTCTCTGTTCTCAGAAGGCCACTAGTCACATATGCACCAGCACAAAAATGTGCAGCAATTGTAGTATGAGTACGTAAATCAACGCGTACCCAGTAAGTATCTAGCCTAACCACGGAGGAGTAGTGACGAGGGGTCGACATCGACACTTACTAGAAGTCCAGTTAATTAAATAATACAATAATTCATACAATTGTAAAGTACACAGCTATAGGGGAGAAATCTGAAGTTTCATAATGTTCCACTTATTTCCTTTTTATCAAAATTTATCGAGCATGTATCCTACCTCAATATCTCAGAATAAATGCCAAGTGTCAATACCAATCAAATAAGAAATACCATAAAATATCTGGTGTTAGTGAAAAGTTTATCTCGTGAGTATTCGGACTACTAGCATTATAACGCACAATTTTGACGAGGTCGTTCGGCCCGATCCGGAGTAGTGTGTACACTGTCGAGGGTCGAACGGCATGAACCAGAGATGCACCTCTATATACTGTCGAGGCGTTCAGTCCGCTCCACAAGAAAAGAAGGAATTTATCCCATTCCGAGAGATACTGCCGAGGGGTTCGGCCCGCTCCACAAGAAAGGAAGGAAGTTTCTGAATCACAAGATACGCGCTTACAATAAAGTACATGAGCACAATAATAAGTACATCTTTTTACATTTATCGAATACTTTAGCAACAACTCAGGGTATTAAAGCTTGACCTGATACTTTTATTTCTAAGTCAATTTCACTTATAACTTTAATTAAATAAGCCAACAGAACAAGTTCAAAAGAATTCAATTATTACAGGATAAGGTCCTAAGTCTACCCGGACATAGACATGCTTTAGCTACGTACGGACTCTCGTCACCTCTAGGTAGCGCCCACAACTAGTTGCACATAACAATAAGTATCACCTAGGGGGTGGTTTCCCCCACACAGGGTTAGACAAGAGACTTACCTAGCTCCGAAATTCCATAACCGGCTCCAAAGCCCTCTAACACCTCAAACCGATGCCCGTCGCTCCAAAACTAGTCAAATAATGTGCAAACCAATAAAATATACTCTAATACTCAGAACAAATCAATTTAGACAAATTCCCAACTCCGCTCGAAAAGCCGATAAAGCAACTCTCGGGCCCATGTGCCCGGATTCCGAAAATATTCGAAGACAAACACTACCCACAACACTACGAAATCAAATATATAATTTATTCTCAATTTCATGCCCAAATTCGTGATCAAAATCCAAGAATACCAATTTTTAGGTTTTCTTCAAAATCCCAAATTTCTACAAATTTTCATGCTTCAATCCACGTAAAAACCATGTATTTAACTCACAATGTGAAGAAGTCACTTACCCCATTATAGTTGATGAAAATGGCACTCCAAAATCAGCTCTCATGGACAAAATAAAGTGAAAATGAGCCAAAATCCCGTTTTGTAAAAACCTCACTACCCAACGTTCCTCGCACTTGCGGTGCAATAGCCGCTTCTGCGGCTCCGCACCTGCGGAAATTCCATGGCAGGTGCGATTCAAGCTCAGCCCAAAAGTCCCACATCTGTGCTCCATGTAGCGCATCTATGCGTCCGCTACTACGGTCGATGTGTCGCACCTACACCCATCGCCCGCTCGTGCGTTGCCCACTTCGCACCTGCATCTTCGCAGGTGCGCCCAAATGTTCTGCACATGCGGTCCCTGACCAGCCTCCTTTCCTTCACACCTGCAACTCGTGGCTCCTACCTGCGAGCTCGCACCTGTGGCCCTTTTCACGCAGGTGCGATTGCACCAAATATCAGCTGCCTCAGCATTTTATCCAAGTCCCAACTCGATCCGTTAACCATCCGGAATTCACCCGAGGCTCTCGGGACCTCAACCAAATATACCAACACGTCCCAAAACACATTACGAACTTAGTCGAGCCTTTAAATCACATCAAACAACGCTAAAAACACTAATCACCCTCCAATTCAAACTTAATGAACTTTAGAACTTCAAACTTCTATATTCGATGCCGAAACCTATCAAATTACGTCCGATTGACCTCAAATTTTGTACACAAGTCACGTTCGACATTACGTACCTACTCCAACTTCTGGAATCGGAATCCGACCCCGATATCAAAAAGTCCACTCCCGGTCAAACTTCTTAAAATTAACCAAATTTCCAACTTTCGCCCAATTGACCTCAAAATGACCTACGAACCTCCAAATCCACTTCCGGCGTGCTCCTAAGACCGGAATCATCATACGGAGCTATTCCCAGACTCGGAATCCCAAACGGACGTCGATATCATTGAAATGCACTTCAACTCAAATTTATGAAATTCTTCCAAAATACCAACCTTCCACAATAGGCGCTGAAACGCTCCCGGGTCATCTAAAACCCGATACGGACATACGACTAAGTCCAAAATCATCATACGAACCTGTTGAAACCTTCAAATCCCGATTCTGAGGTCGTCTGCTCAAAAAATTACACTTTAGTAAATTCCTCCAACTTAAGACTTCCGAAATTAGATTTTTTCTTTCCAAATCAACTCCGAACTTCCCAAAATTAAATTCCAACCACGCGTACAAGTCATAATACCTGAAGTGAAGCTGCTCAGGGTCTCAAACCGTTGAATGACGCGCTAGAGCTCAAAACGACCGGCCGAGATATTAT
The DNA here is from genome assembly GCF_000390325.3 of Nicotiana tomentosiformis. Taxonomy (NCBI): domain Eukaryota; kingdom Viridiplantae; phylum Streptophyta; class Magnoliopsida; order Solanales; family Solanaceae; genus Nicotiana; species Nicotiana tomentosiformis. The sequence goes on along the minus strand of NC_090813.1, from coordinate 56,879,364 downwards.
ATTCTTTCCCACTTAAACATACGTTCGTCCTCGAATGTGCTAAGAACTACTTTGGAGTCCGAAATCATTGTTTAACACCTCGTGTACCTAACCGTGCTACCACAACCCAGTTGAGCACATTAGCTCGGGCCATTCTGAAGATTCTCCCTTTTATTCAGTCAAGTTAGCCTTAGAGCCAAATTTCAACATCTGAAATCATCTATCAGGTCTGTTCCTAACATACGAACACTATATCCATCACTACATGATGTACCGATCCCTGATTGTATACTCTTACCGAATTGACACCATACACCGCATTATTCATATGACCATAATGGCATCCCCTGATTGGTTTCAAATCTTTAATCAATCAAGTGACTACATGTCACACTTATACAATCTTCCCGTGGGATACGTTCCTATGACCTTCCGCACCAGGTAATCAGCCAGCACATCCATACCACCGGCCACACTAGTGTTGTAAAGCAGATCAAGAAGCCGCAAATCAGTGCACAAAGCCTCTTACACATGACACCGATCTCAGGTGATGCCAAAGACAATATCAGCTTACTCTACACATCTGAATTCTTCCCTGCTCATCTGAGCTCGTGACAATCTTGTCAACACCGAACCGTAACCATAATCCTCAGCTTCCAATTTCCATGCCGCTCACTGCACCTGACATGCCCATACGCGAGAGTACAAGAATTTCATCAAAACTTCTGAACCACTAATAGGGTACACACTTCATCATATATAAACCTTCCACTTAAATCATTTTTGGAGAACCATTGCAATACGCGACCAAATTCTCACAACTGCAGAAAATACAATCCTCAAGTAGTGGTCTAAACCACCATAACTCTTCCGGAATCTATCTACACATAACAAGCCGTAGTACCCGAATGCCTCCAATTAAAACCAATTACGGCCGCTGTCAAGCCTCGCACGTACCACCACAAATCACATGTATAACTTAACATGCTGAAGGAACTGATCATTGCCACCATCATGCCAATTCAACCATTGCTAACCGATCTGACTTCTTCTAATTTACTCTGGACTTGCCTTAGGAATAATAATAGCTCCATTCAAAACATCATGAACCTAAATCCACACTCACCCTGAGTGACCTTATTCCACGAGACCACGTTGTCTCAAAACCCACGAACCATCTCATACCCTCATCTTGCGCATATTCACATCTTCAACTGGTACACCCATTCTGATAATTTCCCTATGATTCCGAAGTTATTTTCTCCCATTCTTCCACTTCTACACCGCATACCGAAGATAACATAGAACACTCCAAGCCCCTTTCATAATCTGCTGCAACAGATCGATACTTAACCATACTACGAACTCGAAATCCTTAGGCACCACACTTTAACTTTTGAATCGACTAGGACCATTGTTGAGAGTCACCCACTCTAACTTGATCTCGAATATAATCGAACTCCAAGGCTCTGCTAGCACATGAACACCCTCTCAAAGAAGCACCCGGCTGAATTACTTTCCTTGTAAATCACCTCTACACGAAGCATAAATCCTAAGTCTTCCCCAAGCCTGAATATGAATTGATAAGGCCAATTATAGCACACATTCCTCAAATCCTTTGCTCAAATTACCACTGATGTTCTCTTTCCCTTGGTCGTAATAACCCACCAATATGTCGATCACCCGAAATCTCACAAGTAGACAACCATGCAATCCAATTGTAGGCGGTGGAGCTCTCCCACTTAGCTTAAAGCTACCATCGCATAACTTTGGAACCCACCAAGATTCCTTACCCCCATTGATATGATCTTGCATAATCAACCCGCCAAATTTTCTCGAAATCCTTCTGTTAAATATTTTATGAACACTCTAAATCACTAGCCACGTTCACCTATTCGATCCCTTACTGGATAGCCGGTAGAATTATTTGTAAAAGCTTCATCGACACCACGCAACCGCCAGCCTGCTCACAGGAGATAACTCACCTGTGGAAAGTCCATGTCGATATCTTCCAACAATGCTGTACTGAGTACCATTACTATGAAATCCTTAAACCATCCTGAGCCCGTGCTCATTCACCAGCTGTATAAGCTCGTTCACTCCCCATTGACATCAACTAAATGTGCGATGATATATTCCAATCCAAAGTCATGTTATATCCTTCTTCATATCAAGCAACTCCCTTCCGTCGTATCCAACTTTCCCCCGTATAGTAGCCAATATTCCAAATTAAGCCCGTAGACCTGGTCACTATCCACCATGAATCCCAAATCACTCTAAACTTTCCTCAAGGCGTGTAGCTATCCTACCACAGAACCCATATGCTACTCTGCTACTCTCCCACTTTGGTCAAACCCTCTCCTTTAAGCAACTGGCTGACTTTTGTCTCTCACACTTGGCCTTCTAGAAATTTAACCATCGCAAGACACCTCCCACATGCCCTTCCTCATCCTTCGCTGCCCAGTTGTTGAATTAACTCAATATCTATCTCTGTAGCACTTGAACCAATAGATCGCTATCAACTTTAAACCTCCCCGAAGATCATCTTCCTTGAGCCCTCAACACCCGAACCACCGATTAAGTCCTGAACCACCGCACACTGCGATCTCTGACAATCGCTTCCCCGATACTATTTTACAGTACCCTGCCCCGAAGGCAAATTGATGAAGACCATAACACCGGCAAACTTAACACACTCAATCCAGGGCAACGACACTATATCACAGATAAAAATTCCACCACGCTCAAAATACCAACTCCCGTTACTCCGTTAACCCAAACCTGAATATTCTCAGTCCGATTGCCTTTCCTCTGCCGGAAATAAAATACTGAAACTCTGAATCATGCACTAAGTAAAACCTTCTTTCGAGTTATTCACTGCCTCGACGCATAGGCAAGCGTCCTACCATTACACAAACACTGTGCGATAGCAACATACAAATTATCATAACAATCAATGCTGAATATCAAAACCTTAGATAATATTGATACTGAGCTGAAACGACAGAACGGCCTTCCGCAAGGCGACGGCTCTAGCCCAATCAAATACGCAGGGAGAAACATTCTGCACCACATCTGTAGTACCATTACAATTCCTCGATTTCCAATTTCTGACAAGCGCTTCACGTCGCATAAGATTGAATAAGAAGGAGATGAAGGCATAAGACTCAAAGGAATTAAATCGCATGATGAGGAATCTAGAAGGGAAGTGCTCCTAACAGCCATGTAGCCTCTCGAAGATAAGTACAAACGTCTCCGTATCGATCCGCAAGACTCTACTAGACTTGCTCATGACTCGTGAGACCTAAGTGAACCTAGTGCTCTGATACCATATTGTCACGACCCAAAATCTATTAAAGGTCATGATGGCGCCAGACACCACTGTCAGGCAAGCCAATAATAAATACTCAATTTGGTTCTCATTTAATATTTTGAAATCATATTTTTCCTTCCATCAAACAGTAGAAGATGAAATTAACAAAGTAAATGATAATATTTTTAACAAAATTCAATACAAAACAACTCAAAGTCACCCCAAAATACGGTGTCACAAGGGCATGGGCATCAACTAGGAATGTAAAATAAAATACAGCATATGTTCGGAATACAAAATTGGATAGAAGAAATATAAATACTCTGAAGGAGACTCTGCCGGTTGCGGGTCATAATGTGGAATGTAGCTCACGTAAGTCCCTGTATGCATACATGCCTCTGCTCTCACAAGGCCACTAGTCACATATACATTTGCACAAAAATGTGCAGCAAGTGTAGTATGAGTACGTAAATCAACGCATACCCAGTAAGTATCTAGCCTAACCTCGGATGAGTAGTGACAAGGGGTCGACATCGATACTTACTAGAAGTCCAGTTAATTAAATAATACAATATATCATACAATTGTAAAGTACACATCAATAGGGGAGAAATATGAAGTTTCATAATGTTCCACTTATTTCCTTTTTATCAAAATTTATCGATCATGTATCCTACCTCAATATCTCAAAATAAATGCCAAGTGTCAATACTAATCAGATAAGAAATACCATAAAATACCGGGTGTTAGTGAAAAGTTTATTTCGTGAATATTTGGACTACTAACGATATATCGCTCGATTCTGCCGAGGTCGTTTGGCCCGATCTGGAGTAGTGTGTACACTGCCGAGGGTCGAACGGCACGAAGCAGAGATGCACCTCTATATACTGCCGAGGCGTTCGGCCCGCTCCACAAGAAAGGAAGGTAATTTTCGAATCACAAGATACGTGCTTACAATAAAGTACATGAGCATAATAATAAGTACATCTTTTTACATTTATCGAATACCTTAGCAACAACTCAGGGTATTAAAGCTTGACCTAATACTTTTATTTTAAATCAATTTCAGTTATAACTTTAATTAAATAAGCCAGCAGAACAAGTTCAAAAGAATTCAATTATTACAGGATAAGGTCTTAAGTCTACCCGGACATAGATATGCTTTAGCTTCGTACGGACTCTCGTCACCTCATATGTACGTAGCGCCCACAACTAGTTGCACATAACAATAAGTATAACCTAGGGGTGGTTTCCCCTTCACAGGGTTAGACAGGAGACTTACCTAGCTCTGAAATTCCATAACTGACTTCAGAGCCCTCTAACACCTCAAATCGATGCTCGTCGCTCCAAAACTTGTCAAACAATGTGCAAACCAATAAAAATATACTCTAATACTCATAACAAATCAATTTAGACAAATTCCCAACTCCGCTCGAAAAGCCGATAAAGCAACCCTCGGGCCCACGTGCCCAGATTTCGAAAATGTTCAAAGACAAACACTACCCACAACACTACAAACTCAAATATATAATTTATTCTCAATTTCATGCCCAAATTCGTGATCAAAATCCAAGAATACCAATTTCTAGGTTTTTCTTCAAAATCCCAAATTTCTACAAATTTTTATTCTTGAATCCATGTAAAAATCATGTATTTAACTCACAATATGAAGAAATTACTTACCCCATTATAGTTGATGAAGATGGCACTCCAAAATCAGCTCTCATTGACGAAATAAAGTGAAAATGAGCCAAAACCCTGTTTTATAAAAACCTCACTGCCCAGCGATCCTCGCACCCGCGGTGCAATAGTCGCTTCTGCGGCTTCGCACCTGCAGAAATTCCATCACAGTTGCGGTTCAAGCTCAGCCCAACAGTCCCGCATCTGTGCTCCATGTAGCGCATCTGCGCGTCCACTTCTGCGGTCCATGCGCCGCACCTGTGCCCATCGCCCGCTCCTGTGTTTCCCACTTCGCACCTGCGTCTTCGCAGGTGCGCCCAACTATTCCGTACCTGCGGTCCCTGACCAGCCTCCTTTCCTTCGCACATGCGACTCATGGCTCGTACCCGTGAGCTCGCACATGCGGCCCTTTTCGCGCAGGTGCGATTGCACAAGATATCAACTGCCTCAGCATTTCATCCAAGTCCCAACTCGATCCGTTAACCATTCGGAATCCACCCGAGGCCCTTGGGACCTCAACCAAATATACCAACACATCCCAAAACACATTACGAACTTAGTCGGGCCTTTAAATCACATCAAACAATGCTAAACACACGAATCACCCTCCAATGCAAACTTATTGAACTTTAAAACTTCAAACTTCTATATTCAATGCCGAAACCTATCAAATCACGTCCGATTGACCTCAAATTTTGCACACAAGTCACATTCGACATTACAGGCCTACTCCAACTTCCGGAATCGGAATCCGACCCTGGTATCAAAAAGTTCACTCCCGGTCAAACTTCTTAAAATTAACCAAATTTCCAACTTTTGCCCAATTGACCCCCAAAATGACCTACGGACCTCCAAATCCACTTCCGGACGCGCTCCTACGACTAAAATCATCATACAGAGCTATTCCCAGACTCAAAATCCCAGACAGACGTCGATATCATTGAAATGCACTTCAACTCAAATTTATGAAATTCTTCCAAAATGCCAACCTTCCACAATAGGCGCTGAAACGCTCCCAGGTCATCCAAAACTCGATTCGGACAGATGCCTAAGTCCAAAATCATCATATGAACCTGTTGGAACCTTCAAATCCCGATTCCGAGGTCGTCTGCTCAAAAATCACACTTTAGTAAATTCCTCCAACTTAAGGCTTCCGAAATTAGAATTTTCTTTCCAAATCAACTCCGAACTTTCCGAAATTAAATTCCGACCACGCGTACAAGTCATAATACCTGAAGTGAAGCTGTTCAGGGTCTCAAACTGCTGAATGACGCGATAGAGCTCAAAAGGACCGGTCGGGTCGTTACATTTTTGGTATGAAGTTTTAGCAAATGAACTAAATAACTTCAGCATGTATTAGCAAAAACTCATTAGAAAATTACATACTGCAAGACAAAAACTTAAGCATGTTTAGTCTGAAATTTTAGCAAATGAACTAAATAACTTAAGCATGTTTAGTCTGAAGTTTTAGCAAATGAACTAAAAAACTTAAGTATGTTTAGTCTAAAATTTTAGCAAATGAACTAAATAACTTAAGCATGTTTAGTCTAAAGTTTTAGCAAATGAACTAAAAAATTTAAGCATGTTTAGTCTGAAATTTTAGCAAATGAACTAAATAACTTTAGCATGTTTAGTCTGACGTTTTAGCAAATGAACTAAATAACTTCAACATGTTTAGTCTGAAGTTTTAGCAAATGAACTAAATAACTTCAGAATACATTAGCAAAAATTCATTAGAAAATTACATACTGCAAGACAAAAACTTAAGCATGTTTAGTTTGAGGTTTTAACAAATGAACCAAATAACTTAAGCATGTTTAGTCTGAAATTTTAGCAAATGAACTAAAAAACTTAAGCATGTTTAGTCTGAAGTTTTAGCAAATGAACTAAAAAACTTAAGAATGTTTAGTCTGAAGTTTTAGCAAATGAACTAAACAATTTCAGCATATTTAAACTGCAATTTCGGATAAAACTCATGACAAAACTGTAAACTGCATGATGAATAACTTCAGCATGAATTAACATGGAGTTTTAGCTTCAATGTGAAACAACTTCATACTATATTAGCATGTATTTTAGCTTCAACATGAAACAACTTCATGCTACATGAAGTTTTAGTTTCAAGGTGAGAGGAGAAGAGGAGATCTCACGCGATTAATGTGTGATGCAAGTTTTATATCTTTTGTCAGGGGTATAATTGTCATATTATTACGGATTTTTTGTCAACTGGCTACCAAATCAATAATTTTTAAAAATATGGTACATGTTAAAAGGTGGAACAAATATAGGGTACGACTGCAAATCCTCCGCCAAATTAGTGTGGTCATTAAGTAGCTCTCGTAAATTTAAACTTTTTATTTTATTTTTTTCATATGTCACATTAAGTTGCAATTTGAAATGATTAATATATCACTTGAAGTTCTGTTAAAAATGAATGACATATTGAAATGATCAACATATGTTGCCAAAGTGAGATTCTTTCGAAGCTAAACTTGACCTTTACATTTAATAATTTGAACTGGATTACGTATAAGGTCAAGCGCGGGAGTCGACCGTTGCAGAACCTTTTTCTATGTTGGAAATCTCAACCGTTCAGTTAAGACCACTCCAAGCAAGCCTGTGGGGCCAACAAAAAATATACGGCTAAGATCAATTATATATTACCATCAGTAAATGCAAATCTCTGGGGGAAATAAAGAAAAAAGGGAAAAACAAATTCAAAATTCAAAATTCAAACGGCCATTAAAGCTGCGACAATCTTCCCCTTTTTTCTCTCCCAAGCATAGTGTAGTGAATCCTCAAAGTGTGAGCCTTTTTTCCACCATTTTCAGCTCTCTTTAACTAATGATTTGTCTCTTCAAAAGTCATCAAAGAGGAGCGTCTTCTTTGCACGATCAAAGACAATAAATACTCTTAAGCTTTCTTGGCTTTTGAGTAGTGAAAAGATTTAATTTTTGTAGGTTTTTAGACTAGTCAAAATTAATTTTTTAGAGAAACCCATTTAATTCTTCAGCTTCCAAAAGCTTTATATAAAGGGAAACTCTTGAACTTTTGAGGTTTTACACATCAAATTGATTTTCTAGAGAAAGAAACTCATCTGATTTTTGTGTTTTCTAGAGCTGAATATATGGTGGAAAAGTTTGAATTTTTTGAGCTCCACCCTTTTGGTGTAGTTTATTTTCTGAGTAAGCCCATATAAAATTCTTGGTTTCCAAAGTTAAATTAATATGCAGTGGGAAAGTTTCAGTTTTGATCTTCAAACTGAAGACCCCCATTTAATATCTGTGATGACCAATGCTGAAAAAATGGTGCAAAAGTTTCAATTTTGAGCTTTGCTAAACCTCTTTAGAGCTCAATTTTATGGTGAAAAAGTTTCATTTTTGAGCTTCAAACTTGGGTTAGTCATTTTATGAGGAAACTCCATTTGTATCTTCAGGGTTTTAGAGCTTAATCTAATGGGATTGTGGAGTTTCTGACCTCATAATTAAGTTATTCAGGGTTTTGAGTATAAGGGGTTGGAATCTTTAAAGTTGTTCACAATGGGAGAGGAAAAATCATCAGAGAATAGAGTGAAAGCTTCAAAATTTGGTGATCAAAATAAGGCACCAAAGGGTAGTAGTAGTAATAGCAATGCAAAAGGGAATAGTAGTAATCTGTCAAAGGTGAGATCTTCATGGGGTTCTCATATTGTGAAGGGTTTCTCAGGGGATAAGAAATCCAAGTTGCAGACGATAATTCATGCAAAGAAAGAGCCACTTTCTGTCAACGAAAACTCGAACCAAAAGAACTGTTCTGGGATTTCTCAATCAAGGGTGAAGAGGTCTTTAATGGGAGACTTGTCATGTTCAGCCAGTTCAACTCAAGTTCATCCTCAAACAGTTAATATCCACAGGGCTAAATCTTCCGGTTCGCGTGATCTATTCAATGAAATTGATCATTTGAGGAACTTGTTACAAGAATCAAAGGGAAGGGAATTGAAGTTGCAGGCTGAGTTATCAGAATTCAAGAGGAGTCCAAAAGTTGTCGAGCTCGGGAGGGAACTGGAGTTGAAGAAGAGTGAGATCGATAGTTTTGTGAAGAAAGTTGAATTGCTGGAATGTGAAAAGGCAAGGCTTACTGATCAACTGGTTTCCTTGGCTGCTGCTCTAGAGAGGCAAGATGAGATATCCAATAGGGAAGAATTCAAAAGTGTGACTAGTTTGGAAATGGAGGTTGTGGAGTTGAGGCGCTTGAATAAGGAGCTCCAGCTTCAGAAAAGAGATATTGCTTGTAGGCTTTCTGAGGTACTTTGACTGCTTTGTCTATAAAAGTATCCAGTATTCATTGCAGTTTTGAATCTTGAATTTGCAAACCCTTGATAAAGTGGCCACAGATGTCTTTAATGCATAGTTTTCTCTAGTAGTTTATTAGTGAAATACTGAAAAATGTGGTTCAAACTTTATCTTGTATTTTTCATGCATAGTGTAGGAAAAGTATCCAGTATTCATTGCAGTTTTGAATCTTGAATTTGCAAACCCTTGATAAAGTGGCCACAGATGTCTTTAATGCATAGTTTTCTCTAGTAGTTTATTAGTGAAATACTGAAAAATGTGGTTCAAACTTTATCTTGTATTTTTCATGCATAGTGTAGGAAAAAATGAATTCGTCTAACAACTGTAATTGGTTAGCTTGATTATATCTTGTTTCACTTTATTATTATCAGGGGGACACAATTGAGAATATTAAAGCAGAGGCTTCTATGTTGAGACACACAAATGAAAACCTTTGCAAACAAGTTGAGGGGCTTCAAATGAATAGATTGAATGAGGTTGAGGAGCTTGCCTACTTAAGGTGGGTGAACTCATGTTTGCGCGAAGAATTGCGCAATTGTTCGTCCACGACTTGTGAAAAGACTTGTAGCCCTCATGATAGTGAGAAAAGTAGGGAATCACTTTGCTTGTCTTATGATCATAGTGATGAGGAGTCGAAATATAGTAGCTCAAGGAGGTTAAGCCTTGTTAAGAAGTTAAAGAAATGGCCTATTACCGATGAAGATTTGCAACTAGTTGATAGCCCGGATAATACCATTAATCATAGTTGGGATGATACACAAAGTTCTACTCGCAGGCACTCGATAAGTGGATCAAAATTTTATCTAGAGGACTTGATATATAGTAATAAGAGAAGACAATCTGATGGTTTTATGTGTTCAAAGGAAGTGGAGAAGGAGATTGAGCCTCTTATTTCCCAACATAAATTAACCACCAACCCTTTGGAGGTGGTTGAGAAACGTGTCTTGCGAATTCCTAATCCTCCTCCAAGGCCTTCATCTGTTGCTTTAAGTGCAACAGAAGGAGAAGATTGTGTTCAAGTTCATGTTCTTCCACCACCTCCCCCTCCTCCTCCGCCACCTCCTCCAAAACTCATGGCAAAAACTACAACTGGCACGGTGCAGAGAGCCCCTCAAGTAGTAGAGTTTTATCATTCATTAATGAAGAGAGATTCTAGGAAGGATTCGTTAAATGGAGGAGCATGTGATCCCTCAAGTGTTGCAGACGTTCGTAGTAGCATGATCGGTGAAATTGAGAACAGATCATCTTATTTGCTGGCTGTGAGTTCTTTCTGCCTGCTCTTCTCATTCTATTTTTGTCAATATCAATGATCACTAAATTGCACTATAATGACTCAAGATGTCCAAGAACATTTCCCTTGTCCTCCTTGACCATTTATATGATCCATATATGAGGAACTATTTAGATTTTTTCCCAGATATTTTTCATTTCAGTCTCTGGACTTTATTTTACTCCTGATTGCATGTTATTGTTCCACTTGTAGATAAAGGCAGACGTGGAGACCCAAGCAGAATTTGTGAATTCCCTGATAGCTGAGGTCAACCATGCAGTTTTTGCGGATATTGAAGACATAGTTGCTTTTGTGAAATGGCTAGACGATGAACTTTGCTTTCTGGTGAGAATACATTTTGAAATCTTTATTGACTGCAATAAAGATACCGTTGCTATTGTCTCATTTTGAATTTTTTTAGGATCATTCAATTGAAAATGAAGAATAGAATCTTAGAAGAGTCCTGTTTCGGTCCTAGTTTATTTCATTTTAGTGGCATTCAGTTAGTAATCATTACGAACTAAATCCAGTGTACTTAAATGACAGTTCCCAGAAAATTCGACCAATATCGAGGTGCTTTATCTGCTGTATTTCATATATTAAGTAGGAGGTGCAGCTTGTAATTTACTGCTAAATTTTGATCATTACGCTTGTGCTGTTTTGAAGGTGGACGAAAGGGCAGTGCTAAAGCACTTTGACTGGCCCGAGAGAAAAGCAGATACACTAAGGGAGGCAGCTTTTGGATATAGAGATCTCAAGAAGTTGGAGAATGAAGTTTCAAGTTACAAGGACGATCCTCGATTGCCATGTGATATTGCACTAAAGAAGATGGTTTCTTTGTCAGAGAAGTAAGACCTCAAGTTTTGTTTGTAATGTCGGATATATTACGTTTTACCTCCTTGCCCTTCAAATTTTATCTTCACATCGCAGGATGGAGCGTAGTGTCTATAACCTTCATCGGACCAGAGACTCATTGATGCGTCACTGCAAAGAGTTCAAAATCCCCACAGACTGGATGCTTGATAATGGGATACTAAGCAAGGTTCAGCTATTTCATTGTTTGTTTCTTGCTGTTTCCAAATAGAAAGTCTTGGGTAGATTTAGGTCTTCAAATGGTGATAGAGCTTGATTTGATTAGCCAATAAGATATAACCATTATTTATTAGGTTGCTGAACTGTTTAAGGCATTGTATATGGTTCACCATACAAGGGAATCCAAACTTTAGGGGAATATGAGAAGTGATTTTCTGCTTCCTAGATCTTGTAAGTGTCTTATATAATGATATGAGACAGATGACAAGTTTCAAGATTGCAGATTATCTTACACTACATTCTTTTATGCCATTTTCAATCTCCAACAGTTCAATATTGTACAATAACGACAACAACAAACCCTGTATATTCCCACAAGTGGGGTCTGGGGAGGGTAGTGTATGCAGACCTTACCGCTACCTTTAGAAGACAGAGAGGTTGTTTCCGGAAGACCCTCGGCTCATAAAAGATAAAAGGAGGGGGCAACAGTTCAATATTGTAGTTGCTCATATTTGGGCAGTGACCTTTCTTGCATTCGTGCATGTCCTCCTTTATAGAATGTTCAATACTTTTTTTTTCCTGGTCAATCTGTATAGTTGTCATTTCGTTGTGGACTTAGTTTAAAAGAAATTATGCAGATAAAGTTTGGCTCTGTGAAGTTGGCGAAGATGTACATGAAGAGGGTAGCCGCGGAGCTTCAGTCGAAGGGACCATTAGATAAAGACACTTCCATGGACTACATGCTACTCCAAGGAGTGAGATTTGCCTTCCGAATTCATCAGGTTTGTGTTGTAATCGTTGTAAATACTGGCTTGTACATTTTCTCTTACGGCGATCTTTCACTTTCTCCCTTCTTATCTCCTGTAAACTTTAAACAAGTTTGCTAATTCTGCAACAAAAAGAAATAGAAGTACTAAAAAGGGATGAACTCTATGTGTAGCACTGGTCTTTTTACAACTTGTTCAAAATGTCGTATCTTAGTTTATCTTTTGTCTTTATTGGTACAGTTTGCGGGAGGATTTGATGCAGAAACTATGCAAGCATTTGAGGAGCTCAGGGACTTAGCACTTGCTTTGAACAAGAAGTAGAAGATAGACTTTGTGAATAAGTATAATTTTGCCAGAGGGCTTACCATCTCAGTAACCATCAATTTAAGTAATCACATCTGTGGGAAACACCAATGATATTCCTTATCATTGGTTATTGGTTTTGTTTTTGTTTTTAATTTTTGATTTGGGTGGGTTTCACTTTTGACTAATGAGTCAGTTTGGCTTGGTGTAAAGCTTGGTGAAAAAGCAGTATGTTAGTTTCTGTCAATACTAGACATGAGGGTGTTTTCCATCAATTCTTGAACTATTGACGCTGAAACGAAATGACACTGAGTTATGGATTACATGTTTTAAAATGTTTCTATCCTTTGAGTTACTTTGCACTGAGATGGCAGTGGTTGCGGGACGAGGCGGCTTTAGATTCAACCCGCAAAACTTCAATCCGCACCGCTTAGCAAAAAGTTTTGTTTTCAACCCGCCCCGCGTGAACCTGCCCCGCCTAATAAAAATCTTTCATTTTCTTCTATAAGCTCTCTGTTTCGTCAAAAAAATTTAGTTTTGTGAAACTTTATTTACTGAACTTTGCTAATTTAAGTCAATTACCAAATCTTCTCATCTATTTTTTGCTCGTTGAACTGATATCTTAGCTATGCTAATTATATATTATTATTTAATCTAAATAAAAAATCATACTTTCAGATTTGGCTACTAGATTGACTTTGTTTTTTCTTATTGCTCTTTTAGTTAACAGCAACAGCTTTATTTCAAAACGAAAAAGGAGGGGAAAAAAAACCTGAATGAAAAATAAAAAGAGGAAAAGAAAATTCAGATTTTTCCTGTTAATATTACAACCACGGCCTTCAACTATTAAACATCCAAAATCTCATTTTAAAGAAAAGTATAAGATGAAATGCTTCAACAGTCTATATACTCAGTGGCAAATTTGCTTGAAATGGAAGAACCCGCCTCACATGAAATTTAACCCGCAACCACTTTTAGTTTTTAGAAGAATGTTCAGACCCGCCCTGTCTCGCACCCAACCCACATTCATCCGCACCCGCCACGCACCCGCACTGCCTCATTGCCATCCCTACTTTTTAGGCCAAAAGTTGGTCTTAGACTTGGTCACGATTCAACTAGGAGGTTGTAACTTGAAACAAATTAAGAATGGAGGAAGAGATTCCTTTTATTTGGAAAACAATGTTCTACGTGAGATATATATATACATTAATACTCCATTCTTCTTGATAACAATGTTAAATGTCCTTTTTTATATTTCCAGCAATTTTAGCAAAATAAATATTTTTTGGATCTGTTTGACTATTCCCCCTACATAACTAATGTATCATCAAGAATTATATCTACGAACTCAGAATGACCATAATCTAAAAAAGATTTAAAAAATATTAAGAAGTTGTGAGACATAAAAAGGTATATTCATAAAACACTCTCAAAAAGTCAAGTAAACGAAAAATGACCCCTTTAAATTTTGTAAAATCATTAGTTAGTCAATTTGACTAAAAAGATAAGAAAATGACCAATTCATTTGCTTTTAAGAAAACATTATTACTATTGTGAAAATAAGAAATACTGATTAATTGCATGCAGGTAATATGCCCTTAAATGGCTAAAAAAAATTGCAAAATACAAAATTAATTGAAACTCTAAAAATTGGAAAAAATCAAAAGGTAAAATTAAAATGAATAAAATAATAGATTTTTCTTATTCCAAAAAATTACGTAATTTCTTTTTAAATACTTTTAACATATTTCCCGGTAATTATGATCATAATTGGCTGTATAAGGGTGTAAAGTGTCCCAGCACAAACTTCAGGGGCGACCATGTAACAAAAGTTTTTTATGGAGGGTGTTATAAAAGGCTGAAAATATGTTTCTTTGCTCTACTGTTTTGTATGCATTATACAAACAGCTGCAATGGCGGACTCCACAATGACTACGAAGACACTACGAGGTCGCTACTTTGTCATCCTTTTCAGTTTTTTTGTACTATTTAACGTCCCATTCTCTTTGTCCAAATCGTTCGGAAATTCCTTTTAGCTCTATTATGTATTTTCTATTTGACAGATTTCTGCCGTACTTTCTCAATACATCCTCCGTTCTCCAATGGCACAACTTCAAAAGGTGAGAAATATTCCTTTCCATTTACTTGTTTAACTTAAATTTCTAATATTATTTGGAATATTTTTCACGTACTTGTAGCTTCATCTCTTTGACTCTTCATTCCTTGCTTGATCATAGCTAATGTGCTTTGTACTTAGTGATCGATAAGTCAGACAAATAAGAGAACTTTAAGTTAACTTTATACTAATTGGTATAACAAGAAAAATTCAGCTTCATCTCTTTGACTCTTCATTTTATTGCTTGATCATAGCTAAAGTAACTTGATAAATTATACCATCTGATTGCCACTTTTTGTACCGTTAATCAACAGCTTCCAATCCTTCAGATTCATTTCAACACTGCTGCTTTTACTTGGATTAACTTCTTTTAATTGCTGGTGTACATGCTTTAGATGCTCTTCCCATAAACTACATCGTTGTCCCAATACGTTATAGTCAATTAAAGCATAATTCTTAAAATTCCTGACATTAAACAAATGCATCAAATAAATAAAATTAAGGAAAGAGGCTGCAGATTCCAGAGTTAAAAACAAATACATTAAAAATTTGTACTTCTGGTCTAGATAAGATGGATCAGTATTTGGATCTTTTGCACTTATTAAGGGACAATATGTAGGATGAACTAATTAAAAGTTGCAGCTATCTTGTAAGTACTATTTTTCTTCTGTACCATCTTGGTACCAGTTTTAATAAAATCTTTATTTATCAA
The DNA here is from genome assembly GCF_000390325.3 of Nicotiana tomentosiformis. Classification (NCBI taxonomy): domain Eukaryota; kingdom Viridiplantae; phylum Streptophyta; class Magnoliopsida; order Solanales; family Solanaceae; genus Nicotiana; species Nicotiana tomentosiformis. Next base: position 56,863,861 of record NC_090813.1, on the reverse strand, counting down.
AAAAAAAAAAAAAAAAAATTCCTGACATTGCTTCTAATATAAATGGAAACAGCCTCTCTACCTGTACAAGGTAGGGGTACGGTCTGCGTACACACTACCTTTCCCAGACCCCACTTGTGGGATTCCACTGGATTTTTTTGTTGTTGTTGTTGTACTTCTAATATAAACGGAAACAAGTTTAGTGCTCTATTGATTTTTGTATTATCATATTCAGTTATACAAACAGTGGTGTAGATAAGGCCTGTAATGTGTGAATTTGAAGTGCAACTCCAATTGAAATACCTGATCAAGCGTTGTATCTGTGTCTTGCTGAACCTGACGAAAAACATGCTTATAGCTGCATTAGTACTTTTATTACATCTTTCTGCTCTACTTTCAGGAAAAATATGCACGTGCCAGAGATTACCCTTTTTTCGATGGCATGCGAAGAGGTGAGGCAGCAGTCATCCGCAAAGGAAGTGGTTTAGACATTCTTAGAAAAACCACAAGGAATGACATAACGAGGTCGGCCTCGGATGTTGGTAACCGAGGACAGAAAAAGATTCATGTGGAATTATCTGAAAATGATGCATATTATGATAGAAATTTTACTAATTCAGCATCAGAAAGTATTCGTGAACCTCTTGGTTGGTCATTCTCTGCGAAGTCATCAGCAGCTTCCAAGATGAGTTCCTCCCCTTTGGGAGGTCCTCGGTCTGGCTTGAAGTTTGATTTGCATTATATAGATGAGTCTACCATGCAGTCTAGTCAAAGATCCTTTGAAGCAAATGGAGAGTACTATTTTCCTAGTGGCTTACCTTTGCCTGCCTATGAAAGATCTTATAGTGTGACCAAGAGAAATACAACTATCTCCCGCATTCCACTTCCTCAATCGGCAGCATTGTTCTACTGCGGATATTCACCGCAGCTGGAAGTTGTTGGATCATGTCAAGGAATTCACAGGCTGAATATTTTTCTAAAGGCAAGAAGAGATGATGTTAGTGCAGGAGTTCCATCAAGATTCTTGCATGCAGTGATTGGCCCGGACTGCTGCGGTAACCTCCATTAACCATTCATTCTCTAACATAGAATTGCCTCCTTAGTAAACCAGCTTTTGTTATTTCATTTAATTTTAACATAATTTCTCGGAATAGTCCATGGAAAAATAAACGATTCTCAAGTTTGTAGTTATCGGCATCCAACATATTCCTAAAGTATACACCGAGTTAAATTGGTCTTAATTTCATATCCAAAACGGTCCTCATTAGGGCTTAGAAGATCATCTCAAGAGGAGTGTTCATGATAAATATGTTCTGTATGTCCTTTGAAGTTTGATTTGAAAGTTCAGAATTTTGAGAGTACATTTAAGGTGTGGTTTGAAAGTGAAAAAAATATAAAGTTCAAGGTCTCAGGAAAGTGGTAAGAGTGCTGGAGATGAGGAGAAGTAAACAACAGAAGGCCCAGAATGGATGGTAGATATATGGCTATCATGGCAGCATCTTTAACTTGTCTTGTGGTGGAGAGAGTGAAACTACAAATGGCGTGGTAAATCATCAGATAATCATGAAATTTTTTCCTTCATTTTGTTTTAGATTTGATACTAGACAGAGCCCCATAAATGTTGGTCACCCAATTGAAATATGCTAGTTTTAAGAACACTTGTGCATAAACAGTTGTATTCATGAATAAAGTAAATCAACAAAGGAGAATCAGTTGTTAGTTGATTTGAAAAGCTAAGTAGCAAGCAGTGTACAATAGTCTGAAAGTGTTAAGCATTAGATGATTCTACATTTTCTTTTTCAAGGATAGTTAACTAGTTACTTATGAACTGGATTTGTACAACATGGTCCAATTTATGTTTTGGCTCATGAGCAGTATCCTAGCATTTCTTGCTATCAGTCCGCAAAATTTGAAGATTTACTGACATGATATATCTTCTATTTAAAGTTAAAGATCGTTTTCTCCAGTTACCGACTTGGTTTAAGAATCTCGGAAAGAGGTTGAGGATCCTCATGTTACTGATGATGCATGAATTCTATTGCAACAAATTTCTTGATGTTTGATTCTACTTAAACAGGGCCAAACTATACAAATACCAAAGCAAAGGATACTTGTAGGAGTAGATAAAGTATCATAATGAATGATAATTTCCATACAATTATGGAGCCATGATGTCTCCAATTGAAAACATGAGCTACATAAAATGAGTGGATAATCCAATAGAGTAGAAGCTTCTGGAAAAAGTTGCGAATGGCCTAAGCCTACAGTTGAAGAACGTAGATCCTAGTAAATTACTTTTGATTTTACAATTGTTTTTTTAGTATATATATTGGTCAGAAATTGTAATTGCATAAGTATTTCTGGTTGTTTATGTTTAAGGAGAAATGCACCATCTCTTTTGCCACGTATAAAGATTTTGCAAATTGTTCAAGTTTAAGCTACCTCTTTCATTGAATACCACCTTATAGGACCAGAAGTATATAGGCTGTATACTCAGACAAAAAAGAGATGCTCAACTTTTATAGTCCTTTGGCAATTATTTGAGAAATACTTGCTTCATTTAGTTTATCGATTGCAGCACAGAAGGAAAAGTCCTTATTTAGAGAGCAGTCAGTAGCTTGAACTTTCAATACATGTCTGTGATCATTTGTAACAACTTGCATCTTACATTGATTGACTTTAATAGAATTTTTTTTTTTTTTTTTTTTTTTTTTTGCAATCTGGATGCAGATGTTGGATCTGTTGCTTCAACCATCATGTATGCTTTTTACTTGAATGAAACATTAAATGACAACCAGTTCTGCACTGTGCCCGTCATCAACATGAAAAGGTCGGACATTCATTCTCATGCTGAGCTCAGATGGCTACTTGATTCTTGCTTTCTTGATCAATCTTCCTTGATTTTTATTGATGAGGTATGTTCCATTCTGTATGCAAAGTTAGTGAAAGGAAATGAGACTGTAGTCTAAATTCTCTAGACTTGGGTCCACATAGTAAATGAAATTCCAGGAACGTCATCCTAACAGCTGATCTGCTTTCCTTGGAAAGCTTGAAGATCTTGTCTTTTACTCTAATAAAAAAAAAAAATTCTCTACTTTCTGCTATACTCCAAATATGCCCATAATACTTGGTTCTTATTCAATTGATAGCTTGATATTTTTTATGTCTCAGAAGTTTTAATTATGTTCTCTTCATTAAACTTTCAACAGATTGATCTTTCCTACTATGATTTATATGGGAGTCTTAAACTTGTTTTAGTCAACCAAAGCAAGCTTCCAGCTAATCAGGAGGTAAGTGCTTTGTTTCAAGTGTGCTGATTTGCTATTAATTAGTTGAATAATGATTAGTTGCTGCTTACTGGAACAGGCATTAAAGGATGCAGTGGTTGAAATCTTCAATTGCAGAGAGGTTCTTTTTATTTTGGTTTTCTTTTTTCTGTTTCTCCATTATACTTTGACTATGTCAAGTAGTAAAGTCTGTTAAATAGAGAGAGACTATGCTCTGACCTTTTCTGTTTAAGCAGGAAGATACACCTTATTCTTCAGTTGGTGCTATCACCCTTGGGAAGGTATTTTCCTCATTTCCATAAGAAATACAGGGGAAAGTCGACATACCAATAAATGTTATTTTCCTTGATTTGTCTTCTATGTTCTAAAAACACTATTTTCATATGTTTAACAGTTCAACTGGTTAACGGAAACTAGTTTTGCTAAGCAGCACTAAATTCGACTTCGTAAATATTTATGCAAATGCTTTATTTGGTGGAAGTTTGACTTAGTCCAGTGTAGCTTGTGCTCCAATAAATTTAAGAACAACTAGAGAAACATTGCAGCAAGAGTTCGCGGATGTTGGAGAAAGTTAGGCCTTGGGCAACCTTCACCTCATGAGCTAGCTTTCGACCTCGAGTTAGGCCTAAGGGTCATTTTATTTACACAATCAAACTTGCTGCTGGGAGCCAAATGATTGTTCTTACTTCTACTTGACGTATTTTGTGTACTTATTTATGTATTGTAGGAGGCATCATGCTGCACACTTATTGCTAACAAGTTTGCATTAACTTCACCAGAGATACTGGCGGGTCAAGGGTTCAGTCGACTTCTGGTACTAGCTCTAATATCTGGATTTTCAAACGTGTATGCAAGTCATATTTGTCTAAACTGAAGTCCTCTATTATGTTTTAAAACCATTCCTTTTCTTCATCTCCTTCACTACCAGAACCACTGTTGTTTGGACTTGTAAAAAAGAAAAAAGAAACTGTTATTTGGTACCGATGCCTGAAGTCTCAGAACCTGTTTTAACCAATATATTAGGATAGAAATCTGAAAGAATCACAAATGTTTTTGCCTCTCAGGTGAATTCAAATATTTTGAGACGACCTTAGGACCAAGTAATTCCAAAGGTATGAAGGTGGAAAATATGATGAGAATTTTAAACTGCAACAAAATCCCAGTGGTAAATGAAAACCTTACCCTTTCCAAATGAAGGTTTTGCCCTGAGGCGGAGCTTGGATTTTTAGTTTATGGGTTCTGAACCACAATCCTTTTTTCTTATTGGGTTCTGGATAAATTATTTACACATATCAAATGAATTTTAATACAAATACAGGGTTGAGCCAAAGCTATTGAGTTCCGCCGAACCCGTAACTATAAAGGTGGCTCTGCCCCTGGTTTTTCCTGGTTCTTGTGATTAGTATCGATAAATTATATTGTTCATAGTTAGTTGTAATGAAGCTGGACCCTTCATTTATATTCATTTGGTTTTTGTTAGGAAGTGTGAAAGAGGGTCCTATCGTATTTTTAATGGTAAAAAGATTTGTAAGAGTAATAGCAACTCCAATGTGGAAATGAAGACACTATTTTGAGACGGATCATAGTAGAATCAATCATTTTAGTATGAGATGAACTTTGTATGCATTTAATTTTTTTATATTTTGTAAAAAACTTTATATGCATTTAATCCTGAAAACAAATTTCAAAAAACTTCTAATATTCTCAGTTCTTGGTGAATATATTTTGTATTACATTGTAGTCAATGGAGGTCTCTAGCAACTTTTAAGAGAATTAGTTTGTACTTTTGTTATCTGGTTCTAGTGTACCTGACCAAATACAATTTGCTGAGGGAATTTTAAAATTTTCATCTGTTTCCTACCCCCCACCTCCCACCTGGGAAAACCTTATGCCTAGCATTAACATAAAGTGCAAGATTCTATTAAAATCATTTAACTTCTGAGACTGTAAAAGTTTTCAAATTGGTCCCTGCATTTAAATCCTTGTTGATGCACAATCCTTCCCCACTTCTGTCGATTCTTTTGATAACAATGAACAATACGGCAGCTCCTACTAAAACATGTTTATGCATCTTTCTAAATGTTCAACACAATTTACTTGTCAGCTCTGCCGTGAAAATTGAATATGGGCACTATATTTGGCAATTCAATTTGTGAAAGATATCCTCTTCTTCTTATCCCTACTTATAGCATAGGTCCAACTGTTTGCTTTGCCCACACTTTGGATTTCTCTGGATGGCATAAGGACTTCTACTATCTTAACCAATGCCCTTATTGTGTCAAGGGTTCTGTCTTTATGCTTTATAATCTCTTCATAAATCTGATTACTTGTGCAGTTAGCAGGTATACTCGTCGACACTGGAAATTTGACAAACCCACAGACTACAACAACTGATAAGTACATGACCACCTTGTTGATAAATGGAGCAGGTCGATTTGGATGTAACGGTCTTTATGAAATTTGTAGGTTATGCAGCTTTGATAGCCGTTATTCTTCACTATTCTAGGTTTCTAATTCCTGAGTGATCAGACTCAGCTCCCAATTAAAACTGTGTCATTTTCAGTTAGATACAAAATGGATGATGTAGCTGACCTCAAAGCAGGAGAAGTTTTACAAAAAGATATTAAAAGATTGTCAAAACCGGATGCAGCTGACCCCAGAGCAGGAGAAGTTTTGCAAAAAGATATTAAAAAGTTGTCAAAGTCAGATGCAGCTGAGCCCAGAGCCGGAGAAGTTTTACAGAAAGATAATATAAATTTGTCAAAATCGGATGAAGCTGACCCCAGAGCAGGAGAAGTTTTACGGAAAGATATTAGAAGATGGTCAAAATCAGGTACTCATCTGCTTCTCTTTGTCCCAATCACAGACCTTTCTGTTTCAAATCCATGATTTATTAGCTTTTGTAGATGCCTTGTTCAAGTATGCTACTTTAAACTAGATGATTCATTTCTGTAGTAGGATACGAGCACAGACATATTATACTGTAATTCATATTGGTATTCAAACTTATTTAAAGACCAACGGCTAACAGGTGCTGACTGCCTTTCCCTAATGTAACCCTGCAGTTAGTTAATTAAAGTACACCTAGATACAAATATGGATTACTAGATTTTCCATACTCACAAGTATCGCCTCATCTTTTATGAGTGTTCCTAGAATGTGTAATTAGTTTCTCAAACCTCTGGCTAGCCACAAAGTAATTTTATCTAGCCAGATTCTGTTTTTCTTTTTTCTTGACAAGTATTTGGCTAGCAATAACTCTTAGGAAGAAACAAGAAGATGGTCTCTACAGGGTTCTGTCGAGTAAATTGATGCAATCATATTATGGTTAGAATTTACAGATAGCTTGGATATTTGAGAAACTTCCTTGGAGTTTACATTCTTTAGTGGTCTCATTTCACACACATTGAGGTCATGGACATGATAACGTTTTTAGTGTATTATTTATTTGGACTGACCTTCAGTGCTTGGAGCAGGGAAACCTGATGGTACAGGATCAAGAATGGGGACTTCAAATATTGGAATGAGTTCAGTCGGAATACCTATAGGAGAGCTCTTATCACATCACTCTACTTCAGCAGAAAACATAAGAAGTTTCCAGCGTAAGTAATTGATACTGCTCCTTTTCCAATTCGGAAGCATAAATATTTCGATCAGTGACTAATCACAAGATAATTGTGATCATATCTCCAACTGTAGCTCTTTTTCATATGAGAGAAAATCGTCTAGCTAGCTGGCCAGTGTTCTTTACTTTGTTAGATAAATTGCTTAAACTCTTCCCCCTTCTCTTTTTTTCCTTTCTTTCTCTAAGTGCCATTCTTTAATCAAGTTCGTGTAGTCTCAAATATGACAACCCTTTTGGTCCTTATCTGCAGTTACTATGGCAGTGGTAGAATAATCTGTTTTCAAGCTCTCCCTCATCTTATCCATCCATCCTCATCAAGGAAAAATAATATATATATATATATATATATATATATATATATATATATATATATATATAAGAATTCTTTTACTCTTGTGTGCTAGGATGAGGGAACGAGGTTCTGGTCTGGTAGAGAGTTAAAAACTTTTTTACCTTCTGTTCCTGCCAAATGACTTTATACTTTCACTCCTCGTGAATACTTTGACAGCAGGGAGATATGACACCTTGGCTTGACAATAATTTTCTTTTCCATATGCAGAACTAGAGAAACTTCGCATCCTCTTGATCGTTTCAGGGTATTATGATGCTGAGAAGAACTTCAAGGTTTAATGGCTTCCTCTTTGAATGCTTGCTCTAATTTTGATGGATCAAGTTGCTCGATGTTGTGTCTGACAGATTATTCTACTTTTGCTTTATACTGTTGCCTGGTGGCTTATTATTACATTTGTGTCTTGGAACAATATAAATTTCTAAATTCTCATTGCGACTTATATTTAGCGGCTTCTTGGGTGAAGTTTTCCTTTTATCTCATTCGTAAAAGAAAATTTCCAATTTGTTTATGCTAATGGAAGGATGACTCTGTGTTGTGTGTACTTCTATGAACTGGATGTATGTGATATGGGATATACCATTTTGCTGATATTCAAGCATTCTAACCATGTTCCTGGCTTTCAATTTTAGAGGGAGATTCTAGTCTCAGCTGAATCTACTGAGCTTATGAAAAGCCTGCTCCAGTTTATCTACTCCTACGCAAATGTGCTTCCACTCAAAGCTTTGCGTCAATCAGGTCAATAAGCTACATTTCTTCATATATAACTTTATCAGTCTCAAGATTATGCTTCTGTATTGAAACCATATTTCACCATCTTTTTTGGGTATCAAGAATCCATTGAAATGAAAGTCGTTTATTACACGGAGGTAGGGATTTTTAAGAGGAAAAGAAAAATAATTAGCTGGCTCTTACATATACCAATTACTGTCTTTTTCTTCTGCTTTTTTTCTTTTTCCCCTTACTGACCCTAGATGCAATTTCATGAACTACCATTTGAGTGTCTAGACATACCCTTTCGCTGATGCTGGGTGTGTGAACTCTTGATGTAATTTTACAGGTCTAGCTGCTGAGATGAGGGTGTTCGAGATTGAAAAAATTGTATCAAGGAAGACGATTGAGAAACTTCTGGAAGAATTCAATGAGATAGCAAAATAGTATAAAGTTTACAGGCCATTCCACATTTGTTGTTGTGTTACGAATATGCATATATCTCATGTTCCAGTAAGAGTCAAGAGTATACATGTGTTACTTTTGTAGTTCCAAAGAACCTCTATATCTACTAGTTACTATAGGATGTTTATTTCTCTTCCAAACATAGTCTGTATGTATTGTGATAATATCAGTGCCACATATATGGCGATAATCATTTTATTTTTTTTGTGCTCGCACCAAACATGTTGAAAGGGGTTCTAATTTCTTCTTCTGGAAATAACTGCTGGTGATGTTACTGTCAATATATGTGGTGATTATCTTTTCTTTCTTTTAAATGCAAGTATATAATGCTCTACCAGCATAGAGTTTCTTTGGGTACTACATGCTTTATTACAAGACAACTGTATATGATCTTGGTTATCAACCACCTACTTCTCAATCTATTCAAAGGAATTGTTACTATGATTGCAGAAACAGGTGAAAGGATATCACCAGGGCTTTTCATTTTCTGTTGGGGAAAAAATGCATGCTTACACTTGCAGTGTAATTGTTTGGCTTAAACTTATTGTATTTTTCCAAGTTAATATTTTTCATTCTCTCATAGATAATTACCTTATTCTTCGTCAGCAGACAACATGTTAAACCAGACTTTTAGTGTGTTCCTGAGAAATAACTCTGTGGCAAGTGTCAACTATCTGAAACAAAATGAAGGCATCCATTCCTCTTGCTATTTCAAACTAAACTTTAGTATTTGATATATGAAGCTGTGGTTTATTTCCCTTCACCTTCATTTACATGAAATGGTATCCGGCCATGTAAAAAGTTCTGTTTTTCATTTTCTTTCTTTCCATCCAAAAAAACTTTGGACAAATTCCTTAAAGGTTGGTGTGGCGTTTAATCTATTGTAGCTAGTGATCGACGACTAGGAATTTGTTGAGAGATGACCTTGGCAGTGTCTCTCCACCAACAGATCTCCTTTTCTTTTTCTTCAAGCTTTTGCATGGTGGATTCTAAAGCTGACTCCAGTTCTTTGATCCTTTCTTCTTGCCTTGTCTGTAGAAGCTCATGCAGTTTCCTGTTTAATTCTTCTGCTGGAACTCCACAGTTTTCTCTTATTGTTACACACGCATTAGGGTTGTATACTTCTGTAAAGCTTGTGCCAAGGCTTCCTTCTGAGCTATCCATAATCTGCCACAATTTAAGTTCACTACTTGAGATCTTACACAAAACTAATTAGAAAATTATACCCATGAAAACAGCCTCTTGCAGAAATGCAGGGTAAGGCTGCGTACGATAGACCATTGTGGTTCGGTTCGGCCCTTCCCCGAACCCCACGCATGCATTGTGGAAGCTTAGTGCACCGGGCTGCCCTATACTTTCTATTGCTCTGCTCAAGCTAAACTAAAAGCAATTTAGTATAGTCATGTCATACTCCAATTTGTAATCTAAACAAATGTAACTGCTAACAGAACGTACCTCTGCATCTTGATGTGTTGGATATTTCAACGTGACTTCTGAATCTGAATGGAATTGCAAACGTTCTAGTTCGACTTCAAGTTCTGCTTCAAGTTGGTTCATTTCCAAATTCGTCTCTTTTCCTTTCATTGATTTGCAGTTGAAAGCTGTATGATCATGGCTGCAAGTGATTTCTGATTCTTGTTCTATATCAGTAGAGTATGCGAATTGTTCAACACAATCTGAATCGTCGTGTGAGATTTTGGCTCTTGAATGGGATGCAGCAGAAAGATTTCGTCTGATTCTTCCTTGGTTTTGGAATTCCATCTTGGAATTATGAAGCAGGATTTCCAATTCTCTACGAATCTCAACGATTTTGTTCAGCTCATTTTTGGTAGCGTTAAACAGATAAATTAAACCAAATCCAATGCCTAGGTTCAAAGAGTCTGCTTTCTTGTCTCCTGCATAAAATGTTGATTGGTTTGTTTTAATAAATATTACACAGATGAAATCATAAAAAGACGAATGTTTTTTGAAAATGACATGAATTTTGCAAAAATGATGGCTTTCTTCTTTTTACCTTGTTTTCTCATCTTACTTTCTATCTACATTGCAAAAATAATGCATTCAGGTAATAAGTTACATGTCCAAATATTATTATGTCATTTTCCATGTCAATCAAAAAGAACAAATTGTTTCCATATTCTTATACGGGATATAATATGAAAACGTGAAGGTAAAAATAGTAAAATAACATCTAAACTCAATTTTATGTCCCACTACCGGAATTGCAATATGTCAATAAGAGATAATAAAGTTTCTATATTAGATGACAGCGTGCTCAAAATAAGAGTTAAAATATTTGGAAATCATATTTTAGGTGGTTGAATTCAAACCTGCCGAAATTGTTTGGAGTAATTATTTTTTTGTTTGTCTGCATCTTATCTAACTGAATTAAATAATTTCGGCAGGAAGGTAGGAATTAAATAATATTAAAAAGCAACGGATTTTGCAAAAGAAGCTGTCTCTCAGTTTTCTAGTTCTAAGCAAACATTGGTCCTACCCATTTATTAAGATGACTCAAATATGAATTTTTCCATGTACCTATTCCTGTTTACCGTTTGGTGTTTCTCCTCGTCCCGCCAAACTTCTTGTTACACAACCTTACTGCGATTTATAGTAGCCTATTTGATCAAGTTTCTTTCAAGTCAAAAGTATTTTTTTTTGTTGTTAAAAGTGTATTTTTTTCTAAAAGCAAGGTGTTTGGCCAAGTTTTTGGAAGGAAAAAAGTGATTTTGAGGAGAAGCAGAAGCAGTTTTTGAGAAGCTGAAAAATAGTTTTTCTTCAAAAATAGTTTTTCTTCAAAAATACTTTTTTGAAAAATACTTTTTTTAAAAATAGACTTATAAACACTTTTAAAAAACTTGGTCAAATACAAATTGTTATTCAAAAGTAGCCAAATACTAATTGTTACTCAAAAGTACTTTTCAAAAACACAAACTTCTTCTCACCAAAAATACTTTTGAGAAAAACACTTCTCAAAATAAGCTGATTTTAGAAGCTTGGTCAAATTAAACATGCTATTAATTCAAGCAAACGTATTTACAAAAGAAACAACTTCTGCACTATGTCCATTTATTTACACGATCACATACGTCAATAGTGATCGAAAATTTTGTATATGTTTTTAATCATCTTATTGAACTATAAATTAGTTTATTTTCGGTTTGTATGGAAATAGTGAACACTAATTCACTGACCATCAGACACCCTTTTCAATCACCAGCTCTTTTTATTAAAAAAAAATATGTTCGAATAAAAGTTAAATCCTTAAAGAATAAGTATACATCTAAGTTTTATACACTAACAACATAACAAATATATATATATATATATATATATATATATAATCAAGTGACTTTAAATACAACTCCATCAATTGAAAAATGGTAAAAACCCTACTATTAATCAGTCTACATAATCAGATAGACACAAATAAAAAATATTCTAACTTTGAATTTGAAAAACACGACCTTCAGATTTTTCATCATTTTGTCTTTGTTTTCATATTGAAAAAATAATAAAAATGCGAGATGTAAAGCTATATTTACCTGGTTCTTCCAATGCCGGAGATGGCGATGAAGACTCCCTATCTAATCTCGTAAGAGAATCCTTCTTCTTCTTCTTCTCGTTGTTTCCGCTACCATATTGAAGCTGTTGCTCCTTCACTTTTTCTGCGCCCTTTTTTGTCTCAAACCACCTCGACAAAATCCACCTTGGCGATATACAAGTAGTAAAGCTCCTGGTACAAGTTATTTCTGCAGATCTTCTTTTCCTAATTTCTGTAAAAGCCCTTGCTGTGATTATGGAGATGCTACAATAATCTTCACTTCCCATTACGATCTTAATTAGGGAGTATAACTTACTGTTATAGCCAACTCACTCTCTTATACCTATGTTTTCTGCCTTCTCCTTCTTTCGGTTTTCCAAATAGAAATACTACTAAGAATGACACAAGTGAGGAGGGAAATTTTTGAAAGTGAAAGGTTCACGGGTTTCTTCATGTCCTAATTTATGAGCCTATCTAGCTCACTGAAACCGAAACAACATTAATTAGTGACATTAAATTATTAGATGATTCAATTTTTCAAGTATATTATATTACTTGGAAATGTTTTGTATTCTATTTACCAAAAAATATAAAATCGATCGCCTTATTAATTTGCAGTTTAGAGCATTAAGGTGTAAATTTGAACAAGACCAGTTTTCCCCTGAAACTGGTTGGGAAAGTAAATGCGACAAATACACTCTACCCACCCGTTAAATGTCTTGTTATGCTTATCAATGGCCAATTTGAATTTTTTTTAACTGAACTTAGATTTGAAATAAAAATTAAAATTTTGCTACACAATAGTTAACAAAAGCAACTTTTAAAATTTTATTTTTAATAAATTCTCAGAAAATTAGGGTAATTTAGCAATTACTAAGAACTGACTCTCTACCTCTCCAGGAAGTGGTAAGGTATGCGTACACACTACATTTTCCAGACCCCACCTGTGAGATTATACTGGGTTTGTTGTTGTTGTTGTAGCAATTACTAAGAACAAATACAAGACATTCAATTTCTAAGGAAGAAAGTAATTTACATAAAAAGAATGAAAGAAAATGAATGCATATTATAATTCCGTTTGGCCATAAATAATATTTTAGTTATGTAAATACTGAAGTTTATTATTTTCAAATGACATCGATATTTGAAATACCATTGAAATATTGAAAAACTTATTTGGCGAGTATTTATTGCAAGTAAAATAATGAGCTTCTCCTAAATTTTAAATTTTGTTCCAAGTGAAATTCTTATTTAAATATCTTTTTTGAATCTTCACTTTCAACTTTAAATTCAAACACCAATCTTTTTTTATGTCAACCAAATATTGCCGCGTGCTTAGTACATGGTGGAGGATTTATGACTAAAGGAAAGGAACTAATCCCTAACTAATCTTGCCAACTACCTAATAACATTGATAAGCTAGTTAATTAATTAGTTGAATATTGCTCAAATGCACATCAATAGAATGTTACAGAATACTTATCAGAAAATAACGAAGTAAAAACATAAACTCTTTTCCTGGCGTGACGTAATGTCATAGATTATTTCGGGGGCTAAATTGCAACATCCTAAGAACTTGAGGTAGGTAAGTGGCAACAACATCAAATAATATTTGTTTTTCCACGCAATTACTGATCTTTAATGCAGTGTAAGGCAGATGTAGGAATTAGTGACAAATTATTGCTCTATTTCGGGACCACAAAGCATATAACTTTATCCATCTTTTCAAAATCAATTGATTCTATCTCAAAGTTCATAATGTTCAAATATGAATTAGAGAAAACTCTGATAGGTTTGAAAAGGCAAAAAAGGGAAATTTTGCTTGACAATTTTTTGTTAAGATAGGAAAATTCAACATAATACTTATGCTTTTTCGTTGTCCAAAACTTGACCTTTGGAGAAAGTGTTCTTAGAAGAAACCAATTCTTTATTCTCTTGCAGTTACCCTATCCCATAAGTATATCTAGATAGTCATTTTCCTTCCTTTACTGCCAAGTTGAATCTTTACAAGTGACGAAATAATACAGCCTATTTATTTTTGGTCCGAAGACAAAGACATATCAAGTCACCGCCAAAGTCTAATTCCCATCTAGTGGCCTTCGCTGCAGATGCTAGCAACTTGTGTTTTTTCCTGTATAAAGATAAAAGTTTTCATCAGGCCAGCCATATGGGAATTCAGATGCTTAATAAAGGTCACAACATTGTTATTAAATGAGATCAAAAGAGGAACTATTGCTTCATGAGTGAAGCCATCTGCTTCAAAGAATCGCGCGCTTAAAACAATATGGAGTGCAACTAGTTGAGAAATGTTATGTAAGAGAGAAATCCTAAGGCTGAACTTGAAGATCTGCTAGGTTAATCTTCCCTTACCCAAATTCACTTGCAGGCCACTATGTAGAGAACATACTAAGTGCTTTAAGAAAAGAAGAATAACAACTTCCCAGACCTAGAGGAATTTCAGTAACTTAAGAGGTTTTACTTCTGTAGATGGCATGGACATCTAGCATGGATAACCAAGTCGATGCTGAGACAAGAAGAAGTTCATCCAGCTGCTAGTTGAATACTCCATTTGAAAATAGCAGAGTTATTAAAGGCAAAAGGTATAGACTTAAAGAGCAAAGCGCCATTAAAATGTGGTCTTTAGCGAAGAATGACAACAGCTCAGACCCAGAGGAATTTCAGTAACTTAGGTAATTGTTGCCAGCACGAGTGGTTAATTATTAAATATAAAAAAGAGTAGACTACAAATTGACTGCATTGGGTACACTTGTTTCACTGGCATTGAATAAAAACAAAATGACAGGTGATTCAAGTCAACTTCTTTTGTGCAGACTAGAAACAACTTGCAACACGTACCTTACCATAGTTAGAACGAATGTAGCAGCTATAGTTCAGAGTTAATAAGCTCCTCAACCGAGCCTTTATACTTCGAAATAAGATCCCTGGAATTAAGCATGAATCATGTCAATCAGAAAAAGAAGCTAATGCAAATTCTACTACTTTAAGTAGAAATATTCAGATATATAACAAAAAGTATCTCCACCACGATACACACCTTCGCTGATTTAGCAATTGTTCGCACTCTGCCTTTTTGCGCTTTTGTCCCTCAACTGTCTGTCAAAAGAACACACGAATAGTCCATTCTTATCCACATTGAAGCATGACAATATACATCAAAATTATAATTTCTGGAGTAACTTTGTTCAAGCGATCATAGTCTCAAACATAATAAACCACACTTTTCTGTAAAATTCTTTACAACTATAAGTTGCACATACAGGCCTAACAGAAGAGCACCATTAAAAGCAACTACATAGCCAAAGTAAACACATACAACTCTTACAGAAAATAATACTTTTTAACATTTTTTTGTGCTTTTTTTTTCTTCTTGTGTATGTGTTTGGGCTTTGTGTATGTGTGTGTGTGTGTGTTGGGTGTGGAGGGGGGGGGGGGGGATGATATGGAGTGTCAAAACAAGTTTCAACAGCTATCAAAGGATGCACATGAGATACCATTGATCTTGAGCTAATAGACCCTGATATTGAGGTCAACAGCTGCTGGCACTTCTCAAACTGGTTTTTCAATTCAGTAACCTTGTGAAGCAAAAAGTAACTTTGTTAAACTAGAAGAAATGGCAAACTAACATGTATGATCAAATTATCATATAATGCATCAGTTATAATATGAACAAACCAATGCATCTGAGTGCTGATCTCGGTTTCCATTTTCAATAGCATCAGCTAAATTCTCCACCAACTGTAAGATGGCAATCAAAGTTAGAACAAAAGGTATCACTAAGAAATAAAAATGCCTCGTTACTCCACTGAAATAGCAATCCATAGATCATGGTTTTTGCCTAGTACTTGTAGAAGATGGAAGTGAGAGGCAAGTGATTGATGGTGCTGTTGTTGCTGCTGCTGCTGTTGTTGCATCTGCTGTTGCTGCTGCTGCTGTTGTTGCATCTGCTGTTGATAGCGTTGTTGTTGTTGCTGCTGCTGATAGAGCTGTTGCGGTTGATTGAACTGTTGCTGCTGAAATTGCTGTTGCTGCAGAAATAATTGGTCTTGATTTGAGGGTGTGGAAGGATTACTGTGATTTTGGATGTTGGGGATCATTGTCCAACTACCTCCTCCAAAGTGGTCCATAGCTAATGGCTGTTGAGCTGGCAAACAAGAACCAGGTGCTACTTTTCGTTCTGAAAATGGATAAACAGAATTTAATATGTCATCAAATGTAATCCGGTACTATACAAATAGCCAAAACTAGTAAAACATGAACTGGTCTAACGGAATGAATAGCAAAGAGAAATAATTCAAAATAATCTGAAAGGTGTAACCACTTCATATCTTTCTTATCATTCCTTTTGATGAAGTAATTGTTATTAATAAAAGGCATCCAGAAGATGCAGAATACAAGGTAGCAAAAAAGTTAGCTCCAGAACAATGTCTATGCTAGAATCAGGGAGCTAACAAAATCCAAAAAATTATCAACACTGTTTACAGGGGAATGAAAATGCCAACTAAATAATCTAAGTACACATTTGGAGTGTAAGTTGGAGTTGAGATCCCACCAAAGCATCCACTAATCCTTTTAGTCCAGACACACCAAACCTTTCTTATCATTCCTAAATAACATTCCATCCACATCTTATTACCAGAATTATTCCTTTCTATCAAAGAGAATAAAACTCTCAAGTGAGAAACCCCTCCCCCCCCCCCCCCCCCCCTCAAAAAAAAAATTTAAAAAATGAAGCCAATCCATTCTAACTAAAAGTAATTATCATGTATCTCCAAGTAACAACTGCCATAACTTCTAAGCAGTCGTTTGGTGCGCAAATTGTTAAATCAAAAGGTATATTTTAAAAACTATAACTGCTGCCATGCCTTACTCCCAAGCAACTCAAAAGGTTATATTATCTAATACGAAGCTAATAAAAAAACATAACAAACATATACTATCACCTTCCCCTTTTAGTTTGTTTTTTGCATATCCAAAAATTGGATTCTAACAGAACAGAATCTCTTACCATAAGTCCCTCAAGGAAGCAAAAAAGAATTAGATAGTTAAAAGGACAAATGACTCAATCCCAAATGCACCTTCTTTCTCTTTATCTCTATTTTAGCTCAATAATAAAAAACGACTATGCCTCAATCCCTAATTAGTTGGGGCCAGCCATACAAATTATCAGTATCCATTTCGCTCTATTTGGACCCAGTCATTCCAATATTCAAGAATTTAGGTTTTATAACACCAGAAATTCTCTACATTTTCTACTGACATAAAGATTTCAAACAAGATTAAAAAGACCCCTAGCAAACATTGGACATATTACTCACTAGGCCAAGGATGCATCGAAATCCCTCATTAATCAGCACTTGGAAAAGAAATTGCACAAAATCTCCTTATCAATGAAAGTAACAGTTTTTGGGTCAAAATCACTACCTAAGAAAATACCCTTTATTATAATCCACAACTAATAAAGCTAACAACGAAGCAGAGGTACGTGGAGGTACATAGAGAGTACAGAACAATAAGGATTACCAGATATGAAAAGCCGGACCTGATTGTGCAGACAGTGAGTGTAGCAGCGCTTGAGCCAACGACGGAAAATTCTCTGCTTTTGTAATTCTCCGGTCGTCGTTTCTCTTTACTATTGGAGTAGGAGTATTATTATTTTTGAGCAAACAAAGTCCTAATTAATGTTCTTTCTCCCGAAGAGTCCGTACTGTTTATTTATTCCACTTTGTGTCTCCTGCACTTACCCTGGAGTTTCAAAAGCGGCTAAAAGCACCCTTAATTATTGGGATTTTTATTTTATTTTTCATCTGATATCCAATTACTCGTATTAGGATCCCAACTAATTCGGATTCGTGATGTATAACAACAATAACAACAAAAAACTCAATAAAATTTCACAAGTAGCGTCTGGGAAGGGTAGTGTGTACGCAGACCTTATCCTTATCCTGGGAGGTAGAGAGGTTAGGGGTGGACGTTCGGTCGGTTCGGTTCGGTTTGAAGAAATTCGGTTCGGTTATTTGGTTTTCGATTTTGTAAAAGTAGTAACCGAACTGAAATAAGTTCGGTTCAATTCGGTTTTTTAATTTCGGTTTGGTTTATTTCTAATCGGTTTTCGGTTTGAACATTATCATATTGGGCTCTCTCTGTATAATAATTGGACTGACGAATTTGTTGGTTTTCTTTCAAAATTTCGGTAAGTTAGAATAAAATGGTAAGTTTGGATTGGGTCTTTGATGGACTTCAAAATTGGGCCTATATTATTACCTATGGGCTTAGCCTATATATAACTTAAAGAATCTATATGCTAATAATTCGATTTTTCAGTTAGCCGAACCAAATAAATTAATAACCGAAAACCGAACCGAAAAATTGAAATTTTAAAATTTTAAATTGAAACCGACCGAAAAAACCGAATAACCGAAACCGAAATAAAAATATTTTCGGTTCGGTCGGTTTCTTCAGTTCGGACCGAAATATGCCCACCCCTAAGAGAGGTTGTTTCCGAAAGATCCACGACTTGAGAGGATGAATAAAAAATAATCAAATATCAACAACAATAGCGAGAAAATGATAACAACAATGTAAAAACTAGAAGAAAAAATTAGATGGAGGAAAGAAATAGCACTAGTAATAGGCAGCAATAGCGATAATATACTAGAAAATCGAAGCGGAAGATAGAAAGAAATAGCCGTAATACTAGCAATCTAGGAACAACGACAAGATGCTACTAGACTAGCCCCAAACAACATGGTTAGGATAAAAAAAATGCCCGACTACATGCTATCCGTCTACCCTAATTATCGACCTCCGCACCCTCCTGTCAAGGGCCATGTCCTCGGTGAGCTGAAGTCACGCCATGTCTTGCCTGATCACATCTCCCCAATACTTCTTAGGTCGTCCTCTACCTCTTCTCATACCCAATGAAGTCAATCGTTCACACCTCCTAACTAGGGCATCTAGACTTCTCTTTTTCACATGCTCGAACCATCTAAACCTCGCTTAGGTATAAAATCTATTAAAGAGAAAAGTGCTTCGTACCAGAAATTTTTACATGGAGTCGAACCCCAGATTGATTAAGGGTGGACAACTAACCTATTCAACCACAACTCTTATAAAATTAATTTTGATTCAAATTGTGATTATTTAATTCTGTATTTAATTAAATTTTTATCTTCCGATAATAAGCAATACTTATTGTTTACCCGTAAAATGGTACAGTTAAATTTATACATGGTTTCTAGACAAGTGAACTAATTTGATCCTGAAATAATACAATAATTAAAAAAAATGTACAATACTTAGCCTTAAAATGTAGATGAAACAACAGAGTTTTCGGGCATAGCAATGATGAGATCAAAAAGCAAAAAGTAAAATTGTATTAAGCTTTGTATAGAATGTGGTGTAAGTTTTGCCAAAAAATTCTCCCCCCTTACAATGATAACTGAGTTCACTATTTATAGTTGTGTCTAGGAAAGTAGGTCCTAGGATCGTGCCCTCCTTTAATGTCAATTATGAGGGTTATTGATGAAGATGTAACGGTGAATATAAATGCCAAATTCTCTGTAACGGGTCAACGCTCTTAATGTTGTAGAATATTCCTTATTAAATGCTACCGGGCGCAGAGCATTTAATACACCTTTATGAACGTTATCCCTTCCGGTGACAAGCGGAATGACTATGTTCGGTCTTCGGCCATCCCTGTCTAGGGTTTCGCGTGTCTTTCCTTTAGATGACCACGTGTCATATCATATTTCACCCTATACAGATAGTCCCCCTGCTTTTCGGTGACATAACTTTGTGTTACTGGGAAGTTGGTAGAAACACTCCTTTTGCGGGAATTACTATAACTCCCTCCGAAGGCTTCTGACGGTTGATTAGACGCACGTCTCTCCGCATTTAATGCCCCAAACACGTGTTATCCCACGATTCAGCACAACTTTTGTCGATTATCGAGGTAATCATGGCCATGAATTTAGCCGCCAAAATGTTACTTACACGCATCATTCTTTTATTTTGCACTTCATATTTTCTCGAATTTCTGATTTGCATCTTTGTTCTCTATCCTTTCTCTAATTCTCTTCAAACAAAAAACATTTTACTTCTTATTATTCAATGGCTTCTTTTCCAAGCGTGTCAGTTCTTCAAAGAACAAGAACAAAGCAGAGGACTCTGCTCCTTCAACGGTGGGTTCCATTATCCCAAGAAGACTCAGTACCACAAAGGACTTAGAAGAGAAATTCCCTACTGCTAACCCTCTTACATGAGCTGTTAGTAGGTACCCTTCTTCCATTCTTCCTTCCAGTATTCCTGCTGTAAAGGAAGACTGCCGCTGCCATGAGTTGGATATCATTGCTTCTGATCTATCGGAGCGAGTGACCCTTCCCAAGGAAGGTTTCACATACTTTTACATGTATCCCTTTACTTTGGGTGCGTTTTCTTTGAGTGAAAGGCTTGATTCCGTGATTGTGAAATTTTGCCTTCGCTTCCAGGTATGTTTGGCACAGGTAAGTCCTTCAGTGTGGAGGATGGTCGCCTGCCTTCGACACTTGTGCCAGGAGACTGGAGAGGAGCTAATCTTAGCTCATATGATGAATCTTTATTCTCCCAAAATCTTCCACGGGGGAATGATAAACCTCTGCAAACGAGACCACCATGCTTTGCTGTTTAGCATGGATGATGACAACGACCATGGGAGGATGGAACGGTTCGTTGCAGTCGCCACCAATGACATCATTCCAGCAACGACTTCATCCTTTCCGGTCGTTTGGAACCGCACTCGTAAGCTTTTTGTTTAATATTGCCTTTTACTAAATATTTTTCTATAGCCGTATAGATCCTCCATCCTTCGTTTTTTTAGCAACTCGATGGATCTCGCCGGTGATGAAAGGTTTGGACCGGCGGGTTCAAAAGATCTTAGACGTCACGACTCCCGAAACTCATTTGTGGAAAGAACTGGCCCTTAAATACGGGTGGAAGGCCAAAAATCATGGTAATTTTAACTTACCTTGCTTCCATCTTTTTTTATATATGAAGAACTTGGTTGAACCTGTAACGACCCGGCCGGTCGTTTTGAGAGTAATAGCCCAGATCCCCTATTAACTGCTTCCCCCGTATCCTTTTTTGCTTATGTGACTTGTCGGGAGGTTTTATTTTTGGTTTCGGAGTATTTTGGGACACTTAGTCCCTAAACATAAGCTTAAACCTTAGAATTTTGACCGTAGTAGAAACTGTGTGAAGACGACTCCGGAATGGAATTTCGTCGGTTCCGTTAGATCCATTGGGTAATTTTGGACTTAAGAGCGTGTCCGAAATATGAATTGGAGGTCTGTAGCTGATTTAGGCTTGAATTGGCGAAAGTCGAATTTTAGAGGTTTTGACCGGTAGTGGACTTTTTGATATCGGGGTTGGATTCTGATTTCGAAAGTTGGAGTAGGTCCATAATGTTGAACATGACTTGTGTGCAAATTTTGAGGTCAATCGGACGTGGTTTGGTAGGTTTCGACATCGGTTATAGAAATTTAAAGTTTCAAGTTCATTAAGTTTGAATTGGAGGGTGATTTTTGTTTTTAGCGATGTTTGATATGATTTGAGGGCTCGACTAAGTCCGTATGATAATTTAGGACTAGTTGGTATGTTTGGTTGAGGTCCTGGGGGCCTCGAGTTGATTTCGGATGGTTAATAGATCAAATTTGGTTTTGGGAGAATAGCTGAAGCTACTGCACCTGGTGTAATCGCACATGTGCAACATTGACCGCAGATGCGAGCCCGCAGATGCGAGCTAATGGACGCAGGTGCGGTTTGGAAGGAAGAGTCCAGAGGTCGCATGTGTGTAGGTATAACCGCATCTTCGCATCCACAGATGCGGAAGATGGATCGCAAAAGCTGAAGGGGCCAGGGCGTGAGGGATCGCAGAAGCGGAAGAATTCCGTAGGATCGGGTGTCGCAGGTGCGACTATGGGCCGCAGGTGCGAGATTTCTGGACAGAACACTTAAATGCAAGGGTTCACGATTTTTTCTCATTTTTAACATTTTGAGCTCGGGTTTGGCGATTTCTTGAGAGCATTTTTGAGGGATTTCTTGAGTTAAGTCCCTTATGCTTATTTTTGATCAATAATCTTGCTTCCCCATTTTTTTCCACCTAGTTAGTATTTAAGGTGGAATTTGGGAGTTGAGACTAGGGATTTGGAGAGTTTGATTTGAGGATTTTAAGGACCATTTGATGTCGGATTTTAGTAAATTTGATATGGTTAGACTCGTGAGTGAATGAGTGTTCATATTTTGTGACTTTTACCCGATTCCGAGGCGTGGGCCCGAGTCGACTTTTTAGGATGAATTTTAGAATTTTTGTTAAAGTATTGATTTCATTAATTAGATGAGCATATTATAGTTGTATTTATGATATGCAATTGTGTTTGGCTAGATTTGGGCCATTCAATGTCAGATAATTGAGGAAATGGCATTCTTACGGATTGATTGAGCTTGGTTCGAGGTAAGTAGCTTGCCTAACCCCTTAGGATTTGGTACTGTTATGATGTGTGAGCGCCGTGTACGTGAGGTGACGAGTACGTACACGGGCTATTTGTTGTAAAACCCGATTTATTATACTGAGTAGTAATTTGTTTTTTCTTTAATTTGAGTTATGCCGTTTAAATGAGTATTAGTCTGTTTTCATTCTTAATTGAGCTATTCCAATATGTTTAGTTATCCTGTTTAGTCTAATATCGCATGTCTACGTGCTTTAGCTACTTATTTGAACTCTATGAAGCATGCCTAGTTAATTTCCTATTTTTTTCTTGTTCTTTATCAGTATAATTGTAGAAATCTTGTTGTTAACTGTCGTATTTATCGGTTGAGCTGTGTGTTTATTTTGAGACTATGAGGCAGTTCCTCGGGAGTTCTTCCTGCACATTTACTTTTGAGACTACGAGGCGGTTCCTCGGGAGTTCTCCCTGTACATTTACTTTTGAGACTACGCGGCGGTTCCTTGGGAGTTCTCCCTGTATATTTACTTTTGAGACTACGAGGCAGTTCCTCGGGAGTTCTCCCTGCACATTTACTTTTGATACTACGAGCCGGTACCTCAGGAGTTCTCCCTGTATATTTATTTTGGGACTGAGACGGTATCTCAGGAGATCCCCTGTTGTTTACCCATGTGTGTTGTAATGATGCCTCGATGTGTTTCCTTTTGTTAAATTCTAGTCTCTTATTATACTGTATATTCTCCTGCTTTATTTATTATATATCAGTGGGCCTGACCTGACCTCGTCACTACTTGACCGAGGTTAGGCTTGGCACTTACTGAGTACTGTTGTGGTGTACTCATGCTACTCTTCTGCACATGTTTTTGTGTGCAGATCTAGGTACTACTTATCAGCCCCGCTATTACATGAGAGTGCTTGCTGCTGTACGGAGACTTCAAGGTACATCTGCCGCATTCGCAGACCTCGGAGTCCCCCTCTATTCTCTCCTATGTCATTTACCTTCCGTACTTCTTTTGTTAGACTCTGGTGTATAGAGATACTAGTTTCCTTATATAGCTTGTGGCTTACGATATTATGGGTTTCGGGAAGATTGTGTATTTATAGAGTATTGATTATGGTACATGCCGAGCGGTATTTTTACTAGTTATCCACTACTGTTAGTTGTCAAGTTTTACTTTCGTTTTGTTATTTTTCGCAATTTGTTAGGCTTACCTAGTTGTAGAGACTAGGTGCCGTCACGACGTTACACGGAGGGAGTTTGGGTCGTGACAAGTTGGTATCAGAGCTCTAGGTTCATAGGTGTCGTGAGTCACAAGTCAGTTTATTAGAGTCTCACGGATCGGTACGGAGATGTCTGTACTTATCTTCGGGAGGCTATGGAACTATTAGGAAAAAATTTATACTTCTTTGATTCGATGTCGTGCAAAATTTGTTGACATCAAAAATTCTAGACTTCTGTATTCTATTCTCTCACAGATGGTGAGGACACGTACATGCGGATCTGGTGACCAGGCACCCGCGCCCCCTGCTAGAGCAGCAAGAGGCCGGGGCCTGGGTAGAGGCTGAGGACATCCACGCGGTGCAGCCAGAGCACCCGCACGAGCTACTACAGAGGAGCCCCAGTAGCTCCAGCTAGAGGGCAGACACCTGAGATACTTGTAGCTGCACCAGCTCTCCAGGAGACTCTAGGCCAGTTTTTGAGCATGTTCAATATATTAGCTCAGGATGGATTGATTCCACTTGCTCCTGCCACATCTCAGGACAGGGGAGGAGCACAGAATCCCGTCACCGATACTCCAGAGCAGAAGATTCAGGCCGACCAAGTTCTAGAGATTATATCGATGCAGCCAGTAGCTCTAGTTTAGCACGAGACTAGGACAGCTGCTTTTGAGGCAGAGCAGCTCAAACTTGAGAGATACAAGAAGTACCACCCACCTACCTTCAACGAATTGTCTACGGATGATGCTCAAGGTTTTTTGGAGGAGTGTCATCGTATTCTCCGTACTATGGGCGTAGCGAAGATGAGTGGGGTTTCTTTTACCACATTCCATCTTAGATGAGCAGCTTATCAGTAGTGGCGTGCTTATGAGTTGAGTATTCCAGATGAGGCAGCTTCACTTACATGGACTCAGTTCTCGGATATGTTTTTGAGAAAGTATGTCCCTCAGAGCCTCAGGGACTCATGGCGCGTGAAGTTTGAGCAGCTGCGCCAGGGTGCTATGACTGTGTCAGAGTATGCAATCCACTTCAGTGATTTGGCCCGACATGCACCAGCCTTGGTTGCCACAGTTCGAGAGAGGGTTCGATGGTTTATTGAGGGACTCCACCCCAGTATCCGGATTAGTATGGCCAGGGAGTTGGAGATGGATATTTCTTATCAGCAGGTTGTGAGTATTGCCAAGATATTGGAGGGCATGCTTGCCCGGGATAGAGATGAGAGTGAGGCCAAGAGGTCTTGAGAGTCTGGCACTTACAGCGGTACTCGTGCCCCAGCTGCAGTTCGACATGGTATGGGTTATGTGAGTCACCCCGTTCATTCAGCTCTTCCAGTCGCCAGTGGTATTCTGGTCCCTTCTAGGCCCCAGAAGCCTTATTATGCACCACTAATATCTAGTGTGCTTCCTGCTCGGGGTGCTTTTAGCGGCCAGTCCAGCAGACTTGGCCCGAGCCAGTCACGCTCTCCGAGAGCTTATTTTGAGTGTGGCGACACTCACCATATGGTGAGGGATTGCCCCAGATTTAGGAGGGGTGCACCTCTACAGACTTCTCAACCATCACATGCTCCACCGGGTCCTCATAGTGTAATTCCAGCACCAGCTACCGCACCACCTCCTCAGCCAGCTCGAGGTGGAGGTCGGGGAGGTCGAGGTCGCCCTAGAAGGGGAGGCCAGGCCTGATATTATGCTCTTCTGGCTCGTATAGAGGCAGTTGCTTCCTACTCTATCATTACAGGTATTGTTCCAGTCTGTCATAGAGACGCGTCGGTATTATTTGACCTAAGATCTACATATTCCTATGTGTCCTTTTATTTTGCCCTGTATTTGGGCGTATCTCGGGATTCTTTGAGTTCCCCTGTTTATGTGTTTACTCCTGTGGGGGATTCTCTTATTTTGGACCGCGTGTATCTATCGTGTTTGATTACTCTTAGTGGTTTTGAGACCAGAGCCGATTTATTATTACTTAGCATGGTAGACTTTGATGTTATCTTGGGCATGGACTAGTTGTCGCCCCATTATGCTATTCTTGATTGTCACGCTAAGACCGTAACGCTGGCTATGCCAGTTTTACCGCGATTTGAGTGGAAAGGTACCTTAGAGTATACTCCTAGTAGAGTTATTTCATTTCTTAAAGCTTAACGAATGGTTGAGAAGGGGTGTGACATGTATCTAGCTTATGTGAGAGATGTCAGTATTGATACCCCTATGGTTGAGTCAGTCCCAGTAGTGAGGGACTTTACAGATGTATTTCCAGCTGATCTTCCAGGCATGCCGCCGGACAGATATATTGATTTTGGCATTGATTTGTTGCCGAGTACTCAGCCCATCCCTATTCCTCCGTATCGTATGGATCCTCATGAGTTGAAGGAATTGAAGGAGCAGTTACAAGATTTTCTTGATAAGGGCTTCATTCAGCCTAGTGTGTCACCTTGGGGTGCTCATGTCTTATTTGTGAAGAAGAAGGATGGTTCTATGCGGAAGTTATTGATTACCGCCAGTTGAACAAAGTTACAGTAAAGAACATGTATCCATTTCCTTGTATTGGTGATTTATTTGATCAGCTACAGGGTGCCAGGGTATTTTCCAAGATTGATTTACGTCCCGGCTATCATCAGTTGAAGATTCGGGAGCCAGATATCTCGAAGACTGCTTTCAGGACTCGGTATGGTCACTACGAGTTCTTTGTGATGTCATTTGGGCTGACCAATGCCCCATAAGCTTTTATGCACTTGATGCACAACGTGTTCCGGCCTCATCTTGACTCATTCGTCGTTGTGTTATTGACGACATTCTGGTGTACTCTCAGACTCGGGAGGATCATGAGCAGCACCTGATGACTGTGCTTCAGACCCTGAGAGAGAAGAGGTTATATGCAAAATTTTCAAAGTGTGAGTTCTAGCTAGACTCAGTGGCATTCTTGGGTCATGTAGTATCGAGTGATGGGATCCAGGTGGATCCGAAGAAGGTGGAAGCAGTGTAGAGTTGGCCTAGACCGTCATCAGCTATGGAGATCTGGAGTTTTCTTGGTTTGGCAGGGTATTACCGTCGTTTTGTAGAGGGATTCTTATCTCTTGCAGCACCTATGACCAGGCTGACCTAGAAGGGTGCTCCATTCGGGTAGATAGAGGAATGTGAGGAAAGCTTTCAGAAGCTCAAGACAGCTTTGACTACAGCCCTAGTATTGGTATTGGCTATAGGTTTGGGGTCTTATACTGTATATTGTGATGCATCGCGGATTGTTCTCGGCACAGTGTTGATGCAGGACGGTAGGGTGATTGCTTACATGTCCAGATAGCTGAAGGTGCATGAAAAGAACTATCCTGTCCATGACCTTGAGTTAGCAACTATTGTTCATGCCTTGAAGATTTGGCAGCACTATTTGTACGGTGTCCCTTGTGAGATCTACACCAATCATAGGAGTTTGCAACATCTGTTTAAGCAAAAGGATCTTAACTTGCGTCAGCGGAGGTGGTTGGAGCTACTTAAGGACTATGATATCACCATTTTGTGCCATCCGGGGAAGGTCAATGTGGTGGCCGATGCTTTGAGTCGTCGGGCAGAGAGTTTGGGGAATTTAGCATATCTACCAGCAGTAGAGAGGCCATTGGCAGTGGATGTTTAGGCCTTAGCCAGCCAGTTTGTGAGATTGGATATTTCTGAGCCGAGTCGAGTATTGGCTTATGTGGTCTCTCGGTCTTCTCTTTATGATTGTATCAGGGAGCGTCAGTATGATGACCCCCATCTGCTTGTCCTTATGGACACGGTTCAGCACGGTGATGCTAAGGAGGTCACTATTGGAGATGATGGTTCATTGAGGATGCATGGCAGGCTATGTGTGCCCAATGTAGATGGATTGCGTGAGTTGATTCACCAGGAGGCTCACAGCTCGCGGTACTCCATTCATCCGGGTGCCGTGAAGATGTATCAGGACTTGAAACATCATTTTCGCTCCCACGGACTCAACGGAGGTTTGACGTAGTTTGGGTGATTGTGGATAGGCTGACCAAGTCAGCTCATTTCATTCCTGTGATGACTACCTATTCTTCCGAGCAGTTGGCTCTAATTTATATCCGCGAGATTATCAGGCTTTATGGCATACCAGTATCTATCATCTCTGACCGGGGTACGCAGTTTACATCACGGTTATAGAGGGATGTACAGCAGGAGTTGGGTACTCAGGTTGAGCTGAGCACAACATTTCACCCTCAGATGGATGGACAGTCTGAGAGCACTATTCAGATACTGGAGGATATGCTTCGTGCGTGTGTGATAGATTTTGGAGGTTCTTGGGATCAGTTCTTACCTCTTGCGGAGTTTGCCTACAATAAAAGTTATGTCACGCCCTAACCTCGGGGAGCGCAACCAGCGCTCAACCGAGTGAACCTGGTCGAGCAAGCCTATTAAACCTTTCCTACCCGACTCATCCATAATACAAAAAGGGATCGCATCATAATTTGTAAAACATGGGAGGAATCAGTTATATAAATATATAAACGTTGCTAGTTCATTTTTCCTTATATACATTATGCCATAGTTGAGTTCCCAAAATACAACTCTATCCAACGACCACCCCAACATACATACATGACCCACATAAACGTCTACGGAGCCTCTAAGAATACAAAAGAGCAACATGACAATGCCGGCAACAAGGCCCCGGCTATACCTCAAAATAGGAAAGCTTATACAAAAGAAGGACTACATGACCCCTGAGAGCAATGAGGCTCACCAAGACTGCTGTGAGGAGAGAAAGAGAGCACCACCTATCTATGATCTGCACTATCTGCAATGGAACCACCTACATCCATTCAAAGATGTAGCGCCCCTGGCAAAAAGGACGTTAGTACTGTCGAATAGTACTAGTATGTAAGGCAAACACCAATCTTAGTAGAATGAATAGTGAAACAAAGAGAAGGCAGTCATAAAAATCAATAAGAGTTTCATTTAAATACAAAGAAAACACCAAGTAAGGGTCACATAGTTTCCAATTCAATCTTTCCATCTTTTTAGATTAATAATCTTTAGTGCCAAAGCCACAACTCACAATGCCATCGTATTTTTACACGGAATCTGGTCTCGGCCCGGCCGACTAAGCCAAGTGAGACATATCCATATCCATAATGTAAATCAATAATTCCAACATAAATACCACCATGTGTACAGCATGGCGTCCGATCTCGGCCCGATCGGCTAAGCCATCTCACTTGAGACATAACCTCTTTCAATTGTTCACTAAATTCACATTTCTTTCCCATCTTTTGTTACATGGCACAAACAGCCTCATTTATTAAGTAGTTCTTGGCACTTGGGAACATTTTACAATTCAAGTCTTTTCCCTTTTTATCCGTTCAAATAACATCATCACATAAGGCATTGCACACATAAGGGAAGGAGCTTGGAAACAACATAATTACGTTCTCAAATAGCATGATGACATGGTAACCATCTAAAATAATTAGGGAACATGAATCTTTCAATCCAACACACTAAGGCAAACAATTCTAGTATGATTAAGTTAGAACTTACACCCATCATTCGGACAACAGGAGTTCGATTCTAGAAAAGAGAGAGTTAGCCATACATACCCCAATTGCGCTTCTTTAGATTCTACAATTATCCGAAACCCTTAGCAACCACAATCTATTTTAGCAATATACAAATTGAACCCAGAATTAGGAAAATGTTCATGGTTCTAGCTCACTTTTCCCCCACACTCTTTATCATACATGCATGTAAGATAAACCACCCTCATACCCATGAAGTATCACCTTAGTACCCCATTATAGCTATGTTTAAAATTAAGAGCTGGGGTGATGAAGTCTTACCTTTTAGGGTGAAGAATGTTGGTGCTTTACTTGAATATTTCCAAGGCTTTGAGTGATGGTTGAAGATCAATTTGATGAAAAATTAGGCCCTCCCTCTAGAACCCTCTCTCTCACTCTAGAAATATCATAAATGAGCTTCAAAATAGACTAAATGGGTATTTTAAAAGAATAGAGGTCGAGTTTTAAATTAAGAAAAATGGTGCCCCGACACAGGTATACAGTCACATATGCGACCACATAATGTTTATGCGGTCCACAAAGTGACCGCAGAAATGGCCCTCAGGGGCCTAAACTTTCGGCTCAGGTATGCGACCAGTATGCGGTCCGCATACTTGTTCTGCGGTCGCATAATGCACCGCAGAACTCCCTCCGTAGAAACCCAATAGGAATTATGCGACCGATATGCGGTCCGCATATCAATTATATGGTCACATAATCGACCGCAAAACTGACCTCAAATAGGCAAAACTTACTGCTTCACTCTGCGACCATTATGCGGTCCGCAGAGTGATTATGCGGCCGCATAATGGGCCGCAGAAATGCTTTCTTCTACGAAACATTTTCCTCTAAGTCCGTAGGGTACTGTTCAGTCCAAAAAGTCCGAACCGCGGCGAGCGATGAATTTTTACTATATTTACGCAAAAATCTATCTTGGCACCACGAAACCCCGAGTTTTGGTAAAATTTTTACGGGTCCTTACATCCTCCCTCACTTAAGATTATTCGTCCTCGAATGAGGATCAAGGTTCACTTAATACAGCTTCAGTTATGCCACATACCATCAGCCCCAAATTTGCCTAACTTCCTAATTTTCTGAAAATTTCGCCAGAGTTTCCTTTGTATTTAGGCCTATCCACTGTCAGAGAGCCCCCGAAGCACACCTTAGCAACATATATAGAATTAAATGACACAACAAAATACAAAATAACACCAACCGAAGCCTCATGGGGACATATAGCTAGAAAGGAGTGTCTTTATATTAGCCGAACAAGTGATACAAATTCTAGGGGAAACAACTTCATAGAACTATTACATGGCTATTCAAACAAATGAGGGTACTTTTCTTTCATTTCATTATTGGCTTCACAAGTGGCTTCTTCGACTTGTTGGTTTCGCCATAACACCTTCACGAATGCAATTTCTTTGTTTCTCAACTTTCGGACCTGCCTATCAAGAATAGCAACCGAAATTTCTTCATATGACAATTCTTCACTAACCTCGATGGTCTCAACCGGCACAATAGCGGACGGATCTCCAATTACCTTCTTCAACATGGACACATGGAATACCGGGTGTACTGATGACATCTTAGGTGGTAGTTCAAGCTTGTACGCCACCTGACCTATCCTTTGAATGATTCTATATGGCCCGACATACCTTGGACTTAATTTCCCTTTCTTTCCAAACCGCATGATCCCATTTATGGGAGACACCTTCAAGAACACCCAATCATCTTCTTTGAACTCTAAGTCTCTGCGACGAACATCCGAGTAGGATTTTTGACGACTCTGAGCAGTTTTCAACCGCTCTTTTATGATATTAACCTTTCCCATATCCTGATGCACAAGGTCTGGTCCTATTAGTTCAGCTTCTCCAACCTCAAACCACCCAATCAGCGATTTACATCTTCTATCATACAAGGCCTCAAACGGCGCCATCTGAATACTGGCATGGAAGCTATTGTTATAAACAAATTCTATGAGCGGCAAATGATCATCCCAGCTACCCTTGAAGTCAAGCACACATGCACGCAACATGTCCTCAAGCGTCTGAATAGTCCGCTCTGCTTGCCCGACAGTCTGTGGATGGAATACCGTGCTAAGATTTACCTGCATACCCAAACCTTGCTGAAACTTCTTCCAGAAATTAACTGTGAATTGGGCCCCTCGATCGGAAATGATGGAAACTGGAGTGCCATGAAGCCTGACTATTTCCTTGTTATACAATTGAGCATATTGTTCCGCAGTGTCGGTGGATTTAACCAGCAAAAAGTGAGCTGATTTTGTGAGTCGATCCATGATCACCCAAATTGAGTCAAACTTACGTGGAGTGCGCGGTAACCCTACCACAAAATCCATGTTGATCATTTCCCATTTCCACATTGGAATTTCTATACTCTAAGCTAACCCACCGGGCCTTTGATGCTCGGCCTTCACTTGTTGATAGTTTGAACATTTTGCCACAAAGTCCGCCACACCCCTCTTCATGTCATTCCACCAGTAAACTTCCTTGAGATCATGATACAGTTTTGTAGAACCTGGGTGCACGGAATATCTAGAAGTATGCACTTCTGCCATGATTCTTTCCCGAAGACCATCTACGTTTGGAACACATAGTCGTCCTTGGTACCGTAATGTACCATCATCCATGCCAAGAGAATAAGCTGTAGTCTTATGTTTATGAATCCCTTCCTTCAGTTGCACTAACACTGGATCACTGTATTGCTTCTCCTTGACCTCTGTCTCAAGCGATGATTCCGCCCTATTCCGCACAATCACTCCCCCTTCACTAGAGTCCATAAGACGAACTCCCAAACCAGCCAACTGGTAAACCTCCCAGGCCAAGGGCCTTTGACATGCCTCCAAGTGAGCCAAACTACCCATATATTTCCGACTAAGAGCATCCGCCACCATATTAGCCTTCCCCGGATGATACAAAATGTTGATGTCGTAATCTTTGAGCAACTCAAGCAACCTTCTCTGCCTTAAGTTCAATTCCTTCTGCTTGAAAATGTATTGGAGACTTTTGTGGTCCGTGAATACATCTACATGGACTCCATACAAATAATGATGCCAAATTTTTAATGCAAAAACCACCGCTGTAAGCTCTAAGTTGAGTTGGATAGTTCTTTTCATGATTCTTAAGCTGCCTTGAAGCATATGCTATAACCTTACTATGTTGCATTAATACACACCCAAGACCGATCCTTGAAGCATCGCAATACACCACAAACCCCTCAGTACCCTCTGGTAGGATCAATACCGGTGCCGAAGTCAATCTTGATTTCAATTCCTGAAAGCTCCTTTCACAAGCATCGGACCACTGGAACTTAACCGCCTTCTGCGTCAATGTATTCAATGGAGAGGCAAGAGTGGAGAACCCCTCCACGAACCTCCTATAATACCCGGCCAAACCCAAGAAACTACGAATCTCTGTTGGAGTAGTAGGTCTAGGCCAATCCTTTACCGCCGCAATTTTTTGAGGATCAACCTTATATCCTTTTCCTGAGATGACATGACCCAGGAATGTAACAGATTCAAGCCAAAATTCACATTTCGAGAACTTTGCATACAAGTGGTGGTGATGAAGAGTCTGTAGAACTGCCCTGAGGTGGTCGACATGTTCCTCTCGACTTCTTGAATATACAAGGATGTCGTCAATGAATACTATCACAAAAGAGTCAAGAAACGGCCTGAAGACTCGATTCATAAGATCCATGAAAGCTGTCGGGGTATTTGTTAGCCCGAAAGACATTACCAAATATTCAAAGTGCCCATACCGGGTTCTGAAAGCTGTTTTCGGAATATCCTACTCCCTTACCTTCAATTGATGGTACCAAGAATGCAAATCAATTTTGGAGAAGAACTTAGCACCTTGTAATTGGTCAAACAAATCATCTATTCTAGGCAATGGGTATTTGTTTTTTATTGTAACTTTGTTGAGTTGCCGGTAATCAATACACATCCTTAACGATCCATCTTTCTTTCTGATAAAGAGAACCGGTGCGCCCCAAGGCGACACACTCGGTCGTATGAAACCTTTCTCTAACAAATCCCTCAGTTGTTCCTTTAGCTCTTTTAATTCTGTCGGCGCCATTCTATAAGGTGGAATAGATATAGGTTGCGTGCCTGGCATCATATCAATCCCAAAATCAATCTCCCTGTCTGGAGGTATTCTGGGGAGCTCATCCAGAAAGACATCGGGGAAATCATTCACAATTGGTACAGATTCAAGGGTAGGCACCTCAACAGTGGTGTCCGTCACTCGGACCAAATGATAAATATACCCCTTCCTGATCATCTTTGTGGCCTTAAGGTAAGAAATAAACCTACCTTTCGGCATAACATTATTCCCCTCCCACTCAACATTTGGCTCGTTAAGAAACTCAAGCCTCATAATTCTGGTCCGACAGTCAAGTTTGGCAAAACATGAATAGAGCCAATCCATTCCCATTATTACATCAAAATCAATCATCCCTAGTTCAATAGGATCGGCCATGGTATCCCGACCACGCACCTTGACAACACAATCCCTATAAATTCGTGTGGCCATAATAGACTTGCCAACCGGAGTAGATACAGAGAACAGCTCATGAAGCTGTTCCGGTTCTATCCCGAAGCTCGTAGCAACATAAGGAGTAACATAGGACAAATAAGATCCTGGATTAATAAGGGCATACACATCATGAGATTGAACAGTCAATATACCTATGATGACATCTGGGGAAGCCTCTGCACTCTGTCGACCACTCATAGCATAGAATCGGCTGGGTCCTCCCGAACTCTGTGCACCACCCCTAGCTGTACCACGCCCTGCGAGTGCTGAAGAGCCTCGAGCTGGAGGATGTGCTAAAGATGTGGCAGTTGTAGGACTGGATGACTGAGCTGTGCCCCTGCCTGCACCCTGACGGGATGCACGACACTCCCTCTGAATATTGCCTTTCATTCCGTATCCGTAATATACTGGCATGTCCAGGTAGCAGACTCCTAAATGTATCCTCCCACACTTAGGGCATGGGGCCCTCTGCTGCTGCTGGAATCTCCCTCCTAATCGACCCTGATGGTGGGACCCCTGCTGACCGCGCCTAAAATGACTCCCTTACTGCTGGCCATGCCCTGATGGCATGGCACTAGCTGAAGACTGAGCATAAGACTGGGATGGCCCTGATGATCCTCCCCGAAAAGATGATCTCCCACCTCCGAATGAATCCCTTAGGTTGCCCACTGATCAGACCATACTACTACTTTCCCGTTCCATCCTGAGCTTTAACTTTCGAGCCTCCCTAGCGTGGGCAAATGCTACCATCCTTCCATAGTTCATGTCAGAATTTAGAGCAGCTGTGGCAGCCTCATTAATAACCAAAGGGCTAAGGCCCTGCACAAATCGACGCACTCTTGCCTCCATCGTCGGCATCATATGAACATCATACTTCGACAGGCGCACGAACTCCATGTGATACTCCCACACATTCCTACTACCCTGTTTAAGGGTCTCAAACTCCACAACATAGTCTGCCTTAGTCTCGGCAGGCAAGAAATGGTCGATGAAGGCATCCGGGAACTTACTCCATCTCGCCGGAGGGCTCCCCTCCTCACGGGAATCTTCCCACATCTCAAACCAGGAATATGCCACCCCTTTCAGACGATAAGAGGCCAACTCTACTCCCTCTACTTCAGTAGCACGCATAACTCGGAGAGTCTTATGCATCTCATCAATAAAATCCTGCGGGTCTGCCCCGGGATCAGTACATGTGAACACTGGAGGGTATAACTGAAGGAACCTGTTTACCCTGGAATCAGAAGAATCCTCTTGTGAGCTAAATAAGGTGGATGCAACATTTGATCTCTGGGCCTGAGAAGCTACTAACTGAGTCAGCATCTGAATAGCTCCCTTAGATCCCCATCAGAAATACCGGGACCTGGAGCTGGGGCTAGAGGTGAAACAAATATATCAACGGGAGGGATTGTGGCACCCTCCACGGGTGTAGGAACTGGGGTAGTCTGTTCTGGAGTAGACGAATCAGGCAATGTGATAGTAGGGGGATTATCCTCACCCACATTATCAAATAAGGGATCAACAGCCAACAACCACCCCACCATACATACATGACCCACATAAACGTCTACGGAGCCTCTAAGAATACAAAAGAACAACATGATAATGCCGGCAACAAGGCCCCGGCTATACCTCAAAATAGGAAAGCTTATACAAAAGAAGGACTACATGACCCCTGAGAGCAATGGGGCTCACCAAGACTGCTGTGAGGAGAGAAAGAGAGCACCACCTATCTACGATCTGCACTATCTGCAATGGAACCACCTACATCCATTCAAAGATGTAGCGCCCCCAGCAAAAAAGGACGTTAGTACTGTCGAATAGTACTAGTATGTAAGGCAAACACCAATCTTAATAGAATGAACAGTGAAACAAAGAGAAGGCAGTCATAAAAATCAATAAGAGTTTCATATAAATACAAAGAAAACACCAAGTAAGGGTCACATAGTTTCCAATTCAATCTTTCCATCTCTTTAGATTAATAATCTTTAGTGCCAAAGCCACAACTCACAATGCCATCGTATTTTTACACGAAATCCGGTCTCGGCCCGGCCGACTAAGCCAAGTGAGACATATCTATATCCATAATGTAAATCAATAATTCCAACACAAATACCACCATGTGTACAGCATGGCGTCCGATCTCGGCCCGATCGGCTAAGCCATCTCACTTGAGACATAACCTCTTTTAATTGTTCACTAAATTCACATTTCTTTCCCATCTTTTGTTACATGGCACAAACAGCCTCATTTATTAAGTAGTTCTTGGCACTTGGGAACATTTTACAATTCAAGTCTTTTCCCTTTTTATCCATTCAAAGAACATCATCACATAAGGCATTGCACACATAAGGGAAGGAGCTTGGAAACAACATAATTACGTTCTCAAATAGCATGATGACATGGTAACCATCTAAAACAATTAGGGAACATGAATCTTTAAATTCAACACACTAAGGCAAACAATTCTAGTATGATCAAGATAAAACATACACCCATCATTCGGACACCGGGAGTTCGATTCTAGGAAGAAGAGAGTTAGCCATACATACCTCAATTGCGCTTCTTTAGACTCTACAATTATCCGGAACCCTTAGCAACTACAATCTATTTTAGCGATATACAAATTGAACCCAGAATTAGGAAAACGTTTATGGTTCTAGCTCACTTTCCCCCCACACTCTTTATCACACATGCATGCAAGATAAACCACTCTCATACCCATGAAGTATCACCCTAGTACCCCATTATAGCTATGTTTGAAATTAAGATCTGGGGTGATGAAGTCTTACCTTTTAGGGTGAAGAATTTTGGTGCTCTACTTGAATATTTCCAAGTCTTTGAGTGATGGTTGAAGATCAATTTGATGAAAAATTAGGCCCTCCCTCTAGAACCCTCTCTCTCACTCTAGAAATATCATAAATGAGCTTCAAAATAGACTAAATGAGTGTTTTAAAGGAATGGGGGTCGAGTTTTAAATTAAGAAAAATGGTGCCCCGACACAAGTATGCGGTCACATATGCGACCACATAATGGTTATGCGGTCCGCAAAGTAACCGCAGAAATGGCCCTCAGGGGCCTAAACTTTCAGCTCAGGTATGCGACCAGTATGCGGTCCGCATACTTGTTGCGGTCGCATAATGAACCGCAGAACTCCCTCCACAGAAACCCAAGAGGAATTATGCGACCGATATGCGGTCCGCATATTGATTATGTGGTCGCATAATCGACCGCAAAACTAACTTCAAATTGGCCAAACTTACTGCTTCACTCTGTGGCCATTATGTCGTCCGTAGAGTGATTATGCTGCCGCATAATGGGCCGCAGAAATGCTTTCTTCTGCTAAACATTTTCCTCTAAGTCCTTAGGGTACTTTTCAGTCCAAAAATTTTGAACCACGGCGAGCTTAGGAATCTATCTTGGCACCATAAAACCCCAAGTTTTGGTTAAAATATTTACGGGTCATTACAAGTTATGAGTCGAGCATCCAGATGGCACCGTATGAGGCTCTGTATGGTAGGCGGTGTCGGTCTCCAGTGGGTTGGTTCGAGCCGGGAGAGGATAGATTATTTGGTACAGACTTGGTTCAAGGTGCCCTGGATAAGGTGAAGGTGATTCAGGATCGACTTCGCACAGCCCAGTCCTGACATAAGAGTTATATGGATCAGAAGGTTCGCGATGTTGCATTCATGGTTGGAGAGCAGATCTTGCTCCGGGTTTCGCCTAGAAAGGGCGTTATGAGGTTCGGGAAGAAGGGAAAGCTGAGCCCAAGGTTTATCGGCCCATTTGAGGTGTTGTGACGTGTTGGGGAGGTTGCTTATGAGCTTGCCTTGGCTCCCAGTCTTGCAGAGGTTCATCTGGTATTCCATGTTTCTATGCTCCGGAAGTATCACGGTGATCCGTCTCATGTGTTAGAATTCAGCTCAATACAGTTGGACAAAGATGTATCTTATGTTGAGGAGCCAGTGGCTATTTTGGACAGGCATGTTTGAAAGCTGAGGTCAAAGAACATTGCTTCCGTGAAGATTCACTGGAGGGGTCAGCCGGTCAAGGAGGCGACTTGGGAGACCGAGCAGGATATGCGCAGCTGTTATTCTCATCTTTTCACCACTTCAGGTATGTCTTTATGCTTGTTCGACGACAATCGATTGTTTTAACAGGGGGAGGATGTAACAACCCGGCCGACCATTTTGAGAGAAATAGCCCCTATCATGTATTAACTGCTTCCCCTATATCCTTTTCTACTTATGTGACTTGCCGGACGGTTTTGTTTTTGGTTTCAGAGTATTTTGGGATACTTAGTCCCTAAACGGAAGCTTAAGCCTTAGGATTTTGACCATAGTCGGGACTGTGTGAAGACGACTCCGGAATGGATTTTCGTCGGTTCAGTTAGATCCATTGGGTGATTTTGGACTTAGGAGCTAGTCCGGAATGTGAATTGGAGGTCTGTAGCTGAGTTAGGCTTGAATTGGCGAAAGTTGAGTTTTGGAGATTTTGATCGGGAGTGAACTTTTTGATATCGGAGTCGGATTCCGATTTTGTAAGTTGGAGTAGGTCCGTAATGTTGAATATGACTTGTGTGCAAAATTTGAGGTCAATCGGACGTGGTTTGGTAGGGTTCGACATCAGTCATAGAAATTTAAAGTTTCAAGTTCATTAAGTTTGAATTGGAGGGTGATTCTTGTTTTTAGCATTGTTTGATGTGATTTGAGGGCTCGACTAAGTCCGTATGGTGATTTAGGACTAGTTGGTATGTTTTGTTGAGGTCCCGGGGGCCTCGGGCTCGGGTTGATTTCGGATGGTTAACAGATAAAATTTGGTTTTGGGAGAATAACTGAAGCTGCTGCACCTGGTGTAATCACACCTGTGCAACATTGACCACAGGTGCGAGCCCGCAGAAGCGATCCAATGGACGCATGCGCGGTTTGGAAGGAAGAGTTCAGAGGTTGCAGGTGCGTAGGTATAACCGCATCTGCGCATCCACAGATGCGGAAGATGGATCACAAAAGCTGAAGATGCCAGGGCGTGAGGGATCGCAGAAGCAGAAGAATTCCGTAGGAGCGGGCGTTTCAGGTACGACTATGGGCCGCAGGTGCGAGATTTCTGACAGAACACTTAAATGCAAGGGTTCGCGATTTTTGCTCATTTTTAACATTTTGAGCTTGGGTTTGGCGATTTCTTGAGAGCGTGTTTGAGGGATTTCTTGAAGTAAGTCCCTTGTGCTTATTTTTGATCAATAATCTTGCTTCCCCATTTATTTTTCCACCTAGTTAGTGTGTATTTAAGGTGGAATTTGGGGGTTAAGACTAGGGATTTGGAGAGTTTGATTTGAGAATTTGAAGGATCATTTGGTGTCAGATTTTAGTAAATTTGATATGGTTAGACTCATGAGTTAATGGGTGTTCATATTTTGTGACTTTTACTCGATTCCGAGACGTGGGCCCTGGTCGAGCCTATTATAGTTGTATTTATGATATGTAATTGTGTTTGGTTAGATTTGGGCCATTGGGAGTCAGATAATCGAGGAAAGGGCATTCTTACGGATTGATTGAGCTTGGTTCGAGGTAAGTGGCTTGCCTAACCTTATGTGGGGTAAATCCCCTTAGAATTTGGTAATGTTATGATATGTGAGCACCGTGTACGTGAGGTGACGAGTACGTACACAGGCTATTTGTTGTAAAACCTGATTTATTATACTGAGTAGTAACCTGTTTTTCCTTTAATTTGAGTGATACCGTTTAAATGAGTATTAGTCAGTTTTCATTCATAATTGAGCTATTCCAATATGTGTAGTTATCTTGTTTAGTCTAATATCGCATGTCTACGTACTTTACCTACTTATTTGAACTCTGTGAAGCATGCCTAGTTGATTTCCTATTTGTTTTCTTGTTCTTTATCGGTTTAACTGTAGAAATCTTGTTGTTAACTGTCATATTTATCAGTTGAGCTGTGTGTTTATTTTGAGACTACGAGGCGGTTCCTCAGGAGTTCTCCCTACATATTTACTTTTGAGACTACGAGGCGGTTCCTCGGGAGTTCTCCCTGTACATTTAATTTTGAGACTACGAGGCAGTTCCTCGGGAGTTCTCCCTGTATATTTACTTTTGAGACTATGAGGCGGTTCCTCGGGAGTTCTCCCTGCACATTTACTTTTGAGACTACGAGGCGGTACCTCGAGAGTTCTCCCTGTATATTTATTTTGGGACTACGAGACGGTATCTCAGGAGATCCCCTGTTGTTTACCCATGTGTGTTGTACTGATGCCTCGCTATATTTCCTTTTGTTAAATTCTAGTCTCTTATTATACTGTATATTCTCCTGCTTTATTTATTATATACCAGTGGGCCTGACCTTACCTCGTCACTACTTGACCGAGGTTAGGCTTGGCACTTACTAGCTACCGTTGTGGTGTACTCATGCTACTCTTTTGCACATGTTTTTGTGTGCAGATCCAGGTACTACTTATCAGCCCCGCTATTAGATGAGAGTGCTTGCTGCTGTACGGAGACTTCAAGGTACATCTGCCGCGTTCGCAGAACTCGGAGTCCCCCTCTAATCTCTCCTATGTCATTTACCTTACGTACTTCTTTTGTTAGAATCTGGTGTATAGAGATACTAGTTCCTTCTGTAGCTTGTGACTTACGATGTTTTGGGTTTTGGGAAGATTGTGTATTTATAGAGTATTGGTTATGGTACATGCCGAGCGGCATTTTTACTAGTTATTCAGTTATCCACTACTGTTAGTTGTCAAGTTTTACTTTGTTTTGTTATTTTTCGCAATTTGTTAGGCTTACCTAGTTAAAGAGACTAGATGCCATGACAAAGTTACACAGAGGGAGTTTGGGTCATGACAAGTTGGTATCAGAGCTCTAGGTTCATAAGTGTCGTGAGTCACAAGTTGGTTTATTAGAGTCTCGCGGATCGGTACGGAGATGTATGTACTTATCTTCGGAAGGCTATGTATCTGTTAGGAAAAACATTATACTTCTTTGATTCGTTGTCGTGTGAAATTTGTTGACATCAAAAATTCTAAACTTCTGTATTCTATTCTCTCACAGATGGTGAGGACACGTACAGGCAGATCTGATGACCAGGCACCTGCGCCCCCTGCTAGAGCAGCGAGAGGCCGGGGCCAAGGTAGAGGCCGAAGACGTCCACGCGGTGCAGCCAGAGCACCCGCACGAGCTGCTACAGAGGAGCCCCCAGTAGCTCCAGCTGGAGGGCAAACACCTGAGATACCTGTTACTGCACCAACTCTCCAGGAGATTCTAGCCCAGTTTCTGAGCATGTTCAACACCTTAGCTCAGGCTGGATTGATTCCACCTGGTCCTGCCATTTCTCAGGCCGGGGGAGAAGCACAGACTCCCATCGCCGATACTACAGAGCAGCGGTTTCAGGCCGACCAGGTTCCAGAGATTATACCGATGTAGCCGGTAGCTCCAGTTCAGCATGAAATTAGGACATCCGCTTCTGAGGCGGAGCAGCTCAAACTTGAGAGGTACAAGAAGTACCACCCACATACCTTCAGCGGATTGGCTACGGATGATGCTCAGGGTTTTTTGGAGGAGTGTCATCTTATTCTCCGTACTATGAGCATAGCAGAGATGAGTGAGGTTTCTTTTACCACCTTCGAGCTTAGATGAGTAGCCTATTAGTCGTGGCGTGCTTATGAGTTGAGTAGTCCAGATAAGGCAGCTTCACTTACATAGACTCAGTTCTCGGACATGTTTTTGAGAGAGTATGTCCCTTAGAGCCTCAGGGACTTATGGCGCGCAGAGTTTGAGCAGCTACGCCAGGGTGCTATGACTGTGTCAGAGCATGCAGTCCACTTCAGTGATTTGTCCCGACATGCACCAGCCTTGGTTGCCACAGTTCGAGAGAGGATTCGATGGTTTATTGAGGGACTCCACCCCAGTATCCGGATTAGTATGGCCAGGGAGTTGGAGATGGATATTTCTTATCAGCAAGTTGTGAGTATTACCAGGAGATTGGAGGGCATGCTTTCCTGGGATAGAGAGGAAAGGGAGGCCAAGAGGTCTCGAGAGTCTGTCACTTATAGAGGTACTCGTGGCTAGCATTTGTTATGCTAAGAAATTGCCATTACTTGTGGCTAGCATTTATTATGCTAAAAATAAATTGCGATTACTTGTGTCTTTCTTGTACAACTTGTTTCTACAGGGCTGGCTGTGCAGTCCCCGGTCTCGATGATACATTTAGTTTCTGAATTTTCATTTCCCGGTTGACATGGTAGTCAATGTTGCCGTATCCTCATATCATTCCCCCTAGTGTTTGAATGAGAAGAATGCGAATTGGAACACTAGAAGTCTTGTCTCTTCAAATATTCCATCAATGAATTGCTAGACAGTCCTTAATTTGGCAACATACCTTACTTCCCCTTAGGAATCCATGATATCGAGTGAAAGAAAATCTAACAATCCTCTAGCAGTTTGTGC
Source organism: Nicotiana tomentosiformis (assembly GCF_000390325.3). Classification (NCBI taxonomy): domain Eukaryota; kingdom Viridiplantae; phylum Streptophyta; class Magnoliopsida; order Solanales; family Solanaceae; genus Nicotiana; species Nicotiana tomentosiformis. The sequence continues at coordinate 56,821,633 of NC_090813.1, read as the reverse complement.
TCGTGAACGGTCGGGGAACCTCTATTTGGTAGCAAACTTAACTTCCTAGTGGGAATTTTCTATCGAACCAAAGATTATCTAACCGTCCCCGAGTAGAAGCTTGTTTGTTTGCATTTGCTATCAAAGGTTTTATCACTGTTGTCTTCGTAGTATGCTTTCTATCGTTGCCTCATTAAAAACCTTGCCAGAAAAACCCAATTGGGACAAAAACTGAACGAAGGGAAAAAGAGTACAACACATACTTTCCGCTTGAGTAATGTTCATCAACAATAATATCTTTTGAGGTATGCCACGTTCCAGTTGTTAGGCAACTTGCCTCCATTCTGGTTCTCCAACCCGTATGAACCTTTCCCAGTGATAGCTGAAATACGGTAGAGTCCTTCCCACATTGGACCTAGCTTCCCTGCGTTGAGCTCCACGGTATTTTGGGTTACTTTCCTCAGAACCAAATCTCCTACTTTGAAATAACGGAGGCTGGCCTTCGATTATAATATCTCTCCATTCTCTGCTTTTGAGCTGCCATTCTTACATGTGCCAAGTCCCTGCGTTCCTCGAGCAGTTCCAAGTTGATTAACATTGTTTGTTGTTCGATTCTTCATCTGCCCGAAAATATCTCAAAGTGGGTTTGCCCACTTCCACCGGGATTAGGGATTCAGCACCATACATAAAGGAAAAAGGAGTTTCTCCTGTGCTCGATTTGGCTGTTGTTCGGTAGGCCCATAGAACTTCGGACAATTCTTCGGGCCATTTACCTTTTGTTGCTTCCATCATTTTCTTGAGGTTTTGAATAATCACTTTGTTTGTTGACTCCGCTTGACCGTTTGCGCTCAGATGATAAGGAGAAGATGCGATCCTCTTTATCTTCAAATCTTTGAGGAACTTTGTAGCTTTTGCACCGATAAACTATGACCCATTGTCGCATGCTACCTCTTTTGGTATTCCTAATCTACAAATTATATTTTCCCACAGGAAATCCACCACTTCACGTTCTACGATCTTCTAATAAGGACCTGCTTCCACCCATTTAGAAAAATAGTTAGTCAGAATTAAAAGAAACCTTACCTTTTCAGGCGCCAGTGGCAGCGGTCCGACGATGTCCATCCCTCATTTCATAAACGACCATGGGGATATAACCGAGTGTAAGGGTTCTGTCAGTTGGTGTACTAGTGGTGCGTAGCGTTGGCACTTATCACATTTTTGTATGAAGTCTTTGGCGTCTTGTTCCATACGAGGCCAGTAATATCTTGCTCGTACCAACTTCAGCACCAAAGAATCTACGCTCGAGTGATTGTCGCATATCCTTTCATGGACTTCTCTCATGACATAATTAGCTTCTGACACTCCTAAGCATCGGGCCAGCGGGCCTTGGAAGGATTTTCTATACAATTGGCCTCTCTTGAAGCTATAACAAGCAGCTTTGGCGCATAACGCCCATGATGCTTTGGGATCTTTGGGTAACTTCCCATGCTCGAGATAGTCAATTATTTCATTTCTCTAGTCCTAGACCAGACTAGTTGAATTTACCTCATAGTAACCATCTGTATCCAGGACTGAGTTTATCAGTTGCATTATCGTCCCGGACTCCGATCCCTTTATTTCTGTCGATGATCCAAATTTTACTAATGCATCCGCTTCTGTGTTATCCTCCTTCAGGATATGAGTAGTTGACCATTCCCGGAATCGTTCCAAAAGAGCCTAGACCTTTACCACGTATTGTTGCATACGTTTTTCTTTGGTATCAAAGATCCTGTAAACATGATTTACCACCAGCTGCGAGTCACATTTGATTTCGATAACCTCGAAACTAAGTCCCTGGGCTAATTCGAGCCCTGCAATCAAAGCTTCGTACTCTACTTCATTGCTAGTTAAAAGGATCATTCTGATGGCTTGCCTTAAGATTTCCCCCGAAGGCGTGATTAAGACTCTTTCGAGTCCTGACTCTTTTACGTTGGAAGCTTCATCCATAAATAAGGTCCAAACCCCCGATGTTGATTCCGACACCATTACTGCCTCCTTGGTTGCCAGAAACAGTAGTGCCAAACTGAAATCGGCCACAAAGTCAGCCAAGACTTGTGACTTAATTGCAGTCCTTGGTTTATATTATTTGTCGAACTCACTCATTTCGACAGCCCATTTGGCCAATCTGTCCGAGATCTCGAGTTTATGGAGGATGTTCTGCAAAGGAAAAGTAGTCACCACAACTATCGGGTGGCATTTGAAGTAGGGCCTCAGCTCCCGAGTAGCGACTTCGAGAGCTAAGGCCATTTTTTCCAAATGTAGGTATGATGGTAGGCTATAATCTCGTATTTTAGTCGCTTATTACACTTCAATTTATTGTACTTTAATTGAGTTTGAGCTTTAATCACTAGTATTTTGCACTAATTATGGGTTTTATGCTTTGTAGGAGTGATTCAGAGTTATGTAGATGTTATGGAGCTAATTCGAGTGATTTGAAATTTTGAAGACTGAGTAAAAGCCCAAGGGATTAAGCGGGGATCGAGATGGGGAGTCGAGGACTACATCTGGATATCAAAAATCAAGGAAAAATCTGGACTCTGAGAAATTTCCACAGCCGCGGCGCGGCGCGGCTACCCAATTTTCCTGATGTCTGTCAGAATAAGCTCTCTGAAGTTTCCCACAACTGCCCCGCGTGGCGCGTCGCCGCATGCGGCACGCTTGTGCAATTTTTACAGAGTTATTATCCTAGTTCGCGCAGGAAAATGTATTTTCGTCTAGGCCCGACCCTACTTAGTATAAATACATGTAAAAATATTATTTTATAGACTTTTGACACATCTAAGACCTAAGGATGCTAGAGAGAAGGCGGAGAAGTGAAAACACAAGGAATTCATCATTCAAACCTCACTCAAGACAAGAGTTTGGATCGTTTTATGCTTTTCTTTATATTTATGATGAATTACTCCATATCTATGGAGTAGTTCTCTTTAGGCTTTTATGGATTTGGTGTCTTGATACTTGTCACACCTCTTTTTTTTCCACGCAACCCTATTACGAGGTTGAGTTAGAAGAGTTTTTCCAATTAAATTGATGATTTGAAAAGAGATTATTTATTATTTGGAGTCGCCACTTGGAATTGAGTTGTGGTGTTCCAAGTCACCTTTTATTTTAATCCCTCATCAAACGAAAGATTTGACTCCTTATTTATAGTCTACGAAAATAGAAGATTGAGTAAGAAATTCTATTGACCGAGGGGAAGGTGTGAGGCATCCCTCGAGTCTCGTGGTTCTAGCACGGTTGCTTTTATTGACTTATGTCCGGCTTAAATCAATTCTTGGCTATTCTTGTATTTTATTGATTATGGTTTTCCTATTACCACTTAACTAATTATTATATTTTATTAATTGTTTGGACCCAGATGAGATACACACATAAGGTATTTCTTTGAAGTTAGATGTTAAACCAAGGTACGAAATGTACACATGGTTAAAACATAATTATTTTAAATTTAATGGTATCAAGACACGGGAATGCGCTCATGATCCTTTTATCACTTAAGAATATCAATCCAAGGTTCGGATATGAACACATGTGCTAATATTTAAAGTACATCTAAAAATTTTCTAGCGTTTTAGAATATTTCAATTATTTTTGTCTCTTTCAGATTCGAAATATTTATTTGTATAATTTTATTATTATTACTTATTGCAACGAGTCTTATATTAGTTCATGACTCATCTCGCCGCCTTATTAGTACTTTTTCTTTAACGATAGGCCTAAACTCTTATGTCGGCCCAAGCTTTTTCCTATTAGGCGAAGTCAAATGAATCAACTATTACTAGTCAATTATTATGTCTAATTATTTAAAAACTTTCTTGCGCCGTTCTTTGACAGAATAAAAATATTGATACAAGCAAACAACTTAACGCCAACAAATATAAAATTTAACTATTAAATACATGATAAATATTAAACAAAATGACACTAAACACTAGATTATAATCTAAACTCTTAAGATGTGGATATGTCCGAGAATAAAAAAGAAAACTAAGAAATATAAACTAATAAAATCATATTACTAACTAAGCTACATACATAAAGCTTTGAACTAAACTATAAAGAAATTTTACCACACAAACGTTGTTGATCCGATGAAATAACACACAATATATATATATATATATATATATATATATATATATATATATATATATATATATATATATATATATATATATATATATATATATAAAAAGGAAAAAAAATGAAATGAGAAAAAATATTGTATTCTTATATTCATCTTTAATAAAAGTACTTCAAATCTTAATTTTACTAATTAAACTACACTAAAATTAATTATTGACCTAGATAATATTGTCATTTGATACAATTTTAAAATGTAACTTTATGACTCAATCCCCAAAGTAGCGTATAAATTAAATAATTCTCCAAATGATAAAAGAATGTACTGAAAATTAAAGCATAATGTGAACTCTCTTTATGTTCTCTGAAATTTCCAAACATTTGAAGTCTACGACCTCAATCGCCATTATATTCTATCAGATAAACAAATTTGACTAAATATTGGTTCTCGTCCATCCCACTAATGGATTAACATGGAAATGAATTTCAAGAAAATATTATTGGATACTAGTTAGAATCTAAGCAAAAAATCATAACAACTTTCAGTACCATGATTGACACTAAAGTTAAGAAATTTAAATAACATAGAGATGCAATTCTGTCAATAATTAAAAGTTCAAGCATCCAAAACTGTAAGTATTTCTTTTCATAAATTATTTTATTATCTTTTACCAACTTTTAACTCAAATTACTAACACTTAAAGGAATAAAAATAAAAATAAAAGAGTAGAAAGAAACCTAGGGATGCAAATCCTCTTCAATATACGATAGAAAGAACTTCCGGAACAAGTTTATAATGCCGAAAATCCAAGCTAAATATAGCAGCAATTAGAGTTAGAAATCGCAATAAGAACTGAAACCCTCGAGTGAAATCGGAATCCTTACAGTGACCCGAATATTGTCTCGTATATTAGCCTCTATCTAGATTCCATGTATTCTTCCTAAGTTTCCTTTTTTTAAAGATGAAGAAGTGAAATCCTCTCTTAAAAGCTAATGTATTCTCTCAATATTTTCTCTCTTGAGTATTTTTCCACTCTTTTCTTTTCTGTTCCCTCTCCCTTTTTGTTGTCTTCGTCCGTCCCTTTTATAAAGAATAACAGTGGTAGTTATCAAGTCTTGTGCCAAGGAGTTAAAGCGAGGAAGTGGGATTGAGGTTCAAAAGGGAATTGAGACGTGAGGTGTGTGCTGAAGTAGATTGACGAGAAATGGAAGGGATTTAGGAAGTTAGTTATCATTTTTTATCTTTTATGAGAGTAAATCACATGAATATGGAGGTGTATATTAGAGTCATCGGGTGAGTGGAATCTCTTTTAAGCTTTTTTTTCTTTCTCTTTTTTTTTATTTCCTTTTAGAACTAAAATTCAATTAAAATATTTAGACAAAAATATTAATTAACTAACTCTGATTAACAACAAAAAAGATATATATATATATATATATATATATATATATATATATATATATATATATATATATATATATATATATATATATATATATAAGTCTTTATGTGATTCGGGTGCCTCAATTAATTTAATACCTTTGTCTATTTACAGGAACCTGGATAATGAGATTGGAGAGATAAGGTCTGCAACAATATCTTTGCAACTGGCAGACCAAACAACTATAATATCTGAGGGGATAGTGGAAGATATCTTAGTTTGGGTAGATAAGTTCGTATTTCTAGTAGATTTCATAGTGGTGAAGATGGAAGAGAACAAAGAGGTCCCCCTTATCTTAGGAAGACTATTCTTAGCAACCGGTAGAGAAATATTTATATACATGATAGAAAACCTATGCCTAGAGTGGGTGAAGAGGTTGTGACATTCGAGATGAATGTAGAGATGGGGGTGATAGAGGAGAAGCCAACTGCAAGCTGCATTGGTTCGAGCGCGTGGAATGGAGCCCGACTTCGACTCAGACCCCGACTGAAAATTCAGAAAAATTTCCTTTACCTTATGCTTTTTAATTGTGTATCATGGGGACATGCCAAATGTTAATGAGTGGGGCGGGAAAAATTGTATGTTGTATGTATCTGTGTTTTATGCCTTGTAGGAGTGATTCCGAGCTATGTAGCTAATTCGAGTGATTTGGAGCTTTGAAGTCTGAGTAAAAACCTAAGGGATTTAGTCGGGATCGCATTCTAGGGTCGAGTACTACATCTGGTTATCAAAAATCAAGGAAAAAGTTGAACTCTGAGAAATTTCCATAGCTGCGCCGCGTCGCGCCGCAGATGCCCAATTTTCCTGAAGTATGTCAAAATAAGCTTTCTGAAGTTTCCCACAACCGTCCTGCGTGGTGCGTCGCCCCATGCGGTGCACCTGTGCAATTTTTACAGAGTTATTATCCCAGTTCGCGCAGGAAAAGGTGTTTTCATCTAGGCCCGACCCTACTTAGTATAAATACATGTAAAAATATTATTTTATGGACTTTTGATACATCTAAGACCTAAGGAGGCTAGAGAGAAGGTGGAGAAGCGAAAGCACAAGGAATTAATCATTTAATCCTCACTCAAGATAAGAGTTTGGATCTTTTTATACTTTTCTTTATATTTGTGATGAATTACTCCATATATATGGAGTAGTTCTCTTTAGGGTTTGATGGATTTGGTGTCCTGATACTTATTTGTGGATAATTAACTCTAGTTTTTATGTATTGAATCATTTTGGATGTTTTAACCGGTGTAAAACAAATGCATCACTATACCCATCAGCCAACATGAGTGAGAAATCATGAATGATGTGATACTGTACAACATGAGGAAAATACATCTCTATGCATGTATGTCATGTATGCATGTCAATGCAATGTATCTTAGAGATGAACTTATATGCATATTCTCAGAGTATCAATTCACTCAGTACTCCCCATCACTCAGTCCTCACAGTCACTCAGTCCTCACAGCCACTTAGTCCTCATAGTCACTCAATCCTCCCAATCGCTCGGCACTCTCACTCAGTAGGTACCTGCGCTCACTGGGGATGTGTACAGACCCCGGAGGGGCTCCTTCAGCCCAAGCGCTATAATCTGTACGGACAACTCACATGCTGCACGGACAACTCACGTGCTATAGTATCAATATATGTATCCGCACGGACTACTCACGTGCTATAATAAGCCAATCTGGCTTGCTACGACGTGCAGTCCGATTCCATAATAATAAAGTATATAAAGCCAATATGGCCTGCTGCGGCGTGCAGCCCGATCCCATAATTATCCTCACAATCAGGTCCTCGGCCTCACTCAGTCAAATCTCTCCAGTCTCTTTCTCATGGGCTCACAATGTCATGAAAATAGCCCGAAAATGATGATATGTTGTATAAATAAATAACAAAAGAGACTGAGATATGATATGTAATGACCTATGTGGGTCCCAATAATACTGGCACGTAGCCTAAACATATTTTTTTAATATGATTCTCAGCTCAATTTCTGTAACATATAAAACTGCATAGAAAATGCCAAGATTATTTGACTACAAATTTCCATGGAAACAATTATGTCACAATTTCTATGGTTCATGCCCACACGCCCGTCACCTAGCATGTGCGTCACCTTCAAACAATTCATATAATACGTATATTCAGGGTTTATACCCTCAGCTCCAAGATTAGAAGAGTTACTTACCTCAATCACGCTATCTCAATCCAATAGTAGAACTTTTCCCCGATTATCCAACTCTGAATGGCTTGAATCTAATCACAAGTAGTTCGATACAATCAACACAAGCTATCGGAATCAATTCCAAATGATAAAGGGCGGATCTTTAATTAAAACCCCCGAAGCCAACCATACTTGAAACTTACGGGGACATTATGGAATTCGATTCTAAGAGAGAAAATTTAGCCAACACACCCGAAATGCACCCCCTTAATAATACTACAACAATCAACTACACTAATCAACTTCAATGTATGATATCAACATCCCATGGGACCAACATTTGTAACAATTCCATGGTTTAGGCCATTTAGACAATTTATCAAACACCTGGCAGGCATAAATTTCTACATCTCATAATCATAGAATTAGTTCATCCAATTACCACCATTTTCCAACAATTTATACCACCATCATTTTCTAACAATTTATACTCCAAACATCACATGTGTGACCAACTATTCACACCCACCCAACAAAATTCCATCAAATAATCACTTTTCAATCTTTACAATGGTTATGCATTAAAATAGGAAATTTATGGCTTCTAATCACCATACCATGATTTATAATACTTGATTCATACTCATATTTCCATAATAAATCCGTACATGTAAGTCTAAGGGTGTAGAACAACCTTTTTGGAAGAGATCTTGCAAAACCCTCCTTTGAGTTCTTGAAGATCTAAGGATTTCATGGTGGATTGAGTTAGTTTTATGATGGAATGAAACACCAAATTATAGGGATTACTCACCTTGAAGATGAAAGGAGTTAAAGCTCTTGAGAGAGTGGAGGAAAACCCCAAAGTTCGGCCAAGAAAAATGGGGGAAATGAACCCCCGAATTGACTTAAAAATACTTCAGGTGGGGGTAGCGTGCTAGTGCCAGCGCCAACTTCTATATTTCACTCATTTTTCAAACTTGCTGAGAGGGCTGGCGTGCTACAATTCGCGCGTTGCACGGACTCTAGCACACTCCCAGTGGTTTTCTTTTCCATTTCTTGCTTCTCTACTCACCCTCATTTGATACCTTGCTATGATATAGATCCGAAACCATCCCTCATACGAACTTAGTCGAGCCTTCAAATCACCTCAAACAATGCTAAAACCATGAATCATACCCTAATTCAAGCCTAATGAACTTTGAAATTTTAAATTTCTACAAACGATACCGGAACCTATCAAATCAAGTCCGATTGACCTCAAATTTTTTACACATGTCATAAATGACATAACGGAGGTATTTCAATTTTCAGAATCGGCTTCCGACCCCGATATCAAAAAGTCAACCCCCGGTCAAACTTCCCAAAAATTCAACTTTCGTCATTTCAAGCCTAATTCCACTACAGACCTCCAAATAATTTTTCGGACAAGCTCCTAAGTCCAAAATCATCATACGGAGCTATTAGAATCATCAAAACTCTATTCCGGGGTCGTTTATACATTAGTCAACATCCGATCATTATTTTAACTTAAGCTTTCCATTAAGAGACTAAGTGTCTCAATACATTCCGAATTCTCTCCGGACCCGAACCAATTACCCTAGCAAGTCATACAACAATAATAAAGCATAAATTGAGCAGTAAATGGGGGAATGGGGTTATAATACTCAAAACGACCAGTCGGGTCATTACATTCTCCCCCACTTAAATATACGTTCATCCTCGAACGTGCCAAGAGTTGTTTCCAAGCCATCAAATCACTGTTCCATCTTACCACACACGTACCCGGGGGTGATCCCACGTCACCATAATCCACATAGGCCACTGAAAATTCTTAATTTAACCTTAGCCCAAAAATCTTGGAATTCAATTCCCAACCTTCAGAATTTCTTTTCAAGACAGAAATCTTTCATTTACACACTGTATGAGTCTGAACAAGCTGCATCGAGCTATAACTATGATCACGAATATAATCACCAAGCATATCACACAACTCACATGCTCGTAGCACAATTCCTGATCACGGTAACTACTCCAAACCAATCAAGTACTAGCATTAAACCCCATATCGAACAAAACCTCATCCCAACACCTTCGTACACTGTTGATAATAAAAGAAACACGCAGAATCTCGTAACCCCTTATCAGATCAACAAGTCATGGAGATCTCTCACCCCAACTATAACCATAATCACTTTCTAAGCTGACTTTCAATATTATACTCCCGAATATACCGTAATCAAACCTGATAGCACCCGTTCTAGGTCCAATGACCTTATATTATTAAACACAACTATCCTAAAGACACGCCACATCAATATAACTCCAGCCACAACTGCGCAATCCGTGTACCCAATATGGGAGCTGTCTCAAGGAGGAAAACCATATTGCAAGTTCAACAAGCACCACCACAACCACAATGTTGCAACCAACTCCCCAAATTTCGTGAAGAAGATAACCGTAGGCGCATGTGCACAATTATAGAGGAAGGAAATTAATGAATCAGATAAATTATCATGGAAATAAAATTCCCACACATGGAACGGATAACTCACGTGCCTATAATATGAATCGCCTGGCATGGTCACAGGCCTTCAGTCCCAGCATATCATACATGAGCAATTTAACAAGTACACTTGTATATGATAATGAAATAAGATTCTCATGCTCCTAGGCTGGTATAAATAACACGTTATAGTGTAAGCATGTGCAAAGTATGCTATCACGCTTCAAATTGGATTTTTAACGCAGAAATAGTAACTACCCCGTTTATTTAGGGAATTAGCCTCTTTGTAACCTCAAGTGTAGCCCTGATAATTCTCAACAAAGGTAAGAATACGAGAAACATTATAACTTTACGTTTAACAGTCAACTCTAGGCATATCATAGCCTAAGCATCCTTTCGAGTATAAATACCTGCCCCAATGCCCGCACATTGGCTCAAACCTCACATATATGCACACTTATAACACGTAGCTATCACAAATAATTAACGCAACTAGTGCATCCATTGAGTTAAAATAAAATACTCACCTTAAATAGGCTGCAACCTGAAATAATATACTTCTGAGAAATCTCAGTCTCCAAATTCATTGAACACATGAATCACCGTAACTGATCCCAACTCCAACACTAAAATGACGAACTCACCTTCTATTCACGATAATCCCATGAGGAATACTTTCATAATTCTTCCGTTCCACATAGCAATAATTTGAATATCAGCAGTCTATCAACCATATGAGTACCACAATACTAATTAAACATCTGTAAGTCAAAATACAATGCACCTTCTAAAATACGCACCCTTCTCATGCAATACCAAGTAGTAATAGTATTCATCTAGTCATTTGGAACCGCCCATGTTGTCTAAGAATTCATGGCCATTCTTCCCAAACTTCGTTACCTTCCTTCAAGACTGAACTGCCACCTTATACATATAAATCTTACTTCCGCACAACACATAACATCTATCTTGCCATCATGTGAAAAGCACAAGAATCTCATTATTAACTCTGGGTCACCAGCAAATTACATATCCGGTTAGTTAGAAACATTTATCTTGCTTTCTTCTAGGAGGAAATCACAATACACAACCCGTTTCCCACACCAGTAGAAAATATCCGATTCAAACCATGGTATAAACCATCAAGAACACTTTGAAATCCATCTGCACATAACCAAGCTATTAGAACTAAATTCCTCTAACTCGACCAAACCACATAGGTCACCAAAATCCAAGAATATTGTCACAAGTATCGACACCATCCAACTTAAATCTCAGATTTTAGCCATAAACACGTGCCCCATTAGCACAACTTAAATCTCGAATCCATTAGAACTTTCTCGAGAGTCACCCCCTTTGTTCAAATCCACATTATACCGCCCGAATGGGCCAAAAGACACGTGCCCCATTAGCACAACAACACTCAAAGAAGTAACTCTACTTTAATTCCACCTATCAAATTCATATCCCGTGCGCACTACATCATTCACAAATAACAACTCACTCATCCCACGATTTTCATATACTCATAAAGCGCAATATAACCCATATCCAGAAATTTCCTTACTCGAGTAGTTCTCGAACTCCACCTCTGCAAGTCATCACTAATTCTCAAGTATACTTCAGACCAAAACAAAAAATTTGACACATAACCATAAATTGAATTGTCAATAGCAGGCTCCCCCACTTGGCTCAAAGCCATCAATTAAAACACTCAATAATTTGCAGTACCCATACTCTATTACTGCCTTAATACCGCAGTCAGTTCAACGAAAATTCTTCTCAGGCCCATGCAACACCAACCATAAAATACCTCAACCATCCGCTAATCTCGCATTCATTCTCTTAACACTCAAGTCAACTTTCTCAACTAGATTCAAGTTCAAGTCTCAACACATACGCCCCGCTAGCAAAAAATAAACTCTCTCTATTCTCATTATAAGGAACACACCTACGTAGATTACTCCACAGGGGATAACCTACCTGCTTAGGCTCAAATTGGTATTTTGTTATACTCTTTCGCAGCCACAATTACTACGCAATCACTTAATCTTTATGAGTCCAAACTTATTAACAAGACATGAGACTTTAATCTGTCCCACAATTTAACAGCGTGGAAGATCCTTCAAAACATTCATACTCGAAACTGTACGTCACATCAAAACGAAAATCAAGCACCCAATGGCCCTTCCTTTACATTTCAAGGAAACACTTCTCATCACATTCAAATCGTCTTATCACATCCCGCAGTCACATCATACTCATCACAAAGCCATTCTACCGCTTATCAAGCCACAAATTTCAGTCGTAGGGACATCACTGGACATATAAGTCCTAATTTACAAGTTGCAGCTGAAGATACTAAGCCTAAGTTGCGGTCTAAACCTGGCCTCAAGTTCTCCAGACTGGCCCATCACCAAAATACAGAATACTCATCTCAAACCTCGTTCATGGAATTATAAGCCAGCGATGAGCAGCTGCTACTGAGCGCTTATGTGTGCATACGAATGCGTGGAAGGAATGCAAAGAGTTATGTCTCAAGCTGAATCAATTCTGCACGATAAGGAAAGAAAGATGGGAAGTATATATCCTAAATGCCTTGTAGCCTCTCGAAGATAAGTATGGACGTCATTATACCGATCCGCAAGACTCTACTAGACACTTGCTCATGACTTGTAGAACCTATGAACCTAGGGCTCTGATACCACCTTGTCACGACCCAAAATCTAACTAGTCATGATGGCACCTAACCCAACCCGTTAGGTAAGACAACTATCCACTATCCAATTCCAATGTAATTTAACAAGACAATTAAGTAAAAAAAAATATCTAAATCTTATACATTCCCGACTGGTAGTATAAATCATGAGCTTCTAAAAATAGAGTTTACAAAGATGGTATGAAGTAAATACATCATCTGTTTGAAAAGTACATAAACAGAGTTTTATGAGCCTAAGGCTACCATGACCGAGAGGCAGCTACAACCGGGACGCGGGTACATCTTCAATTTTGGCTCCCGTCGATCACAGCAACGTCAACGGTCAATATCTGCACGCAAGGTGCAGAAGTGTAGTATGAGTACAACCGACCCCATGTACTCAATAGGTAACAAACCTAACCTTAGGTTGAAAGTAGTGACGAGCTTGTACCAAGGTCGGGTCCACCACCAATAACCCACAAGAGTTCATAACAACATAAACAAGTAATACCAGAAGTAACTCAACAATCAAATGCTCAACAAAAACATGATTTCTGAAAATAGTTCTGTCTTCAAGTATATCAATGAAAACCCAAATTGTTTATCGGAGTTGCCAAAAATATGAATAAGTGTGAAAACAATAATTTTTCCCAAAATCCTTTCAATAATAAATAATATGTTTCTTTTTCCTTCTAGATAACCAGTGTAAAATAAATGCATCACTATGCCCATCGGCCAACATGTGTGAGAAATCATGAATGGTATGATACCGTATAGCATGAGAAAAATACATCTCTATGCCTGTATGTCATGTGTGCATGTCAATACAATATATCTCAGAGATGAACTCATATGCATACTCTCAGAGTATCAATTCACTCAGTCCTCCCCATCACTTACTCCTCACAGTCATTCAATCCTCACAGTCACTCAGTCCTCATAGTCACTCAATCCTCACAGCCACTCAATACTCCCAATCGCTCGGCACTCGGCACTCGCACTCAGTAGGCACCTGCGCTCACTGGGGGTGTGTACAGACTCCGAAGGGGCTCCTTCAGCCCAAGCGCTATAATCTACACGGACAACTCACGTGCTATAGTATCAATATATGTATCCGCATAGACAACTCACGTGCTATAATAAGCTAATCTGGCCTGCTGCGGCGTGCAGCCCGATCCCAAAATAATAAAGTATATAAAGCCAATATGGCCTACAGCGGCGTGAATCCCGATCCCATAATTATCCTCATAATCAGGTCCTCTGCCAGACTCAGTCATCAATCTCTCCAGTCACTCTCATGGGCTCACAATGTTATGAAAATAGCTCGAAAATGATGATATGATGTATACATAAATAACAACAGAGACTGAGATATGATATATAATGACATGAATATGACTGAGTATGAATTTTCTATTTAAAACAAATAATTCATAGCAATAGGACCTCTGTGGGTCCTAATAATACTTACACATAGCCTCAACATGATTTTTAATATGATTTTCAGCTCAATTTCTGTAACACATAAAACTTCATAGAAAATGCCAAGATTATTCGACTACAAAATTTCACGGAAATAATTTGTCACAATTTCTATGGTGCACGCCCACACGCCCGTCACCTAGCATGTGCGTCACCTTCAAATAATTCATATAATACGTATATTCATGGTTCATACCCTCAGCTCCAAGATTAGAAAAGTTACTTACCTCAATCACGCTATCTCAATCCAATAGTAGAACTTTTCCTCGATTATCCAACTCTGAATGGCTTGAATCTAATCACAATTAGTTCGATACAATAAACACAAGCTATCGGAATCAATTTCAAATGATAAAGGGAGGATCTTTAATTAAAACCCCCAAAGCCAACCATACTTGAAACTTACGGGGACATTATGGAATTCGATTCTAAGAGAGAACATTTAACCAACACACCCGAAATGCGCCCCCTTAATGATACTACAACAATCAACTACACTAAGCAACTTCAATCTATGATATCAACATTCCATGGGACCAATATTTGTAAATTCCATAGTTTAGGCCATTTAGACAATTTATCAAATACCTGGCAGACATAAATTTCTATATCTCTTAACCATAGAATTAGTTCATCCAATTATCACCATTTTCCAACAATTTATCCCACCATCATTCTTTAATAATTTATAGTCCAAACATCACATGTGTGACCAACCATTCACACCCAACCAACAAAATTCCATCAAATAATCATTTTTGAATCTCTACAATGGTTATGTATTTAAATTGGAAATTTACGGCTTCCAATCACCATACCATGATTTTTAATACCTGATTCATACTCATATTTCCATAATAAATCCGTACATGTAAGTCTAAGGGTGTAGGATTACCTTTTTGGAAGAGATCTTGCAAAACCCTCCTTTGAGTTCTTAAAGAAATTTCTCTAAGATTTAAGGATTTCATGGTGGATTGAGTTAGTTTTATGGTGGAATTGATGGAATGAAATACCAAATTAATAGGGATTACTCACCTTGAAGATGGGAGGAGTTAGAGCTCTTGAGAGAGAGGAGGAAAACCCCAAAGTTCGACCAAGAGAAATGGGAAAAATGAACCCCCAAATTGACTTAAAAAGACTTCAAGTGGGGGTAGCGTGCTTGTGCCAGTGCCAACTTCTATACTTCACTGGTTTTTCAAACTTGATGAGAGGGCTAGCGTGTCACAATTCGCGCGTTGCACAGACTCTAGCACGCTCCGAGTGGTTTTCTTTTCCATTTGCTTCTCTACTCACCCTCACTTGATACCCTGCTATGATATAGATCCGAAGCCATCCCTCATACGAACTTAGTCGAGCCTTCAAATCACCTCAAACAACGCTAAAACCATGAATCATACTCTAATTCAAGCCTAATATACTTGAAATTTCAAATTTCTACAAACGACACCGGAACCTATCAAATCAAGTCCGATTGACCTCAAACTTTGCACACAAGTCATAAATGACATAACAGAGGTATTCTAATTTTTAGAATCGTATTCTAACCCCGATATCAAAAAGTCAACCCCCGATCAAACTTTCCAAAAATTCGATTTTCGCCATTTCAAGCCTAATTCCCCTACGGACCTCTAAATAGTTTTCTGGACATGCTCCTAAGTCCAAATTCACCATACGGATCTACTGAAATCATCAAAACACTATTCTTGGGTCGTTTACATATAAGTCGACATTAGATCACTATTTAAACTTATAACGACCAGACCGGTCATTTCGAGAGTTATAGCCCTGTTTCTCCCATTTCTGCTTCTTTTTGTGCTTCTAAGCTATGTTATGATATACTGGATTAGTTGGTTCAGGTATGGAGTGGTTTCGGAGTGGATTGAGACACTTAGTCTCTAAAGTAGAAGCTTAAGTTGGAAAAGTCAACCGGATGTTGACTATGTGTAAATGATCTCAAATTTGAATTTTTATGGTTCCATTAGCCCCGTTAGGTGATTTTGGACTTCGTAGTGCATCCGGAATATGATTTGGAGGTCCGTAGTATAATTAGGCTTGAATTGGCGAAAGTTGGAAATTTCGCGATTTTGGTCGGCAGTGGAAAATTTGATATCGGAGTCGGAATGAATTTTCGGAAGTTGGAGTAGGTTCGTGGTGTCATTTTTGACGTGTGTGTAAAATTGGAGGTCATTCGGACGTGGTTTGGTTAGTTTCAGCATCGATTGTTGAATTTGAAAGTTTAGAAGTTTTTAGGCTTGAATCCGAGGGTAATTTGGTGTTTTGATGTCGTTTTGAGTATTTCGAAGGTTTGACTAAGTTCGTATGATATTGTGGTTGTGTTGGTATGTTGGTTGAGGTCCTGAGGGCCTTGGGGTAATTCCGGGTGATTAACGGAACAAGTTTGGAAATTGGAGGAATTGCTGAAGTTGAACTCAGCTTTTATAATCGCACCTGCGGATGTCTCATCGCAGGTGCGAGCCCGTAGAAGCGAGCGGGAGATCGCAGATTCGAGATTGGAGGAGCTGGACAGAAGGCGCAGGTGCGATGAAGTTCCCACACCTGCGAGGTCGCAGGCGCGCGCGGGAGTTCGCAAATGCGGATGGAGTTGAAGTAGGCTGGGTCCGCAGGTGCGTAGGGGAGGTCGCATCTGCGGGTCCGCAGATGTGGATAGGTGCCCGCAGAAGCCGAAGTGAGGAGGCCAGACAACGTCCGCAGGTGCGAGGTCTTTTCCGCACCTGCGTGGTTACAGATGCGGATATGGAGCGCAGGTGTGAAGTTGGGAGAATTAATGATTTTCCGCAGGTGCGGAGTTTCTTGCTCAAATGCGGCACCGCATGTGCGCATATTTGGCCGTAGGTGCGAAAGCCCTGGGCAGAAAGTATAAAAAGAACACTTCGCGAATTTTGGTTCATTTCCACCATTTTCAAGTCGGTTTTTGGAGCTTTTGAAGTGATTTTTGAAGAGAGATTCAGGGGGTTTTCTTTGAGGTAAGTTACTTGAGCTCTAATACTCCTATCTATGGTGATTTTCCGTTGTTTAATCATTTAATTAGTGGAAATTAGGGGTGAAAATGAGGGGGTTAGAGCTTGGGATTTTGGAGAGTTTAATTTAAGGATTTAAGGGACCAAATGATGTCGGATTTTGATAAATTTCATATGTATGGACTCGTGAGTGAATTGACTTTCAATTTTTGTAAATTTTGTTGGATTTTGAGACATGGGCCCGGGGGCCGGGTTTGAGCCAATTTCGGGTTTTTGGTCTAAATTGGTAGTTTTTCTTGTGGAATTCATTCCTTTAGCATAAATTGGTGGTATTGTACTGATTGTGAATAGATTCGGAGCATTTAGAGGCCGAATCGAGGGGCAAGAGCCTCGCGGAGTAGGGATTTGATTGGTTTGAGGTAAGTAACGATTGTAAATCTGGTCCTGAGGGTATGAAACCCCGGAATTTTGTATCATTTTACTATTTGGAGGTAGCGCACATGCTAGGTGACGAGCGTGTGGGCGTGCATCGTTGGGGATTGTGACTTGGTTCGTTCCATATCAAATGTAAAGTTGAATATTTTGTTGAATTTCTGTAAGTCAGGCTTGATGCCATGTTTAGGCCTTATGTTTGGACCCTTAAAGGTCTTTTCTTGCTATCCTCTCATTATTTTTGATTAAAAATCTATACTCAGTCATATTTATACATATTTACAGCATAACTTAGTCTCTATTACTCTATTTTGATGCATCATATAAATGTTGTTTGGGCTGAATACTTTGTTTTCTGAGAGCCCGAGAGGCTAGAGAGGTTTATGAATGAGTGAGGCCGAGGGCCTGATTAGTGAGGATATTTATCGGGCTGCACACCGCAACATGTTTCATATAGGCTGAGAGCCTCATTGATTTATGCCATGATTGGCTTGATATAGCGCTTGGGCTGAAGGAGCCCTTCCAGAGTCTGTACACACCCCCAGTGAGTGCAGGTACCTACTGAGTGCGAGTACCGAGTGGTGAGTGATTGGGAGGCATGAGTAATGGTGAGGTCTGCCCGAGGGGCTGTATACAAGTGATTGTGAGGTTTCCCCGAGGGGCTGTATATGACTGATGTTGCCCGAGGGGATGATTATGATTTCATTATTTTGCTCACCTTTGCATTGAGCCTTTGTTTGAAAATTGTTGAAAGATGTCTTTAAAGGATTATACTGGAACTGGATTTAAAAGAGATGATTTGATTCAAACCCTGGTTTTAAAAGCATGCTGTATTTTACAGAATGTTTTGTGATATGAACTTTACTTGCACTATTGTTCGTCACTACTTCTTAGTCTATATTTACTGTTGTTACTTACTGAGTTGGCGTACTCATGTTACTCCATGCACCTTGTGTGCAGATCCAGGTGTATCTGGACACGGTAGCAATTGTTGACTATTCCAGTTGAAGATTTTCTCGGGGATAGCAAGGTAGCTGCCTGGCGATCGCAGCCCTGCTCTTCTCCCTCTTATCTTCCTTTAGTTATATTTAGATATTTTTCAGTCTATGATAGTCTCGATATTGTCAGACAAATTGTAGTAGATACTCATGACTAGTGACACCCCGATGTCGGGCTTTTCTTTTCCGCACTTTTGTTTTGATTTGAACTCCTTTACGAAGGTTTTTATGTTAAATAGCCTTGAAATTATCTTTGAAATAAAAATATCGGTTTGTTTTGGAAAATGAGTCGGCTTGCCTAGTTCCACGATAGGCGCCATCACGACAGGTTAGTTTGGGTCGTGACAAGTTGGTATCAGAGCCTAGGTTATATTGGTCTCACGAGTCATCAGCGGGTTTAGTAGAGTCTTGAGGATCGGTACGGATACGTCTGTACTTATCTTCGAGAGGCTGCAGAACCCTTAGGAAACTCCACATTCTTGAATTGTTGTCGTGCGAATCTGTTGATTCTAATAACTAAACATCTGTTGTTTCATTCTCTCACAGATGGTGAAGACTTGTACTACCGGTCAGGAGGGCCAGCCACCAGTACCACCAGCCAAGGCCGCGAGAGGCCGAGGCCATGGTAGGGGCAGAGGTGCAGCCCGCACCGCAGTTGGGGTAGTACTTGCAGATCCACTAGTTGTCCCGATTCAGGACCAGATTCCAGTTGTTGATGCACCAACTCAGGCACCACCTGTGCCTATTGTGATTCCAGGCCTTCAGGAGGCCTTAGCTCAGATTCTAACAGCGTGTACCGGCCTTGCTCAGGCGGTCTCTATCTCAACGACCGCAACCACTTCTCAAGTTGGGGGAGGCACTCAGACTCCCGCCGCTCGCACACCAGAGTAGGTTGTTCAGGGGCTTCAGACACCGGGGGCACCACTAGCCCAGCCGATTGTAGCTGCTCAGAACTATGTGATTCCTGCTATGCCTAAGGATGATCAACGTAGGTTGGAGAGGTTTGGGAGACTCCAGCCTCCACCTTTTAGTGGCACAGAGAGAGAGGATGCCTAGGACTTATTGGATAGGTGTTAGAGGATACTCCGTACAACTGGTATTCTGGAGACTTGTGGGGTCTCATTCACTCATTTTCAATTTTCTGGGGCTGCACTCGGATGGTGGGAGACTTACGAGAGGCGTAGGCCTATTGGCGCAACATCCCTTACTCGGCAGTAGTTCTCCGTGGTCTTTTTGGAGAAGTTCGTGCCTCAGTCCCGCAGAGAGGAGTTGCGCAGACAGTTTGAGCAGCTTTATCAGGGTGATATGTCTGTGACACAGTATGATATGCGGTTCTCCGAGTTGGCCCGTCATGTGATCTGGTTGGTTCCCACAGACCGAGAGAGGATCAGGAGGTTTATAGATGGCCTCGGTTTTCAGCTTCGATTGCTTATGACCAGAGAGAGAGTGTCTGGTGCTACGTTTTATGAGGTTGTCGACATTACTCGACAGATTGAGATGGTTTGTGGTCAGGAGAGGGTTGAGAGGGAGGCCAAGAGGCCTCGTGGTCAGGGTGGATTTAGTGGTGCTCCTCATGGGGGTCAGTTCCAGCATGGCAGAGGTCGTCCATTCATGCATGCTCAGTCAGCTTGCCCAGTTCACCATGGTGCATCATCAGGTCATGGTTCTTATTGTTCTCATCAGGCCCTCTCATCACTTAGTGCCCTCCCAGCCCATAGTTCGTCCCGTGCTCCATCAGTTCAGGGCTCCTCCATGCCAGGTTCTTCTACCAGTTATCTCGGTACTATGGGTTCCCTTCAGTCCCCGCCCCCAGCACCAGGGAGTTGTTTTGAGTGTGGGGAGTTTGGGCATATGTGGAGGTCTATCTCAGCAGAGGAGTCAGCCTTCAACCTCAGCACCAGTTACTTCACCATCCGCCCAGTCAGCTCATGGTGCAGGTCAGTCAACTAGGGGTCACCCTAGAGGGGGAGGTAGATCAGGGGGTGGCCAGGCCCGTTTCTATGCCCTCCCTGCCAGACCAGATGCTATTACTTCAGATGCTGTTATTACAGGTATCGTCTTAGTTTGTCACAGAGATGCCTCTGTATTATTTGACCCAGGTTCCACTTATTCATATGTTTCCTCGTATTTCGCTCATTTTCTGGATATGCCCCATGAGTCTTTAGTTTCATCTGTTCATATATCTACTCCTGTGGGTGATACTATTGTTATAGACCGCGTATATCGGTCATGTGTGGTGACTATTGGGGGTCTGGAGACCCGATTGGACCTTTTGCTGCTTAGTATGGTTGACTTTGATGTGATATTGGGTATGGATTGGTTATCTCCATGTCATATTATTCTAGATTGTCATGCTAAGACCGTGACGTTGGCGATGTCGGGATTTCCGAGAGTTGAGTGGAGCGGTTCTGTAGATTATGTACCAAGTAGAATGATTTCATATTTGAAGGCTCATCGTATGGTTGAGAAGGGTTGCCTGTCTTATTTGGCTTTTGTGAGGGATGTTAGTGCAAAGACTCCTACCATTGATTCTGTTCCGGTGGTATGTGATTTTTCGGATGTGTTTCCTGCAGACCTGTCGGGCATGCCGCCTGACAGGGATATTGACTTTGGTATTGATTTGGTGCCGGGCACTCAACCCATTTCTATTCCACCGTATCGTATGACACCAGCGGAGTTGAAAGAGTTGAAAGAACAGCTTCAGGAACTCCTTAACAAGTGGTTTATTCGGCCTAGCGTGTCACCTTGGGGTGCACCGGTTCTATTTGTGAAGAAGAAGGATGGTTCCATGAGATTGCGCATTAATTACAGGCAGTTGAACAAGATCACAGTCAAGAACAAGTATTGATTTGAGGTCCGGTTATCACCAGCTGAAGATTCGGGATTCGGATATCCTTAAGACAGCTTTTAGGGCCCGATATGACCATTATGAGTTCTTGGTGATGTCCTTTGGGCTGACCAATGCCCCAGCAGCATTCATGCATTTGATGAACAGTGTATTCCAGCCGTATTTGGACTCATTCATTATTGTAGTCATTGACGACATCCTGGTATACTCTCGTAGCCAGGAGGAACATGATCGTCATTTGAGGATTGTATTACAGAGATTGAGGGAGGAGAAACTTTATGCAAAGTTCTTCAAGTGCGAGTTTTGGATCGGTTCAGTAGCATTTTTGGGGCACGTGGTGTCTAGTGAGGGTATTCAGGTGGATCTGAAGAAGATAGAGGCGTTGCAGAGTTGGCCTAGACCGTCCTCAGCCACGAAAATTAGGAGCTTCCTTGGTTTGGCGGGCTATTACCGTCTCTTTGTGGAGGGATTTTCATCTATTGCATCGCCCTTGATGAAATTGACCCAAAAGGGTGCTCCATTCAAGTAGTCGGATAAGTGTGAGGAGAGCTTTCAGAAGCTCAAGACTGCCTTGACCATAACTCTAGTGTTAGTTCTGCCATCAGCTTTAGATTCTTACACCGTGTATTGTGATGCCTCGAGGATAGGCATTGGATGTGTTTTGATGCAGAAGGGTAGGGTGATTGCCTATGCCTCGCGCCAGTTGTAGACCCATGAGAAGAACTATACTGTCCATGATCTTGAGTTAGCAGCCATTGTTCACGCCTTGAAGATTTGGCATTATTATTTGTATGGGGTTCATTGTGAGATATATACTGATCACCGGAGTCTGCAACATCTGTTTAAGTAGAAGGATCTTAATTTGTGTCAGCGGAGGTAGTTGGAGCTTCTTAAGGACTATGATATCACTATTTTGTACCATCTGGGGAAGGCCAATGTGGTGGTCGATGCTTTGAGTCACCGGGCGGAGAGTTTAGCATATCTTCCGGCAGTAAAGAGACCTTTGGCATTAGATGTTCAGGACTTAGCGGTCCAGTTTGTGAGATTAGATATTTTGGAGCCAAGTCGGGTGTTGGCTTGCATGGTCTCCAGGTCTTCTCTTTATGACCGTATCAGGGAGCGTCAGTATGATGACCCCCACATGTTCGTTCTTCAGGACAGGGTTCAGAGAGCTGATGCTAGGGATATGGCTATTGGTGATGACGGCGTGTTGAGGATGCAGGGTCGAATATGGTGCCTAATGTAGATGGGCTTCGGGATTTGATTCTTGAGAAAGCCCACAGCTGGCGGTATTCCATCCATCCGGGTGCCGCAAAGATGTATCAGAATTTGAGGCAGCACTATTGGTGGAGACGAATAAAGAAGGATATAGTTGGGTTTGTGGCTCGGTGTCTCAACTGTCAGCAGGTTAAGTATGAACATCAGAGACCGGGTGGCTTGCTTCAGAGGTTAGAGATCCTAGAGTAGAAGTGGGAGCGATTGACCATGGACTTCGTATTTGGGCTCCCACGGACTTCGAGGAAGTTCGATACTATTTGGGTGATTGTTGATCGGCTGACCAAGTCCGCACACTTCATTCCAGTTGGAACTACTTGCACTTCAGAGCGATTGGCAGAGATTTACATCCGAGAGATTGTTCGCTTGCATGGTGTCCCAGTTTCCATCATTTCAGATAGGGGCACTCAGTTTACATTGTAGTTTTGGAGGGCCGTGCATTGAGAGTTGGTTACTCAGGTTGAGTTGAGCACAACTTTTCACCCTCAGACGGACGAGCATTCCGAGAGAACTATTCAGATATTGGAGGACATATTGCGCACTTATGTCATTGACTTTGGGGGGTCCATGGGATCAGTTGCTGCCGCTCGCAGAGTTTGCATATAACAATAGTTACCAGTCGAGTATTCAGATGGCTCCGTACAAGGCTTTATATGGGAGGAGGTGTAGATCTCTAGTAGGATGGTTTGAGACGGGTGAGGCTAGTCTCTTGGATACAGACTTGGTTCAGGATGTATCAGATAGGGTGAAATCGATCCAGCAGCGGCTTCGCACGGCGCAATCTAGGCAGAAGAGCTACGCGAACACGAAGGTTTGTGATGTGTATTTTATGGTTGGGGAGAAGGTTTTGCTGAAGGTATCACCCATGAAGGGTGTTATGAGGTTTGGGAAGAGGGGAAAGTTGGGCCCCTGGTTCATTGGGCCTTTTGAGGTGCTTCAGAGGATAGGGGATGTGGCTTATAAGATTTCCTTGCCACCCAGCTTGTCGAGTGTGCATCCAGTGTTTCATGTTTCCATGCTCCAAAGATATGTTGGCGATC
The DNA here is from genome assembly GCF_000390325.3 of Nicotiana tomentosiformis. Classification (NCBI taxonomy): domain Eukaryota; kingdom Viridiplantae; phylum Streptophyta; class Magnoliopsida; order Solanales; family Solanaceae; genus Nicotiana; species Nicotiana tomentosiformis. Next base: position 56,797,675 of record NC_090813.1, on the reverse strand, counting down.
CATCACATGTTTTGGACTTCAGCACGGTTCAGTTGGAGGGTGATATGACTTATGATGTGGAGCCGGTGGCCATTTTGGATCGACAGGTTCGGAAGTTGAGGTCAAAGGACATAGCTTCGGTGAAGGTGCAGTGGAGAGGTCAACTTGTGGAGGAGGCCACTTGAGAGACCTAGCAGGAGATGCGGAGCAGATATCCACACCTATTTGAGACTCCAGGTATGTTTCTAGCCCCGTTCGAGGATGAACTATTGTTTAAGAGGGGAAGGATGTAACGACACGGTCAGTTATTTCGAGAGTTATAGCCCCGTTTCCCCCATTTCTGCTTTCTTTTGTGCTTTTCAGCTATGTTATGATATACCGGGTTAGTTGGTTCAGGTCCGGAGTGGTTTCAGAGTGGATTGACACATTAGTCTCTAAAGTAGAAGCTTAAGTTGGAAAAGTCAACCGTATGTTAACCTATGAATAAACGATCTCAGATTTGAATTTTTATAGTTTCGTTAGCTCCGTTAGGTGATTTTGGACTTAGGAGTGCGTTCGGAATGTGATTTGGAGGTCCGTAGTAGAATTAGGCTTGAATTGGCAAAAGTTGGAAATTTGGCGATTTTGGTCGGCAGTGAAAAATTTAATATCAGGGTCCGAATGGATTTCCGGAAGTTGGAGTAGGTTCGTGATGTCATTTGTGATGTGTGTGTATAATTTGAGGTCATTCAGACGTGGTTTGGTTGGTTTCGGCATCGGTTGTCGAATTTGGAAGTTTCTTAGGCTTGAATCCGAGGGTAATTTTGTGTTTTGATGTCATTTTGAGTGTTCCGAAGGTTCGACTAAGTTCATATGATGTCGTGGGTTATGTTAGTATATTGGTTGAGGTCCCTAGGGCCTCGGGATGATTCCGGGTGATTAACGGAATAAGTTTGGAAATTGGAGGAATTGCTGAAGTTGAACTCAACTGTCATAATCGCACCTGTGGATGTCTCGTCGGAGGTGCGAGCCCGCAGAAGTGAGCGGGAGATCGCATATGCGAGATTGGAGGAGCTGGACAGAAGGCGTAGGTGCGATGAAGTTCCCGCACCTGCGAGGTCGCAGGCGCGCGCGAGAGTTCGCAAATGCAGACAAAGTTCAAGTAGGCTGGGTCCGCAGGTGCGTAGGGGAGGTTACATCTGCGGGTCCGCAGATGGGGATAGGTGTCTGCAGAAGCGGAAGTGAGAAGGCCAGACAGCATCCGCAGGTGCAAAGTCTTTTCCGCACCTGCGTGGTAGCAGATGCGTATATGGAGCGCAGGTGCGAAGTTAGGGGAATTAATGATTTTCCACAGGTGCGGAGTTTCTTGCGCAGATGCGGCACCGTAGGTGCACATATTTGGTCTCAGGTGCGAAAGCCCTGGGCAGAAAGTATAAAAAGAACACTTCGCGAATTTTGGTTCATTTCCACCATTTTCAAGTCGGTTTTTGGAGCTTTTGGAGTGATTTTTGAAGAGAGATTCAGGGGGTTTTCATTGAGGTAAGTTGCTTGAGCTCTAATACTCCTATCTATGGTGATTTCCCGTTGTTTAATCGTTTAATTAGTGGAAATTAGGGGTGAAAATGAGGGGATTAGGGCTTGGGATTTTGGAGAGTTTAATTTAAGGATTTGAGGGACCAAATGATGTCGGATTTTGATAAATTTCATATGTATAGACTCGTGAGTGAATGGGCTTTCAAGTTTTGTAACTTTTGTCGGATTTTGAGACGTGGGCTCGGAGGCCGAGTTTGTGCCAATTTCGGGTTTTTGGTCTAAATTGGTAGTTTTTCTTGTGAAATTCATTCCTTTAGCATAAATTGATGGTATTGTACTGATTGTGAAAAGATTCGGAGCATTTGGAGGCCGAATCGAGGGGCAAGAGCCTCGTGGAGTAGGGATTTGTTCGTTTTGAGGTAAGTAACGACTGTAAATCTGGTCCTGAGGGTATTAAACCCTGAAATTTTGTATCATTTTACTATTTGGAGGTGGCGAACATGCTAGGTGACAGGCGTGTGGCGTGCACCATTGGGGATTGGGACTTGGTCCATCCCGTATCAACTCTAAAGTTGAATATTTTGTTGAAACTATATGATTCTTATGTTTTTTAGAAAGAATTTCTGTAAGTCGGGCTGGATGCCATGTTTAGGCCTTATGCCAGTGTTGTTTGGACCCTTAGAGGTCTTTTGTTTCTATCTTCTCATTGTTTTTGATTAAAAATCTATACTCAGTCCTGTTTATACATATTTACAGCATAACTCAGTCTCAATTACTCTATTTTGATGCAAAATATAATTGTTGTTTGGGCTGATTACTTTGTTTTCTGAGAGCCAGAGAGGCTGTAGAGGTTTATGACTGAGTGAGGCCGAGGGCCTGATTTGTGAGGATATTTATGGGATCGGGCTGCACGCCGCAACATGTTTGATATAGGCCGAGGGCGTCATTGATTTATGCCATGATTGGCTTGATATAGCGCTTGGGCTGAAGGAGCCCCTCCGGAGTCTGTACACACCCCTAGTGAGCGCAGGTACCTACTGAGTGCGATTGCCGAGTGCTGAGTTACTGGGAGGCATGAGTGATGGTGAGGTCTGCCCGAAGGGCTGTATACAAGTGATTATGAGGTTTGCCCGAGGGGCTGTATATGAGTGATGTTGCCCGAGGTGCTGATTATGATTTCATTATTTTGCTCACCTTTGCATTGAGCCTTTGTTTGAAAACTATTGAAAAATGTCTTTAAAGGATTTTACTGGAACTGAATGTAAAAGAGCTGATTTAATTCAAACCCTGGTTTTAAAAGCATGTTGTATTTTACAGAATTTTTTGTGATATGAACTTTACTTGCATTATTGCTCGTCACTACTTCTTAGTCATTATTTACTGTTGTTACTTACTGAGTTGGCCTACTCACGTTACTCCCTGCACCTTGTATGCAGATCTAGGTGTATCTAGACACGGTAGCAGCTGTTGACTATTCCGGTTGCAGATTTTCTCGGGGATAGCAAGGTAGCTGCCTGGCGATCACAGCCCTGCTCTTCTCCCTCTTATCTTCCTTTAGTTGTATTTAGGTATTTTCCAGACTATGTTTGTCTCGATATTGTCAGACAAATTGTAGTTGATGCTCATGAGTAGTGACACTCCGATGTCGGGCTTTTCTTTTTCGCACTTTTGTTTTGATTTGAACTCCTTTACAAAGGTTTTTATGTTAAATAGCCTTGAAATTATCCTTGAAATGAAAATATCGATTTGTTTTGGAAAATGAGTCGGCTTGCCTAGTTTCACGATAAGCATCATCACGACAGGGTTAGTTTGGGTCGTGACATAACTTAAGCTTTCCATTAAGAGACTAAGTGTCTCAATCCATTCCTAAATCTCTCCGGACCCGAACCAATTACCCCGGCAAGTCATACAATAACAACAAAGCATAAATTAAGCAGTAAATGGGGGAACGATGCTGTAATACTCAAAACGACCGATCAGGTCATTACAAGTTATGGCGGGAGATGATGATAATGTTGATTTGGCTGCATGAGAGGCATCCCAGCAAAGAGAAAAAGCTACAAAAGATGCTGAAGAGACAACTCTTCGAAATGCTCAAATTTTCTATGAAGGAGAGAGAGTTCGGAGAATTGCTCAGAATCTACCTTTGGGTGCAAACCAATTCGGAAATAAAGCTCCCGGTGCTGGGAGACCACTTGACGATTATGCTAGACCGGTCTACAACCAAGGCTTATCTAGTGGGCGACCACCTCCTGTTACAGCTAACAATTTTGAGCTAAAGCAAGGATTGCTCCAAACTCTTCAAAATAGCTGCATTTTCAAAGGAAAGATGAATGAAGATCCAAACAACGATCTGATGGACTTCGAGGAGATTATGAACACCTTTCAATAGAACATTGTGTCAGAAGATGCAGTCTACTTAAGGGCATTCCCCTTCACACTCAAAGACGATGCAAAGCACTCGCTTTGAAGTTTGCCTAATGGATCGATTAGAACATGTGATGAGATGACCAAAACATTTCTTGACAAATATTTCTCATCAGTTAAGCCGGGCAAGTTTAGAAGGGAAATTCATAATTTATGTCAGAACGATACTGAAACTGTGTTTGAAGCTTGGGAGAGGTTTAAGGATATAGTGCGAAAGTGTCAACATAGCGGAATTGAACTCTGGATGCAACTCTAAAATTTTTGGGATGGATTGACACCGGCCTCACGTAGAACATTGAGCAACGCAGCTGGAGGTCCGTTGATGAAGAAGACTCCAGAGGAGATAGTCACAATTCTAGATGAGTTATCTGAGGATGCAAATCAGTGGCCCTCTGAAATTGCTGAAAGAAGAAGATCAACTGGTGTTCACCGAGTTGATGCTAACACATCTTTGCAGGTACAACTTGATGACATGGAAAACGAAATAAGGAAGTTGACCTTAGCTTCGATACATAATGAGCCTCACGCATCTTGTGATATATGTGGAAGAGGACACCCTACTCATGAGTGTCAAGCCTCAACTGAGGAAGTAAATGCTGTGAAAAATTATAACATCAATGCAATGGGTCAGAAGCACCCCGATTTTTCATGGAGTTCACTTGGGGGTACTGCAAATGCATGGAAATAAATTACTTCCAGATTCCAGGGACAAGAAGCTTCAGGCTTCCAAAATCAGCAAAGGCAGCAGTTTTAACCTCAACAATCCAATCAGCCTGGGCTAGAAGATCTAATGAAGTCCTTTATTGTGAAGACAAATGAGGGGTTAGATGCTCATCGTGCAACTATCAAGGAACGTGGCATAGGACTGCGAAACTTGGAGAAACAAGTGGGACAAATTTCCACCATATTGTCTGAAAGGATACCGGGTACTTTGCCAGCTGATACTGAAAGAAACCCCAAGGAGACGGTAAATGCTGTAACTCTGAGAAGTGGACAAGTAGTGAAAGAGCTCACCCCTATCCAAAAAGAGGTAGTGCCCGAAAAGGATAGTGGGGAGTAGCTGAAAATTGAAGTTGATAAGAAGAAGAAAGCAAGAAGGGAGCTGAGAAAAGGAAGAAATAGGAAATTTCAAGAAGGTAGGGATCTAATAAGAGCGAGCATATGGCTGCTTTACCTTTTCCCCAAAATCTTTATAGAGAGAAGCTGGACAAGCAATTTGAGAGATTTTTGGATATGGTGAAACAAGTTAATGTAAATTTGCCATTCACAGAGATGCTCTCCCAAATGCCAGCTTATGCTAAGTTCTTGAAGGAAATCCTGACAAAGAAGAGAAAGATAGAAGATACAACAATATTCAAGCTCATAGAGCATTGCAACACAATCTTGCAAAACAAACTCCCGCAAAAGTGCGGAGATCCAGGGAGTTTTACTATACCTTGCTCGTTAGGCACTCTTAATTTTGATAAGTCCTTATGTGATTCGGGTGCCTCAACTAATTTAATGCCTTTGTCTATTTATAGGAAGCTGGAGAACAAGATTGGAGAGATAAGGCCTGCAACAATATCTTTGCAGCTGGCAGACCAAACAACTATAATACCCGAGAGGATAGTGGAAGATGTATTAGTTCGGGTAGATAAGTTCGTATTTCCAGTAGATTTCATAGTGGTGAAAATTAAAGAGAACAAAGAGTTTCCCCTTATCTTAGGAAGACTATTCTTAGCAACGGGTAAAGAAATATTGGATATACATGATAGAAAACTCATGCTTAGAGTGGGTGAAGAGGTTGTGACGTTCGAGATGAATGTAGAGACGGGGGTGATAAAGGAGAAGCCAGCTGCAAGTGTTTGAGAGAAAAGTGAAGCGAATGAGAAGGCTGCAGTGAAAGAAAAGTGACGGGTGTACCCCAAGAAGGCTGAGAAGAAGTTGTCCGCATGGATGTGTGCATTGGTTCGGGCGCGTAGAATGGAGCCCGACTTCTACTCAGACCCCGACTGAAAATTCAGGCAAGTTTTCTTTATCTTATGCTTTTTAATTGTATGTCATGGGGACATGCCACAACTTAAATTGTGGGGTGGGGAAAATTGTATGTTGTATGTATCTGTGTTAGTAATTTAGTTTTGTTGTTTTAGTAGCTAGAGATAGAAAAATGAGAATAACCCATAAAAATTTAAAACAAATTTGACTTTTCCCGACAATGGATATCATTTGACGGGTTTCTTGAAGGATTAAAGTCAAAAGAAAAAGACAAAAAGATTTTCTTTTGTAGTTAGTGTAATAATTCTCCCTTGGTTTTTCTTTGTGTCGCGGTTCTTTTCCAAGGACTTTTTTGAGCCGGGTGTAATTAGTTTTTATTTTTGTTAGTAGTAGGGAAACTTGTGTTGTGTTTTGAATTGAAAGCAATGTCTCTTGACTTTATTATACCTTGAGAATAGTGAGTGCTTTATTTGTGACACTTAGGATCAGTTTTTAACTCTTGCATAAGCACCATAAATTGTTTTATTTTAACTTTGCTTAACTGGTTGACTAGAGTGTCTTGATAATACAATGTGAAGCGAGTTATGTTCCATGTGTGTGAGAGGTTTCGTGTATTCTGTGCATTGCATTTGATGTCTAGAACTTGCCCCGTGTGTTTGCAACGCGAAATGGTAGTTTTGTTCAATCTTGGAAGTGATATAGGCGTTTCTTTGTTGAGCCAATTATATGTTATTACCCACCTAATTGTTATGTATCTTAGTAACCCCGTTAAGCCTGTAATCTTGTTTCGTTGGCAACCACATTACAAGCCCTACCCATTTGTTTGAATTGACCATCTATTCGGACCTTTTACCTATCGTGAGCACTTAAATTTGTTATGAACTTTGTAAAAGTTGAAGTATAGGGTGATTGGTTTGGTTTTTGAGTGGAACTAATGAAATAAGGAGAAGGGTGCACTGTATTGAAAAAGAGCCACTTGAATTGAAAAAGAAAAGAAAATAAGTGTTTGATTGTGAAAAATATTCCATGATAGTGGTAAATCCTTATGTAATTGTGCTTAAAGAAGTTAGGAGTTAATGTAAATTGATGTGAAGGTGGAGTATTGGTTTGACATAAGTGTGGGGGTTTTAACAATGAGATGTATGTATTAAAGTGTTTAAGGAGGTGTAGTCACTCTTATATCTAAATGTATCCTACCCGTCCCGCAACCTACATTACAACCAATTAAAGTCCCACTTGATCCTTGACTGAATGAGCTCGATTAGTTTAGTAGTACACTACGGGCAAGCCTATGGTTCATCTTTTGTGGCATATGAATATTATTTCTGAAAGTGAGTGAATTCTTTCTATATTGAGTTCCTCATTGTTGTTAAATTTAATGGTGTGTGGAACTACTCTCTATTGTTGCGAGGGAACTTTATTCATGAAGGAAAGGTAATGTCGTTGACCTCTGTGTTAGATAAGTGAGTGGGTTATAAATAATGCGTGGTGCTTTTGAGTCAAATCTTGAGGCGAGGATGTTACGCTACTGTGCTTAGTCTATTTTAAATATTTTTGGTTTAATGAGTTAGGGGAGTTGCTAAATAAGGTCGTGTCTAAATAAAGTGTGATTTGATTGCTCGAGGATGAGCAATGGTTTAAGTGTGGGGTGTTGGTGGTAGGCTATAATCTCATATTTTAGTCGCTTATTACACTCTAATTTACTGCACTTTAATTGAGTTTGAGCTTTAATCACTAGTGTTTTGCACTAATTATGAGTTTTACTTGTAAGAGTGATTCCGAGCTATGTAGATGTTATGGAGCTAATTCGAGTGATTTGGAGCTTTGAAGTCAGAGTAAAAGCCTAAGGGATTAAGTTGGGATCACGTTCTAGAGTCGAATACTACATCTGGATATCAAAAATCAAGGAAAAAGCCAGACTCTGAGAAATTTCCACAGCCGCAGCGCGCCGTAGATGTCCAATTTTCCTGAAGTCTATTAGAATAAGCTCTCTGAAGTTTCCCACAACCGTCCTGTGTGGCGCGTCGCCCTATGCGATGCGCCTGTGTAATTTTTACAGAGTTATTATCCCAGTTCGCGCAGGAAAAGATGTTTTCGTCTAGGCCCGACCCTACGTAGTATAAATACAAATGTTATTTTATGGACTTTTGACACATCTAAGATCTAAGGAGTCTAGAGAGAAGGTGGATAAGCGAAAGAACAAGGAATTCATCATTCAATCCTCACTCAAGACAATAGTTTGGATCGTTTTATGCTTTTCTTTATATTTGTGATGAATTACTCCATATCTTTGGAGTAGTTCTCTTTAGGGTTTGATGGATTTGGTGTATTGATACTTGTTTGTGGATAATTAACTCTAGTTTTTATGTATTGAATCATTTTGGATGTTTTAACTATTGCATCTATATTCTCTTGTTCGTGTAATCGAGATAGGCATAACTTGTGATATTGTTGCATTATATTTTATTGGTTGAAGTCATTAATTCTTCTTAGTAATCGGAAGAGCCTAGTTGAATTGTTGATTAAACTTAGTTAGGAGGATAATCGAGAGAGGTTCTCCTAAAGACCAATCCACTACGAATTTTTGCATATCTTCACGTGCTTAAAATTGGTTCATCTTGTGAGGTTGAAACTTAATCGAGAGAGGAGTTTATACTAATCAATTGAACTAATAACCAAGTGAATTCGAGAGACTCACTTAAACATTAGAAGTGAATTATCTAGAGTTAAACTCCAACCATTTGTCTTGCACCTATCCTATTAACCATATCTTCTCCCAATTGATAACTTCTTTTTCTCAATACTTGGAATGATTGTCATTAGTCGATAGTTTAGACTCTTAGTTAATTTTAGTTTAAATCACATAAATCTCCATTGTTGATCATCATGGATAGCAATATAGATACAAACTATGATAATACTGTTTAACTCTAATCCATGTGGATACGATATTATAATTTACTATATTCGACTAGCGAGCATATTTTAGTGTGTGTTTTAATCTCGTCAGGGTAGCGAGTTTCTGCTCCCGTTAGAATTTTGCTAAGGTAATAAATGGGAAATTGCGTACCTTCATCCTCCCGAACTAAAACTGCACTTACCGCAACTTCTGAAACTGCGAGGTAGACTAGCAATGTTTCACCTTCTTTTGGTTTTGAGAGCAATTGAGGTCTTGATAAGTACTTCTTAAGGTCACTCAAAACCTACTAGCACTCCGGTGTCCTTTCGAAATTATTTTTCTTTTTGAGCAGTGTGAAGAAGCGATGATATTTTTCCGACGATCGGGAAATGAACCTGCTCAAAGCTGCTAATCTTCCTGTGAGCCTTTGGACTTATTTTACGTTTGACAATTGATTCGGGATATCCTCTATGGCCTTGATTTTGTCGGGGTTTACCTCAATTCCCCTTTGTGAGACTAGAAATCCCAGAAACTTACCAGAACTGACCCCGAACGCGCACTTCTCGGGATTAAGTTTCATGTTATGCTTCCTCAGGATGTCGAATGTTTCTTGCAAATGCTTAAGGTGGTCACCTACATTCAAAGACTTAACGAGCATATCGTCTATATAAACTTCCATAGTCTTTCCTATTTGCTTTTCAAACATCTTATTTACGAGCCGTTGATAAATGGCTCAGGCATTTTTCAACCCGAAGGGCATCACATTGTAATAATATGTACCGAAATTCATTATAAACGAAGTCTTTTCCTGATCTTCAGTGTTCATCTTGATTTGGTTGTACCCGGAATAAGCATCGAGGAAACTTATTAACTCGTGCCCGGCCGTGGCATCAGTCATTTGATCGATATTTGGCAGTGGGAACGAGTCTTTCGGGCATGCCTTATTAAGGTCTTTATAGTCTACACACATGCGGAATTTATTGTTCTTCTTCGGAACTACTACTACATTGGCTAGCCAGTCCGTATATCTTGCCTCTCAGATCGAACCGATATTAAGCATGTGGGTTACCTTTTCTTTGACGAATTTATTTCTGGCCTCGGCAATAGGGCGTTTCTTTTTTCTTACCGGAGGTATGTTGGGATCCAAAGTCAGCTTGTGCACGGCTACTTCCGTCGGGATACCTGTCATATCCTCGTGCGACCATGAAAAACAATCGGCATTAAATTTAAGGAATTCAATAAAACCAGACCTGAGCTCCGGGTGCAGTCCTGTCCCCAAATGGAATTTTCTTTCTAGGAATTCTTCAAACAATGCAACTTGCTCCAGTTCCTCCGCCGTGGACTTCGTTGCGTCCGTCTCTTTTGGAACTTGGAAATATCTCGGCACCTGATAATGTTTTGACGACTCTGTTCTGAGGCTAACTTCTTCTAGTTTAGGAATAGGTGTTGGTTCCTGTAATTGATATATCGTGTGCTCCTTCCCTTTGCTATTGGAAACCGAAATTGCATTCATCTCTCTTGTTGCCGGTTGATCACCTCTTATCTGCTTGATTTCTTCGGGCGTGGGAAACTTCAGCAATTGGTGATATATTGAGGGTACAACTTTCATCTCGTGTAACCATGGCCTTTCCAGGATGATATTGTATCCTGTGTCACCATATACTACTTCAAAGAGAGTTGTTTTCATTACTCCTTTAGCGTTCATGAGCAGCAAAATCTCTCCCCTGGTCGTCACGCTCACAAGGTTGAATCCAGCGAGGAGCTTTGTTGCCGAAATAATGTTTTCGGTGAGTTTAGCTTGCTCCAATACTCTCTATTGTATGATAGTTGCCGAACTTCCTGGATCCACTAGAACACGCTTAATCTTTAAATCCAACACATTTAAAGAAATTACCAGTGCATCGTTGTGTGAAAACAGCAATCCGTCTGCGTCCTCCTCCGTGAAAGTGATATCGTCTTTTCGGAGTCTTTTACTATGAGTTATTGATACTTTTGTCTTCTTCGCTGCCGAAAAGATGTCCCCGTTAATCTCATTCCCTCCGAATATTATATTGATCATTTGACGTGGGGGTTCTTCTCTTGCTTTTGAAGGTTCCACATTATCTCTGTTACGAACATAATTGTTTTTAGCTCAGTCACTCAAAATTTCTCTAAGGTGACCATTCTTCAATAGTGTTGCCACCTCTTCCCGGAGGTGTCGGCAGTCCCCTGTTCAGTGGCCGTTCGTCCCATGGTATTCACACCATAAGTTAAGATCTCTCTAGATGGAATCAGATCTCATAGGTCTCGGGAATCATGCTTCTTTAATGTTTCTCATGGCTGACACCAACTCCACTATAATGACGTTGAAGTTATATTCCGATAACTTGGGGTAAGAAGGATCCCGAGACCCCGACGTCTCTTTATCCTGAAGTGATCTATTGTTCCTACCACGATCGGTCCATCTGTCAACGATGAACTTATTTGCTGCTCGGAAGTTTCTGCCACGGCCTTCGGTCCGCTCATAAGGCAAAAACCGGCCTCTCGAAGTCCATATGTCTGCGTCGTAGTCATCCTTTGAATTTTCTCTACTCTTCTCCCGTCCCTTGGCCAATGATGTAGAATCGACCTGGTCATCTTCGATCCTTATCTTTGACTCGTACCGGTTGTGGACATCTGCCCAAGTTCTTGCTTAAAACTCAAGTAGGCTCTCCTTCAGCTTCCGGGAAGCGTCTGAGCTTCTCAAATTTAATCCTTTGGTGAATGCTTCAGCTGCCCATTCATCCGGGACAACTCCGCGAGCATTTCAGAGGAATCTATGGAATGCTAGGGTAATAATGAATACCACGTTAGAGCTCCCCTCATGAGAGTTTCTCTAAATTTCTTTAACAACGCATATTCAATTTCATGAGGAGCTAAATCATTTCCTTTTACCGTCATTGTGTAGGTGGTAATATGCTCATGTGGGTCTGAAGTCCCTTCATACTTTGGCATTTCAGGCATTTTGAATCGCTTTAGGATTAGTTCTGGTACCACACTCGGCTTGTACGGCAATTGAGTATACTTCTTCGAGTCCGGGCCTTTCAATACTGGTGGCGCGCCCGGGATCTGGTCCATGCGGGTATTTACTTCCCTCATAAAACGTAAAAGTTCATTCTTGAACGGGTCGTTCTCGTTGTTGAGACCGGGTCCGTTCCCCAGCCCCGTCGGAGCCAACTTCACCCCTGGGAGTGTTGTTGTCAACTCTCTGTGTTGTTTGATTTGCGGGAACACCAGGAGGAATTGGATCTCGTATGTTTGCATTATTCGAAGCCCCGATAGCGCCTGCTTCAGCTCCGTCATAACCTTATCATGCCGCGTGAGATGGCTTAGAATGATCGCTTGTTGCTCTTACAAGACCCTCACCGCATCCACGACATGCTCTTCATCAGCATCATCGAGAGTTGTCTCCCCAATGTGTCGATGGTTCTGCCTGTCATTCACCGGTGTGGCGTCATTTCCCTCATTGTGGGTGTCACTGATTAAATCCTCGAAATGAGGTTGATCCTCTCGAATTTCAAGGTTGTACGTGTTGTTAACAGTGTTATCTGCCATTTTTTGTGATTTTTTCTAAGACAAAATAATCAAATCACGTTAGTAAAAAATGCAAGGATCAATTTAATTGCACGACTGTCTAGGCCCCACAGTGGGCTCGAAACTGTTTACCCGTAAAATGGTATAGTTGAATTAATACGTGGATTCTAGACAAGTGAACTAATTTGATCCTGAAATAATACAATAATTGAAAAAATGTATAATATTTAGCCTTAAAATTAGATGAAACAACAGAGTTTCTGGGCACAACAATGATGAGATCAAAAAGCGGAAAAGTAAGATTGTATTAAGCTTTGTATAAAATGTGGTGTAAGTTTTGCCAGAAAACTCGTCCCCCTTACAATGATTACTGGGCTCACTATTTATAGATGTGTTTAGGGAAGTAGGTCCTAGGATCGTGACCTCCTTTAATGTCAATTATGGGAGTCATTAATGAAGATGTAACGGTGAATATAAATGCCAAATTTTCTGTAACGGGCCGTCACTCTTAATGTTGCAGAATATTCCTTATTAAATGATAACGGGCGCAAAACATTTAATATACCTTTATGAATATTATCCCTTCCGGTGACAAGCGAAATGACTGTGTTCGGTCTTCGGCCATCACCGTCTAGGGTTCCACGTGTCTTTCCTTTAGATGACGTGTCATATCATATTTCACCCTATACACTTACTAGATATTATATTATGCCACAATTATGTGCAGTGGCGGAGCCACCTTATTGGAAAGAGTGTCAAATGACACCCCTTCGCGAGAAAAATACACGGTGTAGCTAGGTAATAAAATAAATTATATGTAAATATACTATGTATTAACTCTTCTTAATTTTTTGGTATATTTATTTTTATATATTTTGATACCCCTTAACGAAATTTCAGGCTCCGCTGGTATTTGTGTGAAAGAAATTTTGGTGAGAGTTTAACGTGAGATTTTAGTATCGGTATTACCAAGTTTAACGTGAGATTTTAGTATCGGTATTATCAATTCTTGGATAAGACACCAAAATAGTCTTTTTCTTTATTCACTATTCTATATCACAGGAAAAAAAACTTTGTTCGCCAAAAAATTATATCCAAAATCACAATTTACACGATGTGATAAAAATATTTGGTTGATGAGGCATATTCTGAAAAGTAGGGACCGTGATAGTTATTTTGGCGGAGGGTGATGGTTGTGACGTGGTAGTTGATGGAGTTTGCTGGCAATGGTGGCTAATAGTGATGTTTTTATGCAGAGGCGGGTCCAAAATTTAAACCCTATGAGTTCGACTTTTATTTTTTTTTTAATATTGAACCTATTATATTTTTAAAGTTATGGGTTCATCTCTACTATTTTTATAATTTTAATGAATTTTTACATATAAATTTTTACTCTACGTCGAAAATTATGGATTCAATTGAATCCGCCGAATATATATTACATTTGCCCCGTTTCTATGGTGATATGGTTAGTTGTGGTAGTTGTTAGTGAAGGTGGCTGGCAGTGATGTGGTGGATTGTGTTAATGATCATGCTATAAGAAGATATTGAAAATAATAAGCTAACGTTTTTGAAGATGAGTTGAAAAATAGGTTTTGAAAGTTGAAATTAGGTTTGGACATGCATTTTATTTGAAAAGAATTTAAAATTTTGTGAGTAGAAAATTTCAAAAACTACTCTAGAGCTGATTTTGGGATTTGAACATTTTAGTTCAAAATCTGCTAAAAAATAATTAAAATCTATATCTCTCCTCACACAATTGAAGAAGAAATAAGAATCTCTCATCTCTTTCTCTCTATATCTCTTAGCTTGTTTTTCCTTATTCCATATTGTTACTTTGAGTTATATTTTATAACACGTTATCAGCACGAGACTCTACCGTCTCAAGAAACCCTTTGAAAAGACTAAGGTATAACTTTTTTCCTCTTTTAATTATGACTGATATTATGAAAAGAAAGTTCGTTGCCCTTGAAATTTCGGCTAAGAACTATATGACATGAGTGTTGGATGCTGAAATCCATTTAGATGCAATGGGTCTTGGAGACGCCATTAAAGACAAAAATAAAGCATCTACCCAAGATTGTGCTAAGGCCTTGATTTTCTTGCGCCATCACCTTGATGAAGGGTTGAAGATAGAATATCTCACAGTCAAAGATCCACTTATTTTGTGGAATGGCTTAAAGGAAAGATATGACAACTTAAAGTTGGTCACTCTTCCACAAGCACGATATGATTGGGCTCATCTGAGGCTCCAAGACTTTAAGTCAGTTTCTGAATATAATTCTGCGAAATTCAGAATTACTTCTAAATTGAAACTCTGTGGAGATACTATCACTGATTATGATATGCTTGAAAAAACGTTCACAACGTTTCATGCCTCCAATATGGTCTTGCAACAGCAGTACCGAGAGAAAGGTTTCAAGAAGTATTCTGAGTTGATTTCTCTTCTGCTTGTGGCTGAACGAAACAATGACTTGCTCATGAGAAATCACGAAAATCGACCCACTGGGTCTACACCATTTCTTGAAGTGAATGAGGTGTATTTCCATTATTCTAAGCATGAAAAAGGTCGTGGCCCTGTTCATGGTCGTGGTCGTGGCCAAGGAAGAAATTTTTCTGGTGTTAATCACCCCCCAAAGAAAAATAAACACCAAAAGTGGAAAGGGCCAAGGGCAAATGGTTCAGAAATTGAATGTTATTGTTGCGGTGGAAAAGAGCATTGGGCAAATATTTGTCGCATACCAAAACATTTGGTTGAGCTTTATCAAGCATCTCTAAAGGATAAAGCTCCTGAAGCTAATTTTGTCTATGACAATGAATTTGACATCACCTACTTGGATGTGGCAGATTTTTTTGAGCACCATGATGGAAAAATAAATCACTCGATCGGTGATGGATCTATGGTTAAAGATGATTGAGCATTTTGATTTTTATGTTTTCCTATTCGTAGTATCTAATGAATAAATATCTTGTAATATTTATTGCACTTAATAATATTTCTTATGTAGTTTTTAAAAATATATGTATTTCCTAAATTTCATAAATTTCACAAACAAGGAGTAATATCTAAGTAATTGGTGTCCTAGTCTCACTGATCTTTTAATTCCTTTTGATTTTCCTTTACGTTACTTTAATTCTCTTTAAGAAGAGGTTTACAAGCACCCTGGAACAACTTTTATTACTTCACCCTTAATATTTTTTTTCATTTACTTATAATTGTATTATTTTTGCTGCGTAATTATTTGTATGATAATTAGAATTTGCTAGAAAATGCATTAAAATGTCACTATTGAATTATTGGTTTAACTTTATTTTTTTTTCTTTTTCTCTAAAAATACTATAATATTTATTCATATACTTCTTTTGTATGTCAAACCATGGGAAGCAAATATGGATATCTTTCAAAGCAAACTTGGATCAAAGTTCAATTATAAAAATATTTGCTTAATTGATTCATGTACAATGCATACAATATTCAAATAGAAGAAATATTTCTCTCATTTAAGTATGTATAAGGCAAATATTACTACAATTTCTGGTAGTAGTAATCTAATTGAAGGCTCTGGAAGAGCTAATATAACTCTGCCTAAGGAAACAATACTTATCATAGAGAATTCAGTGTTTTCCTCCAAGTCCAAGAGGAACTTATTGAGTTTTAAAGATATCCGTCGAAATGGATTTCATATTGAGACAATAGATGAGAATAATCTCGAATATCTCATCGTTACCAAGAATGTCTCTGGCCAGCAAAAAGGGTTATTGAGAAGTTCCCATCTTTATCTTGTGGCATGTATTGGACAAGAATTAGTGCAATTGAGGCACATTCTATCGTAAACCAAAAGGTTTCTAGTTCCAATACTTTTGTACTTTGGCATGATCGATTGGGACATCCTGGATCAATTATGATGAGATGAATTATAGAGAACTCAAATGGGCATCCATTAAAGAATTTAAAGATTCTTTTAAATAATGAGTTTTCTTGCACTTCTTGTTATCAAGGCAAGTTGATTATTAGACCATCACCAATAAAGGTTAGAATTGAGTCCCCTGCATTTTTAGAACGTATACAAGGGGATATTTGTGGATCTATTCACCCACCTAGTGGGTCATTTAGATATTTTATGGTTTTAATAGATGCATCTTCTAGATGGTCTCATGTGTGTCTATTGTCATCTCGTAACCTGGCGTTTGCAAAATAATGGCACAAATAATTTGATTACGGGCACAGTTTCCCGATAATCCAATTAAGTCTATTCGACTTGATAATGCTGCTGAGTTTTCATCCCAAACATTTAATGATTATTGCTTATCAATTGGGATAAAAGTGGAACATCCTGTAGCTCATGTTCACACTCAAAATGGCCTTGCAGAGTCTTTGATTAAACGTTTGCAATTGATAGTAAGACCGTTACTCATGAAAACGAAATTACCCACTTCTGTTTGGGGTCATGTCATTTTGCATGCAGCAATGCTAATTCGTCTCAGACCGACAAATTATCACAAATATTCCCCGTTGCAATTAGTTTTGGGTCATGAACCTAATATATCCCATCTAAGAATTTTTGGATGCGCTGTATATGTGCCTGTAGCACCGCTATATCGCACCAAGATGGGTCCCCAAAGAAGGTTAGGAATATATGTTAGGTTTGAATCGCTCTCCATTATTCACTACCTTAAAACATTAACGGGAGATTTTGTTCAATGCTCGATTTGCAGATTGTCGATTCGATGACTCATTTTCCCCAAAATTAGGGGGAGAAATTTGTGAAATCAAACGGGAAATTTCATGAAAAAATCCATCATTATCTCATCTTGATCCACGTGCCTCTATTTGTGAAAAAAGGTGCAAAAGATTATCCATTTGCAAAAAATAGCAAATCAAATGCCAGATGCATTTACGGATCTGAAAAGGATAACGAAATCACATATCCCTGCAGAGAATGTTCCAATCCGTATTGATGTCCCTGTTGGAAAATCTTCTAGTATCATAGCTAATGAGTCAAAAGCACGCCTAAAGCGTGACAGACCATTGGGTTCTAAGGATCGAAATCCTAGAAAAAAGAAAATAAATGATCAAGATGACACTACGAAAGAGTCTCATAAAGAAACCCATGATTTAACCAATCCTGAAATTCATGAGGATATCGATGAGCCTGAGACTCAAGAAAATAAGGAACTATCAATAAATTCAATCCATATCGAGACAAATTTGAATCGATTGAATATAGTGGTGGATTATGTCTTTGCATACAATGTTGCATCTAGCATTATGCAAGATAATAAGGATCTTGAACCTCAATCTGTTGGAGAATGTCGACAAAGACGTGATTGGCCAAAATGGCAAGAAGCAATCCAATATGAGTTGGATTCACTTGCGAAACGTGAAGTTTTTGGGTCTATAGTCCAAACACCTAATGGTGTTAAACCTGTTGGCTATAAATGGGTCTTTGTATGTAAAATAAGTGAGAAAAATGAGGTACAAAGATATAAGGCACGCCTTGTTGTACAAGGATTTTCACAAAGGCCTGGTGTCGATTATGAAGAGACGTATTCTCATGTTATGGATGTTATAACGTTCCGTTATCTCATTAGTCTTGTTGTTCATGAAAAGTTTGACATGTATTTAATGGATGTGGTTACAGCCTACCTATACGGCTCACTTGATAATGAGATATACATGAAAATTACCGAAGGATTTAAAATGCCTGACGTACATAATTCAAAGTCCAGGAAAATATTTTCAATCAAATTGCAAAGATCTTTGTATGGTCTAAAGCAATCAGAAAGAATGTGGTATAACCGCCTTAGTGAATATTTATTAAAGGAAGGTTATATAAATGATTCTATTTGTCCATGTGCTTTTATAAAGAAAACAATATCGGAGCTTGTTGTACTTGTCGTATATGTTGATGACATAAACCTTATTGGAACTCCTACAGAACTCCAAAAGACAATTGATTATTTAAAGAAGGAATTCGAGATGAAAGATCTCGGAAAGATAAAATTATGTCTCGGTTTGCAAATTGAACATTTACCAAACGAGATTTTTGTTCATTGATCTGCCTACATAGAAAATGTATTGAAACGGTTTTACATGGATGGAGCACATCCATTAAGTACTCCGATGGTTGTTCGATCACTTGATGTGAATAAGGGCCCGTTCCGACCTCAAGAAAAGAATGAAGAGCTTCTTGGTCCTGAAGTACCATATCTTAGTGCAATTGGTGCACTAATGTATCTTTCTAACACTACAAGGCCTGACATAACTTTTTCAGTTATTGTCCTAGTAAGATATAGCTCTGCTCCTACAAGGAGACATTGGAATGGAATCAAACACATATTGCGGTATCTAAAAGGGACTACAGATATAGGCTTATTTTATGGCAATGATTGCAGTCTCGGTCTTGTTGGTTATGCCGATGGTAGGTATTTATCTGACCCACACAAGGCTCGATCTTAAACTGGCTATGTGTTTATATGTAGATGCACTACAATATCTTGGCGATCGACTAAGTAATCAATCGTGGCTACTTCATATAATTATGCTGAGATAATTGCTATTCATGAAGTAAGTCGAGAATGTGTATGGTTGAGGTCAGTAATACACCTAATTCGAGATAAATGTGGTTTGAAGTGTGATAAATTACCCACAATTTTGTTTGAAGACAATGCAGGATGCATAGCTCAATTGAAGGGAGGATTCATAAAAGGAGATAGAACAAAACACATTTCACCAAAGTTATTTTTCACGCATGATCTTCAAAAGAATGGTGATATCAGTATGCAACAGATCCGTTCAAGAGATAATATGGCTGATTTGTTCACCAAATCTCTACCGATGTCAACCTTCAAGAAACTAGTGTACAAGATTGGGATGCGAAGGCTCAAGGATGTGAATTGGTGCTCTCATCAGGGGGAATTAATACGCGGTGTACTCTTTTTCCCTTACAAGATTTTGTCCCACTGGGTTTTCCTTGCAAGGTTTTTAATGAGGCAACCAAAAAGTGTATTCCTAAACATGTGTACTCTTTTTCTTTCACTAGAATTTTTTTTTCTAATAAGGTTTTAACGAGACACATTATCTATGGACATCTAAGGGGGAGTGTTATAAGAAATATCAAATTATGGTGGATGTCTACTCTTCCTCCATGATCTTCATCTCAAATGCTTAATGACATATTTAATGACATATTTTCTATGTTTAATGACATATTCAATGACATATTTTTTTCACCTTTCATGCCTATATAAAGGCCTTGTAATAGATAGGAAAATAGACACAATTGAAGAAGAAATAAGAATCTCTCCTCTTTTTCTCTCTATATCTCTTAGCTTGTTTTTCCTTGTTCCATATTGTTACTTTGAGTTATATTTTATAACACAAAAACATATTTGAAAAAAAACTCCCAAAATTTTGTGGTCAAACGCGAGCTAAATTGTGGTGGTTGATTGTGATGTCGTATTGTAATAGCAGTTGCCCGGTGATAATGAACATAACGATGGAAAAGGTAACATTTGCAGTGATCCAAGTGAAAAGCATTTTAATAATTTTAAAACTTTATATAAGATCTAAATGCACCAAATTAGAAACTGTAATCCTACTATTTCGCTAAAGGAATATCATAGACCCAATTACTATTCCCTTTTTGCTTTATTAAAAGGAATTACAGTGCATACTCAGTGTCACTCTGTCTGCATTTTGCCACGTCTGTTATTCATGAAATAACATCAGCACTCGGGATATACTGTTTCAGGATAATTAACAAGGAAAGAAGCTTGAGCCCTTGTCTATGATCTAATTTTGGGTAAACGTTTTAACTTTTTTCTCGTTCTTTGATAAGCTTAAGGTTATATTTTCCACTGATTAGTGTATGACACAGTTGTGATCTTCCTGGTACTTTTGTTTCTAGTTCTCAACCTGGGAACTACGTGGGATTGAAGTTTTACTTTCCGTAATCTAGCTCGAGGGCGCTATTGTTTGAATTCACCTTCAAATTCAAGTTTAGTGAAGTAATTAAAACGAATATCCTTTGAGTTTCCCTTTGGATTTTAGGAGACAAAAAAGATTGTTTAAGTGTTTTTTTATTAGTCGTCCCTTCCAATGATGATCATATTTCATAATAGATGCCTTTTCAATTTCAAATTAAACATGGTTGGTTTGATTTGAGACAATCCAATTCACTCAAAAAAATAATAATAATAGCAGCAGTATTTCCTTTTCATTATTCTCAATAAAATAAGCGTTTTCCTTTTAGTGAATCTTATTCATCATAAATTTGGATTAGTAGTAATTTCAAAATAAAGACCCGACACCAGATCGATGAGAAAAAAGAATAGACATAGGTGGTCAAAACAAGTTAAGCGACTGTCACACGGATAATAATAATAATAATAATAATATAATAAAAAGACAAAAGCAAGAAGGAAAGAAAAGGGTGAAATAGAATGATGATGATAATGACGATCCTCCAAGTTTTGATAGTTGATAAGACAAGGAGATGAAGTTACATTTGACAAGACTAGATGAAGTGATTTTCACTCTGTCATAACTCGTAGGACCCTCCCCCACTTATCTTTTTTAAGTTCGTCCTTTCTTTCTTTCTCCGCCATTACTTTTCCTCTACAAAAGTCTACTCTCTCTCTCTCTTTTCACTATTTTCTACTTTTACGTCGTTTATATTGAAGTACTGTATAAGATAATTCTATACTCCATTATTTTTATACGTCTAATATTTTTGTATAACTTTAACACTACTATATATAACGTTTGTATATAATTAATAAATCATTTGATTTCAGTATTCAACTTCACATAATTTATGGCCGAGAGTTTGAAAATCAAGTATTGCGTTATTGGTTATGATATAACTTATGTGATTTATTTTATACATGATAAAATGTGAAATAAAATATATATATATATGTTAACAATACACGAATAAAAGTTTCTAAAATAGAAAATAGCTTTAAATTAGGCAATATTCGTATAACAATCCATGCATATAGTGTATTATCATTTTATTATATAATAATTTATTTATTACTTATTTATGTCATATCAATCTAGACATTATTATTCTCATCATAAAAAAATTACCACGTTATAATACTCATATAACTAATTAACAAACAAACCATCCCAACTTGTATTTATATTTTTCACTCCGAAGTGATTTTTTTTTCTAAACTACTCCTCTCCCTACATTAAACTTGAATTTTTTTTATTTAATATGAGATCATTTTAAAATTCAAATTAAGTACTCTACAATTTTACTTGTGAAATACTAAAAAACAAGTACTCCTATTTAAAATTTCACATTTACAAAATATAATATTCCTTCTTGTCCATGACAAACAGACATCAAATAAATCAAATCATCACCCTCAACAAGTAAAATTATTTAACTCTCTCACTTCCTATATATAGTGAGGCGGATACCCTCCAAGAACTTCTAAAAATTAAAGTCCCTCACAAAGACACACATTTCAACAGCCATGTTAGACGTGTATAGTACAAGTTCTATCTCAAAAAACTTCTCCCCACCGACGGCGTCGCCGCCTCCATCACCGGCGGTGAGTCGCTACGAGCTACAAAAGCGGCGAGACTGGAACACATTCGGACAATACTTGAAAAACCACAAGCCACCATTGATACTATCAAGGTGCAGCGGAGCAAACATTCTTGAATTCTTAAAGTACCTAGACCAGTTCGGGAAAACCAAAGTTCACAACTGTTGTTGTCCGTTTTTTGGACACCCTCAGCCGCCGGCACCATGTACATGTCCGTTGAAACAAGCGTGGGGCAGCCTTGACGCGCTAGTTGGTAGGCTACGCGCTGCTTTTGAAGAGAACGGAGGACGCGCGGAGACAAACCCGTTTGGGGCAAGAGCGGTGAGGTTATATTTGAGGGAAGTGAGGGATTCACAAGCTAAGGCAAGAGGGATTGCTTATGAGAAGAAGAAGAGAAAGAATAATAAGCGACAATATTTTCAGGAGCAAGAAAAAGAAGGAGATGGACATAGTACTGTCGTATGAGAAGATAAAACTGTTACGTTA
Source organism: Nicotiana tomentosiformis (assembly GCF_000390325.3). NCBI lineage: Eukaryota > Viridiplantae > Streptophyta > Magnoliopsida > Solanales > Solanaceae > Nicotiana > Nicotiana tomentosiformis. The sequence goes on along the minus strand of NC_090813.1, from coordinate 56,775,276 downwards.
CGTTGTTTCAGTTTCTTGAACTTATAATTAGCTTGTTGGGTGATGTATATAAACCAGTTCTCTTTTTGATATATAACCAACCGTAATTTCCTCCTCTTGGCTCCTTAGCTAGTCAATATGGATATATAGTGCTCTTGATCCCTTTTTATGTATGTTTTTGTTGGTACCATCGATCTGCTGCAATTGAAATTTTTAGTAATTCTTATCGTTTTCCATCCGCTTAATATATGTATATAGTAGAAGATATCTTTAGAAAAGCTGTTAGTGTCAGTCTATTTTATATGTATAATGCTGAAAGAAGCACAACCATCGACTAAGATGAGATAATACAAAGAATGGAGTATTATGTTTTATTTACTGTTCTTTGTGGGTAATGTGGTATGCTTGTATTTACTAACTATAGTTAGTAATTAACTAAAAATATAGATAGTTAGTAATTAACTAAAAAGCTCATGACCTACGTCGTGGAATACTTGAGCTACTAGAAGATTGCTTCAACAATTACGTAAAACAGCGCGTGTTGAAATCTTTCATAGAAGGTTTTCTGACGGAAGAAAAAACAATTACGGTGATCGAGTTCTTATGATAGAAATTACTTATCATACAATTTCAGAGGATACATGATTGTGTTGTGTCTCTTCCCATTTTTAAATATTATGTTATAACTCCTATAAATATAATAAATATACATAATATATAGTATCAAATATTAGGGTATGTATATTAATTACTCCATTATACATGAATTCGATTGCCTCATGTGAATGACTTAGTATATTATATGTATAATAAGTCATACACATATACTTGTCAATATAGAGTTCTTAAACACCATTGATTACCAGATAAGTGCTTGTAGATCATATATGTGTTTGAATTGAAGTTTTTATATTACTGTAAAATATAATAGTCCTTATAACGACCATATAATTTAGATTATTTGACGCTGTGAAAGAGACACTACAGCGAAACTATATTCCCTTATACAGGGAAAATCAGGTAGCATGCATAAATTGGATTGGTGTAATATGAAATAGTATGACATAACGTGTCTCGTCGTTTCCCATTTGATATTTTTCAATTATTTTGTTCCCTTTGTGTTTTCTATTAGTAGTAGTAATTTGTTACCTCAGCCACATGATTTCTACTTCTACTCAGAATAATCATTAATTCCTTCGTATTGGAAGAATCGATGGGACATGAATATTCGAAAATGGAAAAAAGAATCCTACCACTTCAAGTTTGTCTTCAATACATACACCACTTTCCTCTTGTTAATAATTGCTGCTAGAAGAAAGTTCTCTTGGATGCATCAAATCGTCTTCTAAAAGCACATTCATTGGAGAAATGTGGTAGAGAAAAAAGGAGCTAGGGCAATAATTGCACTAAAATTCTTATTTTTGGGTTTTCAAATTTTGGTAAAGAAGCGTTTCCTCTTTGTGTAATGCCTTTAGTATTTTTTTTGTTTTAGTCCTTAACTTCCATGATTGCATAGGAGGTAGTTTGCTTTGCGCCACTAGTTTATTTCGCTTGTGGTGTCACATTATTCAATTAGAATAAGTGCTCTAAATACTCAAGAGTTTCATTTTTGGAGGTTCAAGACAGAGTATAGGAATATGCATTTGTATTTAGAAACAATATAACAAGCTAAGTCTTCTAGCAAGTTACTTATCATTCGCCATCAAAGTCTTGCAAGAAGTACATGTATTTCTAATAGCGATACTAAAATAATTGCTTGATGGGTTGATTTCTCTACTTTAATTATCCTACTCGCATATGATGGAGACATAAGAGGTCACGAAGATATCCTCTCATACACTGATGATGTGTTCTAAGCATTATCCATAATCTTTCAAATTTGAACATTAAGAACTGTTGCCGATCGACCATGAAGTTCTTAACATTCAATTAAAACTTTTCGTAATCGTTCTTGTTTGTCTTTTATAATAGGAATGTTAATGGTTCGATTCGGTAGGTTATTTTATGAAAATATTTTTCATATCAATTTTTCGGTTACTTTATCTTATATAACCAAAATTAGTTTATAAAAAAAAAAAAACATCCCAATCATCTCGTTTCTCTTCAGTATTGGACGGTTCAGTTAATTTTTGATATTTTTTCAAAACGTCATACAAGAGTCACTAGTAAAAGTTAGAACGCAATAGCATGCTTACTTGCACATGATTTCGGCAAAACTCTCTAGGCTTTTTTATTGTTTAAAATGTGATAAATCAGGAAAACGTGAAAGATGGCCAGAATAGAGATCCATCTCATTATACAATAACAACGTAAAACAAAGGAAGCAAAGACAAAATAAATATAAATACACAGAGAGTAGAGATATTAATCTAGTTGAGATTCAAGAATAAAGAATATAATTAAGCATTCAACAAGAGAAAATGTAACATGAGAGAAAAGATATCAAATACCATGTAGCTTGCTCAACATTGATAGAAAAGCTTGTAGCTTGCTAATCAAGACGATGGAACTAATTATATAGTTTCACTGGAAGTAGCAAAATAGGCTTGGGTGTTGGGACTTTGGGTGTTAATTACATATTGACTTATATTCGTTTCTATAATCCCAAAACAAGGATTTTTTAATGTTTTATTTATTTTAAACTTAATATATAAAATATATTTTTCATGTACAAATTTATTCGGCACGATATTTTTCGATTTATTTTTATAAAATTAAAAATCTAACATAATTATTCGCTATGGTTATAGATTTGCATAAAAATCTATGATTTTATATTTTTTAAAAATAACTAATCGGTTCGATGCAATTTGGTTCGGTCAATTTGATCAGTTTTTAAAAATTCATTAACATACTTATTTTATAAAGTATACAAATACAAACGGTACCCCTATTTTATAAATCATACAAATACAAAACTAATTGTGAGGGTGTAGGATAAGTGTTTAACCTAAAATTGGATTAGCAGGTCAAACAATTAAATTTTAGGGCACCAACAATCCGTTTAACACACTTACTCAAATAAAAATTGTTGGATTATGGGCCGTGGGCCGCTCTATATAGACTGGCCCGACCCGGTTAGAAGAGATAAGTGAGAGGGGTTAAGAGAAGTTACCACTAAATCACAAACTCCAACTAAAGTGAACGTGCAAAAAAGGGAGTGGTGGGTTATCTTCCTTAACCGCTATTACTTTGCCTATTTATGTTAAAGAGAAAACACAGAACTTTTTTAAGCGTAAAAATTTTCTCTCTAACTAATCCTCTCCACACGAAAAATACACACAAGTTAGGGTAATTAATTGGTGAAAGATTAACTTTATTTCCTAGTGATTCAAAGTAGATTTGGGAGCAATTTTCTTGGTAGCAATTACGACGATATATTTCTGTTGTGCATAACAAGATACACACAAATTATTGTTCTTGCTCCGTAATTTAGATTAACAATGGCATCAGAGCCAGTGATACTGTTTCCTGGTTTACATCTTCTTAGTCGATGTTATATTTTTGAAGACTGCTACTACAATTTTCTTCGGCACTGTCTCAGTAAAAGAAAGAAAACGACACAATTGTTTGATAACAATTCTAGAACTGTGAATCCTTACTGGAAAGGGAACAAAATTTGCATATAAAATGAATTCTTTGTAGTGTAACTAATTAGCATTCGTTTGTTGACGTAAAATAATTAGTTTTTTGCTAATGTCCAATCCACTGTTACACCAGAAATTTTCTTCATACTTCTTTTTGTCTTTTAGTACTAAGGCAAAGTTTCTTTTATAATTAAAAGCATACTTTGTAATTTATAGGGAAAAAAATACGTTGGTGCAGAGAAGGAATTTCTGGATTAACTATTTATTTTAACCTTCTTTGCCTCTGATGGTGCTTTAGAACAAATTCTAATTTTAAAGAAGTTGCTTAGCACCATGTTATATCGTAGAAAGCTTAATGTAACGATTCGGCCGGTCGTTTTGAGTGTATTAGTCCTGATCCCTATTTATTACCTCCTCTATGTTATATTATAGTTGCGTGATTTGCAGGGATGTTTGGTTTTGATTTCGGGTGAGTTTCGCAGTGATATGAGACACATAGTCCCTAAGTTGGAAGTTTTAAGTCGTACGAGTTGACCGTAGTTTTACTTGTGTGAAGATGACTCCGGAATGGAGTTTTGATGGTTCCAATAACTCTGTAGGGTAATTTTAGTCTTAAGAGTGTGCTTGGATGTTGATTTGGAGGTTCGTAGATCATTTCGGTGTGATTTGGCGAAAGTTGGAAATTAGAGAAATTTGGGAAGTTTGACCGGGGGTGGACTTTTTGATATCGGGGTCGAATTCTAATTCAGGAAGTTGGAATAGGTCAATAATATCAATTATGTCTTATGTGCAAATTTTGGTGTCAATCGGAGTTGTTTGGTATGAATCGGCGTTGGTTTCAGAATTTGGAAGTTTATAGTTTATAGGCTTGAATTTGGGTTGCGATTCGTAGAATTTGTGTTGTTTGATGTGATTTGTGGCCTCGAATAGGAGGGTGTTTGGATTGGCTTTTAAAAAGTAGCTTTTAACATAAGTTGATAATAGCCAATTTTTGGCTTTTGGCTTATTTTTGTACTTTTCATGCCTAAAAGTAAGTGCTTTTAAGCACTTTTTATCATTGCCAAACACCAAATAAACTAGAAAAGTACTTAGCCAATAAACATTAAAATAAGCCAATCCAAACACTCTCTAGGCACGTTATGTATTTTGGAACTAGTTGGTATGTTCGGACGGGGTCCTAGGGGCCCGAGTGTGAATCAGATTGAAGTCAGATCAATTTGGGACTTGTAGAGTTGCTGAACTTTTCCAGCTTCTGGTGTCATCGCACATGCGGAGGGTTTGGCCGCAGGTGCGGGCTCACAAAAGCGTGAAATTGGTCGCAAAAGCGAATTTGGATTAGCCCAGCTGGGAGCGCAGGTGCGAGGAGTTATCCGCATCTGCGAGTCCGTAGGTGCGGTGCGGAGATCGTAGACGCAGACGAGGCTAGCCTGGGCTATGGTCGCAAAAGTGGAGGGATTTTTCGCAGAAGCGAGCTCGCAAGTGCGAGCCAATGTCCGCAGAAGCGGAATCTGAGAACTTAAGTGGAGTCCGCACCTGTGATGATTTTTCTGCAAGTACGACATCGCAGAAGCGATCCAAAGGCCACAGAAGCGGAAGTCGCTAGATAGAAAAAGGAAAAATTGAGGGTTTGTTTTCATAATCCATTTTGGGATTTTGGAAGCTCGGTTTGAGGCGAAGTTTCGAAGGATCTTTAGAGGAATTATTGGGGTAAGAGTTCTTGACTCGATTTTGGTTAAATTATACTAATCTATCATTATTATTAGCGTGTAATTAAGGATTGGAGTTAGAAAAATTGGAGAAAAAGTGTAGAAGTTCTTAGACTAAGTTTTTGGGCTTTTAAAGGCAAAATGAGGCCGGATTTGGATAATTCTTGTATGGTTGGACTCGATATCGAATGTGTATTCAGATTTTATAATTTTACTCGAGTTCCGAGATGCGGGCCCGGGTCAAATTTTTAGGACGATTTTTCAGTTCTTTGCTAGCAAATCATAATTTCATTATTTAAATTAGTTTCCTATTGTTGTATTTATAGTATGAAATTATTTTGGCTAGATTCGAGTCATTCGAAGTTGGAAAATCGAGGGAAAGACTTTCTAGTTGATTGATTTAGCGTAGTTTGAGGTAAATGACTTGTCTAATCTTCTGTGGGGAAATTTTCCCTTAGGATTTGGTATTGTTGTGATAATTGTGAAATGTGAAAGTCGTGTGCGCGAGGTGACAAGTGCGTACACGGGCTAAATATGAAATTTTTGAATTTTTGCTATGTAGTTTCCTTTCATTCTTTAATTGAGTTACTTTAATATGTTATAGACATCATGATTAGTCTAATTTCACATGTCTACTTGTTGTATCTCTTATTTGCAAATTGTCCTACATGTTTAGTTGAATTACATGTTTTCTTTTATTCTGTATTCATTATTTAGCTGTTGAACCCTTACTTGAAATTGCTATTCTTGGAGTATTTTGCTGTTGAGTTTGGTATTGAGTTGCAAAGGCCGTGGTTTCTATTAAGGCAAAGTGTAAGTCGCGAAATATCATTTTATTGTTGAGAGGATATTTTGGTTATTTGCACGAGGTTTCTGCCGTGCTGTTGTTACTATTTACACGAGGTTTCTGTCGTGCTGTTGTTACTATTGATACACATGCGGTTGTATAAGGTCTGAGTATTAAAACACATGCGGTGAGATAAGGTGGGCTTGATACGCGTGGCTAGTAGGGGAACTACTAGAAGTCATGCGGTGTGATAAGGTGGGCTAAAACACGGGATACTATTTTGGGAAAATGATTTTCAAAACTAAATGTAAAGGCCCTCGCAGTGATATAAGGAAAGACTGTGAGTTACTTTTATGATTTGGGACTACGAGGCAGTTGTAGCACCCCAAAAAATTTCGAAATTCTTAAGCGCATTTAAGAAAGTTGATGTGTGTTAATTATATTATTTTGTGTGTAGACGAGGACTACTAATATTATGGATATTAATTAGATATGATAATAAGTGTACGAGGTATATTTGAAGTGATATAGGGCATAAGGAGAGCCCTTATGACAAATCAAGTTGGAAATTACATGATAGACTAAAGTTTCAAATAAGTACGCACAAGTTCTAATGTTGGATGAGAATATTTACACATATATAAGGAGTTATGTTATGGAAGACCTATTAAATGAAAGATCTTCGATTCTAGTTTCTAATGCTTCAAACCGTTTGTCATTTGGACATTCTTACAAGAAGTTATGGCGAAATTACCCAAGGCTGGCAGAGGAGTAAGCTGCGGATGCGAAGCATCCGGGGCCGCGTCCAAAAGAAAGGCTGGTAGTGAAGTGCTGCCATAGCATCCAGGTCCGCGTTCGAGCTTCGAGGAAGAGTGAAATGGGATTCGAAGCATCCAAGGCCGCGTCTGAAACCCAAAAATCTGGGCCTATAAATATAAAGTCGGGGGAGGTGAGTATTTTGAGTATTGGGGATTAGGGTTCTTGAGATGAATGGGCGATTTTAAGCTCAAACAAGTCCAATCAACCAAGGTAAGTTGTTAATGATATTTTGGGTTGATTCTTACTCAATATACATGAGTTCTAACATCATTCTTGCATCCAAATGCTAAATTTCATCATCAAATCCTCAAGATCACTAAAATCACCAAAGTTGTGATTTTTCAAGATTGAACTACTATAGGTAATTTCAATGCTTCAAACTCGTTTATTATGAGTAGTTAAAAGTGTTTGAAGCATTTGTTACTACTTTTAATGGTTGAAAGATTGAATTGTAAAACTCTAGTTCTTGGCATGAATAGTACTTTTGAGAAAATAAGAGAGAAGATGAGTATTAATCTTGGCGATGAAATCGATGAATACAATGAACCTATGGAGTTATTTGTTAGCAAAAGTTGGAAGTGATCAACTAAGTAATCACCCGAATTGTATATTTTACAAATGTTGATTATGAAAGACGATAAATAGTAACTTGGTGGCATTGGACAATTGATGTAGTATCATTAATGATTTCGAATGGGTATTAAAATATAAGAATGAAGTTGAATGGTCTAGCTTGTAAATCTATTTGGCGATTTGAGTTGTTGGAGGCTTGTAGCCAACTTATAAGACATATATGGATATTGATCAATATCTTAGGTCATATTTTGATGTAATTAGAATATCTAATTGTAGATTTTGATTTGTTGGTAATGTTTGAGCATTTTAATCAACATTCGAATGATGGAAGAGGATTGAAAGCTTGTGAATGTTAATAAAGCGAAAGCGAGGTTAGTTGATTAAAACTTACTCTTCTTGAGGAACTTTCTCTAAAAGCATGTTTCAAGTTAATACTTAAGTTGTTTGCAAATGTGCTTTCGTATTTGTGGGGATAAACAAGCACAGATGTCTCCACGTACTAGAATATTATGTTGGATATGTAGTGTCATGCCGTTTTATAAAATTTTATTTTAAACCTTGTTGGCAGAATGACACTCAAGGTAAATGTTATAAATTTTTATCAAAACTTACGTATTGACTAGAGTATACATATTTGAGTGCTAAAGATAAGTTTTCATGAAAAGTATTTCTTTTGAAAATTGATGAACAAAATAACACTTGTAGTATCTTTTAAAGATTGATGTTAAATTACTAAAGGCTTTAGTATGTAAAAGGTTATTTATTTAATTTTTGTTCAAATGATTTAGATTTTTTATAAATGCTATGAGTTGATAAAAATAGATCCTTTGAAACTACTATGCTAACTACCAAAACATTTGAAGTATCAAATGTTTTGGTAGTTACTTGTGTTCACCGAGATTGACTTCAGATATATTATGTTCGTTGTCATGAAACTACACGTGCCGGTGTAGGCGTAGATGGCTACTTTGTGGTATAGACTATGATATAGTGCTCTCCCTCGAGAGAGTACAATTTTGTGCTATTATTAGCATGGCTGAGTCGATTCGTACGACACTACGATGAGACGACCTGAGCAAGTAGGGTATATGATACTTGCCGCTAGGTACATAACCTAGTTGACCTTCTTATGTAGGTGATGATATAGTACTCCCAGTGAAAGGTAAGGATGATTTTCTTGTGTTTAGGCCTAAGAAGCCGAAAGTGATTTCAATGACCTAAAACAAATTGAATGATTTTGTATGATTTTATCCAAAATCTTGGATTGATGTAAATATTTTAAATGTTTATATTTTACTTGTCTTTTATTTAAAATGACAAGGATCATGAATTGATAAAACTTCTTATCGTTTTATATTAAATATTGATGCATTATTTTTTTTATATAAAGTTTGTCTCACGAACTTAAGTTAGAGAGAGTCTATGACACTTATTGAGTACCGCTGTGGTGTACTCAGCCCTTAGGAGGCTCCCTACAGGGTCCCGCTTACTTTACATATTTCAGGATGAGGTATGATACGTGACATGCGGTCAGGGGTAGGATGACTCTCTTTCCGAGGTATTATGAAGCACCACTTTTATTTCGTGGTAGCTATCATGTACATTCTTATTTTCTTTTGTTGGAATTACTCCAAGTGTTTGTTATGTTCTTTGGTATAGAGGCTCCATAGATATTTGTGTTGGATTATAAAAAATAGGATTGTGGACATCATGCATAAAGGAATAATCATTTAATTTGATTATATCATTTTTATGAAAAGTTTCATGTATGATTTTGGAAATGAAAAATATGTTGTGACTTGATTAAAAAATGTATAAGATTTTTAATAGGCTTTCGCAATTATACTTGGTCTTGACATATGGGTCGCTTCACTCGGGTCGAATAGTGTGTCGGGTGCCGGTTACGCAGATTTGGGTCATGACAGCGGTACCTTGTAGAGCCCCATGTTTATCTTCCTCTATTTGCTGTATTTGTTTTGGTTGTTGTGTTCCTTAACATGTTAAATCCTTATTTTTCTTTCGTGTTATATTAACTGCCTTGATTCCGTGTTGTTAACTTTTCGTAAATTCTTTAGTGTTTCACTTCCTTTGTCGTCATCATTATATCATTATATCTTATGTCTTATTTCTTATTATCTCCGGTAGGGCCTTGGCCTGACCTCGTCACTACTCTACCGATAGGCACTTATTGGGTACCGTTATGGTGTACTCATACTATGCTTCTGCATATATTTTTGTACAGATCCACGTATATTTTATTAGTCCCAGCACTAGCGCGCTGAGCTTGCTATTGAAAACTTCAAGGTAGATATGCCCGCGTCCGTAGGCCTCGGAGTCCCCTTCTATTATGTTCTTCCTTATTTCTTTATACTTTTATAGATAGTGATGTATATGATTGTCCAAAACTGTATCTAGAGCTTGTGACTTATATTTCACCAGGTTTTGGGGAGTTGTACACATTGTGTTTATAGATTCTATTTATGAAGTTATTGGGTTTTGAGATTTTAAATTTTATTTAATATTTTTCGCATATTATTAGGCTTACCTAGTCTTAAAGACTAGGTGCCGTCACGATATTTTACGGAGGAAATTTGGGATCGTAACACTTAAATTGATATTTTCTGTGAAATGTTTTCTTGATAAACATTCACAGAAAGTAGTGATGAATTCTTTTGTTGTTAAAAAATTAAATTAAATTTGGAAGATTGTCACATATATTTCTAGGAAGTTTCCCATAAAGATGTTATTTGTTAGACCAACCTATTTAAGTGATGACTGGTTAAACATAATTGGTGGAATAGAGCCTATAAGCTTATTATCTTGCAAGTCTATGGAAGTCAGGCAACAAAGTCTACTGATTTCTTCAGAAATTTCTCCACCCAGTAAATTGCTTCGTAGTCTTAAATACTTTAGTTTTGTTATATTAAAAAAAGGATGAAGGGAAATTACCTGAAAATTGGTTAAACGAAGTACAAGGATTGAACATTTTGTAATCTTAATGCCTATCATTGTTTGCTTCGGTGAATTAAAATTAGTTTAGTCTTAATTACTCAATTGATATCCTTCTACAAAGTAATTGTGATATATGTTGTCACATTGAATAGTTGTAGTCATTCTTATTGTTTCCTTGGTCCTATTTCAGACATGGCTGAATAGGTACAAGTTCGAATTATTCCAAGTGAGAGTTCTCGAAGTCGAGGAAGGGGATAACGTAGAAGGATACATCGTCGCAGGACTTATTTCTACAATGATTCAGACTCGAAGCCTGAAGTCATCAGAAATGTCCCGAGAGTGATGCAAAATGAGTTAAGGGATCGAAGGTGTAACGACCCGATCGATTGTTTTGCTTCCTAGAATCCCATTCCCCTAAATAAGACTTTCCGTACGTGCTTTTATTGTTTTATGACTTGCGGGGATGGTTGGTTCGGGATTTGGAAGGGTTCGGGTTGAAATCGGAACACTTGATTCCTTAAGTTGGCCTTAAAAGACTAAGTTTGACTTCGGTCAATATTTTGAATAAACGACCTCAGAATCGAGATTTGACGGTTCCAATAGGTTCGTATAATGATTTAGGACTTGGACGTATATTCGGATCAGGTTTTGGATAACCCGGAGGCGTATTGGCGCCTAATAATGAAAGCCGGTTCTTTGAAGGTTTTAGAAGTTCTTTAAATTTGGTTTGGAGAGGATTTTGGTGATATCGAGGTCCAAATGGAATTCCGAGACCAGGAATAATTCCGCAATGTCATTTAAGACTTGCACGCAAAATTTGGTGTCATTCCGAGTAGTTTAAGTACATTTCGGCGCATTGAGAGTAAATAGAAGAACTTAAAGTTCATAAGTTTGATTCAATTGGTTTTGGGGTGTGATTCTTATTTTTATTGTTGTTTCGGGCATTCCGAGAGTTCGAGCGATTCCGTTTTATGATTCCAAACTTGTTAGTATATTCGGGCAGGGCCCTGGGGTCCCCGAGTGTCAATCGGACGAGGCTCAGACTAAGTTGGAAATTGGGAGCAACAACTGAAATTCCCAACTGCTGTCATAATCGCACCTGCGCTTGGCCAGCCGCAGGTGCGAGCTCGCAGAAGCAGCTAAGGAAGGACAACCCAGGATCCGTAGGTGCGCCCCTAAACTCGACAGAAGCGGGACCACGTCTGCAGAAGCTGAGCCAGCCAGCCTGGGCACTTCCGCAGAAGCGGACTTTTGTCTGCAGAAGCGACAACACAGGTGCGGCCATGTGACCGCAGGTGCAAGATCACCGGAGGCAGTGAGGTCTCTTTTAAAACGGGATTTAGTCATTTTGGCTCATTTATTTCCATTGTTGGGCGATTTTTGGAGCTCTTAGAGAGGGGATTTTACCTAGCACTTTGAGGTAAGTAATTTCTATACAATGTGTGTTAAATACATAGTTTACGGATAGATTATAACATGTAAATTAGTAAAAATATGGGTTTAGGTGAAAATCTAGGTTTTTGATAAAATTGAGATTTAATCATGAAATTCATTATGGAATCCAGTAAAATCATATATTTGAGTTCATGAGGTTATGGGTAACAACTTTCTTCAAAAAGTTTTGGAATCCGGGCACATGGGCGGGGGGTGGGGTGGGGGGGATTTTAGGAATTTTACAAATAGGCTTGGGAAATCACTTTGATAGTTGGGATATGAACTTTTAGGTGTGTATTAATTATTTTAAATAATATTTGACTAGTTGCGAGTCGTTTGACACTAAATTGAGGGTTTGAGCACAATCTTGGACTGGAAAGTAGGCTTTGAGACGAGGTAAGTCTCTTTTCTAACCTTAGAAGAGGGAATTATCCCCATAGGTGAATTTGTTAACATGTGTTTCTATTTGTGGGGGTCTACGTACGGACGAGGTGAAGAGAGTCCGTCCGTAGCTACTAATTATGTTATTGTCTATCATGCTATACTTGAGATGTTTGCACCCTTAAATAATAATTTAATTACTTAAGTTAGATTGGAAACTTATAAAGGAATTTTTAAAAGGTTAAATTTCACTTACTTGAAGTTGTGAATGGAACACTTGACTGTTATTGAGAATTTGTGTTTCTTTAAAGTACTTTTTCTTTGTGGAGCGGGTCGAACGCCTTGGTAGCAGATAGATGCATCTATGGTTCGAGCCGTTCGACCCTTGGCAGTACACAATTTAAATATTTATATTGGATCGGGTCATACGACCTAAGTATAATTTGCGCATGATACATCTTTGGAATCATTTATAATTGATATTACTTCATTGGCTTGAGATATAAATTGTTAAATAATGAAAATAAATTCGGGACTTAGTACTTGTGAAAGAATTATTTATTATTTTCTGTTATTGAGTTTTCAGTATTATTCACGAAATCCATGCTTATTTGTAAATTTTGGCATAGTATTTTTAGCCTATAGTAAGTGTCAAAGTCGACCCCTCATCACTACTTCTTCGAGGTTAGACTGGATACTAGCTGGGTACATCTTGTTTATGTACTCACGCTACACTTATGCACTTGATGTGAAGGATCTGAGGCAGGTGCATATGGTAATTAGTCCGGCACACACGCTTGACTTCTGGTCCGTGACCACACGGTGAGCTGCCCTTTCGAGCCGTTCAGCAGCATCCAGAGTCTCTCTTTTGGTTTATTTTGTCTATTCTATTTCAGACAGTGGAGTAGAGATCTTTTGTATATTCTACTAGTAGACTTATGATTTTGAATTTATTTTTATGATTACGATTTGTACTCAGTTGCTTTCATTTAATTATTTTACATCTGTAAATTCCTAAATCTTTTAACAATGAGGAATGTTATTCACCTAGAAACTTATTAAAATGGGAAACCACTAGATTGATCAGTGTTGGTTTGCCTAACAACGGTGTTGGGTGCTATCACGACCTATAATGGAATTGGGTCATGACCACATGGTATCAAAGCCTTGCGGATCAGTGCGGAGACGTCCGTACTTATCTTCGAGAGGCTATAGGGTGTTAGGAAACCACTCTTTATTCATATTCTATCGTGCAGTTGATGGTGTACTAAGTTTCTTCCTCTTATTCTCTCGCAGATGGTGAGAATGCGCACGACAGACGTTCCTAACCCGGGAGAGGCTGCTCCCCCTGTTGCTAGAGGCCGAGGCAGAGGCCGGGGGAGGGTACCCACCCAGGGTAGGGGATGGGGACGTCCCTGAGTTTCCTAGTTGTACCACCAGCTGATCCAGTGAAGGATCTCATTGATGAGGAGCAGGGCGAGGTGCCCGCAGTAGAGCCAGCCCCGGTTGATTTCATGTCAGCACCGGGCTTTCTGGAGGTCATGAGCTGTATGCTGCGGTTTATGGATTCTATGACCCAGGCTGGTTTATTTCCAGCAGACCCAGCCATATCTTAGGCGGGAGGGGTAGAATAGACCCCTACTACTCAGGCTCCTAGGCATGCAGCTGCAGTATATCAGACCGTGGGCACACTACCCGTGGGCGGAGCCTAGCCAGTTGCAGCAGCTATACCTGAGCCCAGACCAGCTGCGACCGGCGAGCCGCAGAAGCTACTGGATAGATGGACCAGGCTTCACCCTCCTGTCTTTGGAGGTGAGCGACATGAGGATCCCCAGGACTTCCTTGATCGGTGCAGGGACAGACTGCACAACATGCGGATATTGGAGTCCCATGGGGTAGATTTCACTACTTTCCAGCTGGAGGGTAGGGCCATAGGTGGTGGAAGTATTATCTTCTTGGCAGACCAATAGGTTCTCCTCCCATGACTTGGGACCAGTTTACACGTCTATTCTTGGACAGGTATATCCTACCCTCTCAGAGGGAAGAGTTACGGTTCCAGTTTGAGCAGCTCCAGCAGGGTCAGATGTCAGTGACCGACAATGAGGCAAAATTATCTGAGTTGTCTCGCCATGAATTTATGATACTTCCTACTGAGGCAGAGCGAGTGCGAAGGTTTGTTGCGGGGTTGCACTCAGGTATTCATACTACTATGGCCCGGGAGGTTGATATGGAGACTTCCTATCAGTTAATAGTGGAGATTGATCGGAGGATATAGGGTTACCGTCAGAGGGGTAGAGAGCAGATGCAACGGGACAAGAGGGTCCGTTATTTAGGAGAGTTCAGAGGTGCCCCGGTTGGGGGCAGAGGTCAGTTCATGAGGGGTCAGCACAGCAGGCCCACATATCCATCATTGCTGCCTCCTCGGGGTGCTCCAGTGCGACCCTATTTTAGTGCCATGCCGGAGAGTTCTTACCGTCCATCAGCTATTCAGGGTTCTTCTAGCGCCTATTTCAATGCCATACCAGAGAGTTCTTACCGCCCACGAGCCATTCAGGGTGCTTCCAGTGGGAATTCAGGCCATCAGGGTCAGACTTCAGGACAACAGATCACCGCACCGAGAGGTTGTTTCGAGTGCGGGGATCCCGGTCCTGTGCGGAGGTTCTGCCCCAGACTTTGGGGCAATGCAGTACAGCAGGCTCATCAGCCCATGATTTCAGCACCAGCCGTCCGGCCACCCATAGGCAAAGGGCAGGCGGGTAGGGTCGTCCTAGAGGTGGAGGCCAGGTGGGAGAGGTCAACCAACTACTGTTCAGACAGGCGGAGGCCAGCCAGTCGGTGCTCCAGCTAGGTTCTATGCTTTTCCGGCTAGACCAGGTGTAGTGGCCTCAGATGCCATGATCACAGGTACTATTTCTGTCTGTGGTCGGGATGCTTCAGTATCGTTCGATACAGGATCTACCTATTCATATGTGTTATCTCTGTTTGCCCATTTCCTGGATATTCCTCGTGAGTCCTTGGGTACTCCTGCTTATGTGTGCAATCCTGTGGGAGATTCTATTGTTGTGGATCGGATCTATCGGTCCTGTGTGGTCACATTCTATGGATACGAGACTAGAGAGGATCTTATATTTCTTAATATGACCGACTTTGAGGTCATCCTAGGCATGGACTGGCTATCCCCATATCACGCCATCCTTGACTGCCACGCCAAGACTATTACCTTAGCGATGCCAGAGTTGCCTAGATTGGAGTGGAAGGGTTCGTCTGTCAGTACATCTAGTTAGGTTATCTCTTTTATGAAGGCTCGACACATGGTCAAGATGGGTTGTTTGGATTATCTAGCCTATGTTCGGGATACTACTGTAGAGTCTCCGGCGATTGATTCAGTACCAGTAGTTCGGGAGTTCTCCGATGTGTTTCCTTCTGATCTTCCAGGCATACCACCAGATCGCGATATCGACTTCTGTATTGACTTGGCTCCAGGCACCCAGCCTATATCTATCCCACCGTACTGTATGGCTCCGAAAGAGTTGAAGGAGTTGAAGGAGCAGCTTGAGGAGTTGCTAGCAAAGGGGTTCGTCAGGCCAAGTATGTCACCTTGGGGTGCACCAGTGTTATTTGAAAAGAAGAAAGATGGGACTATGTGGATGTGCATTTATTACTGCCAGTTGAACAAAGTTACCATCAAGAACAAGTACCCGCACTAGAGGATGAAGAAAGACATAGTTGAGTATGGATGAAGAAAGACATAGTTGAGTATGTAGCCAGATCCCTAGATTGCCAACAAGTTAAGTATGAGCACTAGAGGCTAGGAGGCCTACTCCAGCAGATAACTATCCCTGAGTGGAAGTGGGAGCGCATCACTATGGACTTCGTAGTTGGGTTTCCACGAACCTTGCAGAAGTTTGATTGTTACACCCCGTACTTCAGACGTCACTGTCATTATAGGATTATTTAATGTAAGCTCAAAAAGGGCAAAATCCTTTTACACGGATAAGAAAGGTTTACCGGAGTCTTAAGTAAGTTAAGATGAATATGAGACTTGTTAATCATGATTTAAATGATTTTAAAGTCATAATATGTCTACATATGATATTTGGGTAGAAAATATGAAGTTTGGAAAAAAATCTGATTAAAGTTGCGGAAACACCGACTAAAGATTTGCCATGTAACAGAGCTTTTTGAGAAATATATTTCGTGTGCTATATGAGGTATTTTTGGGACATATTATATATCAAATTGAAGATCTTGGAATTTAGTTTCCAACGCTCTTAACTGTTCGTTCATACGATATCCAGATAAACAGATATAAGCGTTGGAAAATAGGCGAATCAGAGGGTGCCAAGCTAGCACCTTTTGACATTTCAAAAGTTGTTATATTGTTTTAACTCATCTCTCTCTCTCTCTCTCTCTCTCTCTCTCTCTCTCTTCATTTTTGCACATAATCTGACCAGAGAACTCCATAAAAAATGGTCCTTGAGTTCTCTACAAGAACTTCAAATAATACTAACATCCCGGGCACGAAATCGAGAAGCGATAACATCAAAACGATCTCTACGACGTAAGTATCGCTATATCGCCTCTCTTTTTCTTTGTAGTTTGAGTTTTGGAATATATTTAATAGTTAATAAAAATTCCTAATTTCTATATTTAAGCTTTAGAATATTAATAAAAGTTGATAAATTCATTTCCTAAAAGGTTAGACCTCACGGGACGATGATCGGAAGTCGTAAGTTCGAGTTATTTGACTTATAGTGGACTGTTTTGTGGCATGTTTCGTGTTGCTCTTGGGATTTCTATTATGCTGCTGATTTATGGAGTTTGGAAGGATAAAAAGGGCGAGGAGAAATGCCACATGTGGTAGGGTAGTAGGTTGGTCGCTCGTCGTTGTAGTTACAGACTAATTGATAACTTGTTGATTGGGTGTATTATGGTATATTTGGGGGTTTTGTTTTACTGAAGGTCCCAGATTGTAATTAGGTTGGTTTTGAGTTGCTGATTGTATTATGTTTGTATCTCACCTATAGTAGGCTTGACCCATGACCAGAAGGCATTATATACGCCTATATTATATGTATATGGGATACTACTGCAGAGTCTCCGGTGATTGATTCAGTACCAGTAGTTCGGGAGTTCTCCGATGTGTTTCCTTCTGATCTTCCAGGCATACCACCAGATCGTGATATCGACTTCTTTATTGACTTGGCTCCAGGTACCCAGCCTATATCTATCCCACCGTACTGTATGGCTCCGAAAGAGTTGAAGGAGTTGAAGGAGCAGCTTGAGGAGTTGCTAGCAAAGGGGTTCGTCAGGCCAAGTATGTCACCTTGGGGTGCACCAGTGTTATTTGTAAAGAAGAAAGATAGGACTATGTGGATGTGCATTAATTACCGCCAGTTAAACAAAGTTACCGTCAAGAACAAGTACCCGCTGCCGCGTATTGATGATATGTTTGACCAGTTGCAGGGTGCTAGGGTGTTCTCTAAGATCGACTTGAGGTTGGAGTACCATCAGTTGAAGATTCGGGACTCGGATGTTCCGAAGACTGCTTTACGTACTAAATATGGCCATTATGAGTTTCTGGTAATGTCCTTCGGCTTGACTAACGCCCCAGCGGCGTTTATGGACTTGATGAACAGGGTGTTCAGGCCTTACATTAATTCGTTTATCATTGTCTTCATTGATGACATCTTGATTTACTCGCGTAGTATGGAGGAGCACGAGCAGTACTAGAGAGTGGTGCTTCAGACCTTGCGGGAACAGAAATTATATGCTAAGTTCTCCAATTGTGAGTTTTGGTTAGATTCTGTGGTATTCTTGGGGCATGTTATATCAAGCGAGGGTATTAAGGTGAATCCCAAGAAGATTGAGGCAACTCAGAATTGGCCTCGCCCTACTTCAGCGACTGAGATCAGGAGCTTCTTGGGGTTAGCAGGTTATTATCGCCGGTTCGTGGAGGGATTCTCATCTATTGTAGCACCTTTGATTAGATTGACCCATAAGGGTGCTCAGTTTTGTTGGTTCGATGATTGTGAGACGAGCTTCCAGAAGCTCAAGACGACTTTGACCACAACAGCAGTCCTAGTGTTGCCTTCCGGTTCGGGGATGTATACTGTGTATTGCGACGCTTCGCGCGTTGGCTTGGGTTGTGTATTTATGCAGGAGGGGCGAGTTATTGCATATGCTTCGCGTCAGCTGAAGCCCCATGAGAATAATTATCCTGTGCACGATTTGGAGTTGGCCGCGATTGTTCATGCTCTTAAGATCTGGAGGCATTATCTTTATGGGGTGTCCTGTGATGTTTACGCTGATCATCACAGCTTGCAGCATTTGTTCAAGCAAAGGGATCTCAATTTGAGGCAGCGTAGGTGGCTTGAGTTACTGAAAAACTATGACATCACCATTCTTTATCATCCGGGCAAGGCGAATGTGGTCGCGGATGCCTTGAGCAGGAAGGCAGAGAGTATGGGTAGCTTGGCATTCATATCAGCAAAGGAGAGGCTACTAGCCTTGGACATTCAGTCTTTGGCTAACAGACTTGTGAGGTTGGATATTTCAGAGCCCAGCCGAGTTCTTGCATGCGCCGTTGCCCAGTCATCACTATTGGAGCAAATCAAGGATCGACAGTTTGATGATCCGCACTTGGCAATTCTCAGAGAGACGGTAGTGCAGGGTAGTGCCAAGGGGGTTTGTATACGCTAGGATGGTGTTCCGCGACTCCAAGGTCGTCTATGTGTTCCAAATGTTGATGGTTTGAGGGAGAGGATTCTAGAGGAGGCACACAATTCTTGATATTCCATTCATCCAGGTGCTACGAAGATGTACCGCGACCTGAGGCAGCATTATTGGTGGCTATGGATGAAGAAATACATAGTTGAGTATGTAGCCAGATGCCTAGATTGCCAACAGGTTAAGTATGAGCACTAGAGGCCTACTCCAGCAGATGACTATACCTGAGTGGAAGTGGGAGCGCATCACTATGGACTTTGTATTTGGGTTGCCGCGAACCTTGCGGAAGTTTGATTGTTACACCCCGTACTTCAGACGTCACTGTCATTATAGGATTATTTAATGTAAGCTCAAAAAGGGCGAAATCCTTTTACACGGATAAGAAAGGTTTACCGAAGTCTTAAGTAAGTTAAGATGAATATGAGACTTGTTAATCATGATTTAAATGATTTTAAATTCATAATATGTCTACATATGATATTTGGATAGAAAATATGAAGTTTGAAAAAAAATCGGATTAAACTTGCGGAAACACCGACTAAGGATTTGCCATGTAATAGAGCTTTTTGAGAAATATATTTCGTGTACTATATGAGGTATTTTTGGGACATATTATATATCAAATTGAAGGTCTTGGAATGTAGTTTCCAACGCTCTTAACTGTTTATTCATACGATATTTGGATAAAAAGATATAAGCATCGGAAAATGGGCAAATCAGAGAGTGCCAAGCTAGCACCTTTTGACATTTCAAAAGTTGTTATATTGTTTTAACTCATCTCTCTCTCTCTCTCTCTCTCTCTCTCTCTCTCTCTCTCTTCATTTTTGCACATAATCTGACCAGAGAACTCCATAAAAAATGGTCCTTGAGTTCTCTACAAGAGCTTCTAATAATACTAACATCTCGGGCACGAAATCGAGAAGCGATAAAGATCCCTACGACGTAAGTATCACTATATCGCCTCTCTTTTTCTTTGTTGTTTGAGTTTTGGAATATATTTAATAGTTAATAAAAATTCCTAATTTCTGTATTTAAGCTTTAGAATATTAAGAAAAGTTGATAAATTCATTTCCTAAAAGGTTAGACCTCACGGGATGGTGATCGGAAGCTGTGAGTTTGAGTTATTTGACTAATAGTGGACTGTTTTGTGGGCTGTTTCGGGTTGCTCTTGGGATGTCTATTGTGCTTCTGATTTATGAAGTTTGTAAGGATAAAAAGGGCGTGGAGAAATGCCACAAGTGGTAGGGTAGTAGGTTGGTCGCTCGTCGTTGTAGTTACAGGCTAATTGATAACTTGTTGATTGGGTGTAATATGGTATATTTGGGGGTTTTGTTGCATTGAAGGTCCCGGATTGTAATTAGGTTGGTTTTGAGTTGCTGATTGTATTGTTTTTGTATCTCGCCTATAGTAGGCTTGAGGGAGCAGTAAAATCATTGGAAATGCTGCCCGTTTTATTTTAGAATCGAGTTATCGTTTGAGATACGTAATATACTACCGCCATCTAAATTGTACACGTATTTCTTTGCTATAGGGTTGGCACACTAGTTTTCATAAGCTTGTTGAGTTGCACTGACGACTTGAGGTATGTTAAGGCTATCCCTTCTTTCTTTTTGGCATGATCCAAATGATACAAACGAAACGAGCAAAATACGCAACTTTCATAAATGACTCTATTCATAGAAATACTAGGGGTGTCTATATTCTTGATTCCCTATGTGAATTATTATTATATACTCTATTCATGGGTCTCATAAAAATATGTATTTGATAAATTTTGTCCGAAAGGCATATTGATTTTATGATATTCGAGAAATCTTATTAACGTATTTCTTAGGCATTTCATGTATTTATACATGTACATTGACCCATGACCAGAAGGCGTTATATACGTGTATATTATATATATGTGGTATATGGGAAAAGGTTAAGGCGTTGTATACGCACCACCACCTGATCAGCTGGTATATGTTGATGATTTTGCCCACAGTGGCTGAGATGATATGATGGGATACCCTCAGAGGCTTGATGATGTTATGTACGCATATACCTATGCATGGTATGGCATTTATACGCACATGCATGGAATTATAAATTTTTTTATGATTCAGAGAGCTATTCAGAATTACAGGTTGAGTTCTTTACTCCATGTTTCTCTCATGACTTTTATTTACTAATGTTCATTCCTTACATACTCGGTACTTTATTTGTACTGACGTCCCTTTTACCTGGGGACGCTGCGTTTCATGCCCGCAGGTCCCGATAGACAGGTTGAGAGTTCTCTTAGTAGGCTATCAGCTCAGCAAAAGATGTTTGTGCACTCCACTTGCCCCGGAGTTGTCTATTTGGTCAGTATGATTTGAATATGTATTGTTTGGTATGGCGGGGCTCTGTCCCGACCTTTATGATATTTATATACTCTTAGAGGCTTGTAGAGA
Organism: Nicotiana tomentosiformis; assembly: GCF_000390325.3. Taxonomy (NCBI): domain Eukaryota; kingdom Viridiplantae; phylum Streptophyta; class Magnoliopsida; order Solanales; family Solanaceae; genus Nicotiana; species Nicotiana tomentosiformis. Next base: position 56,753,891 of record NC_090813.1, on the reverse strand, counting down.
GATGTCATGTATACGGATACTAGTATTGCCTTATAGGCCAGTACGTCATATGTATAAGTCATTATATCAAGTTGGGTTACCCTATATTGAGTATTTTCTCATGTTTTATTCTACTTATCTCACGACAGCCTCTCCGGCTCAATTACCTATGATAGTATGATACGTTACGTTAGTACTCGGTTGACTAAGGTACCGGGTGCCCGTCGCGGCCCATCAGTTTGGGTCGGGACAAAATTGGTAGCAGAGCAGTTCTGTCCTAGGGAGTCTACAAGCCGTGTCTAGTAGAGTCTTGTTTATGGGTGTGTTGTGCACCACACTTATAAGTAGGAAGCTACAGGGCATTTAGGACTGTCACTCTTTCTTCTTACTCTAGATCGTGTAGTAGAGCTCAGTTGTAAGAAATTCAAATTCCTAAATTCTATTTTATTCGTTATACAATGAAATCTACATCTAGAAAGACAGTTGGTAAGAGATTGAATGTGGTTGCAGAAGAGTTGAGTCAGAAGAACTCGATTTTGCGCCATGCTTATGATGAGTAAATATAAGGCCTTAAGTAGATTATGTGTGTACTACGACATGTGAGCTTCTTGAGAAGGATCCCTAAGGCTTGAATATCTATCTACCCCTATTGTAAAAAGTAACGAGAGAATCAGAAGGTAGATACAAGTTTCAACAAGTAAAAGAAGCTAGGTGAAAAAGGATACGAGGTACCTAGTTAGTGAAGATTATTTGTATTTACAATTCAGGAAGAGAAATATAAGCATTCTGAGTTACTTTCAACAATAACAAAGATATATTCACTTGACAACACCATTTCAGTTATGCCTTGTGGGAGCTAACAGATATAATTTAAGAGCAGGATGGGCTATCAACATCCAGCTGAGGTTAGAGTAACCCAAAATTGTGGATGGATTGTTATCATTAGCTCACATTTCCAAGAGATATTGCAAACGTGGTAATGGTTCTCCTTGTGAGACACCCAGATGGTGCACTCTAGAATAGTACAATCAGATATGAATACTAGAATGTTCATAAATTTCAGAAGATTGGCATTGGAATCCTAGAAGGGATAAATATTTACCTTTGTATGGATCTCATCCCTAGTAAAGAGAGAGTGTTAGGCGACCCGAAGAGCCAGTGGGTTAAATCAAGGGGGACTAAAAGTGAAAGCATTTTTGAAGAAGTTTTCATAATAAGGTGATAGACAGAAATATTATCCGGAGAATAAGAAGAGAGTAAATGAAGCATTATGAGTAAGATGTGATAAATGGATGATAACGGTAAATAAAAATATGACAGGACTACAGATTCTATAGTCAAGTGAAGGAAAAGACAAGAATTTATATGCCTTGATACAATAAAAGAGTATAAGCCATAAAGTCATGTCCCCATTTCGAGAAATGAGTTGGTGACTCATACGTAATTACCAGAAGGAAAAGTTAGACCCCCCAGAGTAATAGAAATTAGTATGGGCTAGTGAATAAGATAAAATAAACATGAATTCGGGACCGAAGGATTTGATAATTGTTGACATCATGAGAATTTCAGATATCGCATTTCGGGCGATAATTGAATGGACAACAGAAGAATAACTTTTAAAGGTTAGGAAGACGTTTTCCTAAAACAAACGTTGTAAGCAGAGTTAAGCTTAAGGGACTAAGTGTGCAAGTTACATTAGGTGTCACCTTTGTGTGTAAGAAATTAAATTATCCCTGGTACAGAAAGGTTAACGCAAGGCAAGTAAGAGTCCGTGAAGATGTGAAAAGACGCCAAATATGAAGAGGTGAAACATTTATAGGTAAATCTTCATAGCAATAAATGTTAGTACTCTCCTAAATGGGGGAAAATGGTGTGATATGGTATTAAGTCGGAGTTATGTGGTTAAGGTAATTATGGAATAGTAAATGAAGAATGTGGTAGAAAGGCAAAAGGAATGAGATTGCATTTATTCAGATCCTACAGCTATGATACGACTCCAGAGCATTATGTAAGCATGACGACGGGGAGAGGCAGAAAGGGTTCCATCACTAGATGTTATTGATAAATAAGTGCAAATGAACACTGGATACATAAGGAGCCAGTGTGCGGGGTAAGTTAAGACAAATGATATAACCCAAGAGAGATTACGCAGAATATAGATATGAGAATGGACTAACATGTAGTTAGTAGTTGATTCAGGAAGAACCTAGACATGGCTAAATAAGAGAATACAGACAAATCAGCAGGTTGTGCAAGATAAACATAGCGAAACCCAATATAGGGAATTCAATCTCGCAAATATGATGATATCGTAATCCTTGAAAAATATTCAGATAGGAGTTGGGGTTGTTAAAGGTGTCGTATAAGTGTTACAAAAAAACAAAATTGTGCTACTTAGAAGACAGTCCAAAAAATTTCAGTTCAGATTCAACCTTATGAGCACAAGGGCGTGGAGAAAAGTAATTAAGGATAATTATAGGCGAGTAAGAACGTCAAAAATTCTTTCGAGTGTACGATGTAATAAGATCGCAGCCTTACAGGAGTCAAAGAGTCCCCCCTAAGTCTACAAAGAAAGACTAGTTGAGGAAATAAGGAAGAAGGCTTCAACTTAAGCATAGTGACATAAAGAAGAAATGATCTTGACAACAGTCTCACTACAACATTGTATGCACTCCATAAGAAAGTGGCACCTATTGTGGCTAATGAACGGAAAAAAATAAAATTAAAAGATGATATTTGAGATCATATGAGTTACAGGAAATTCCAGTATTTGTGGGCAATGATATAAGCCATGTATTCATGCAACAAGTGACAGAACGACCATGAAAAGTAATTGCTTATGTTTAAAGAGAACTAAGAAAGCACAGAAAGAATTATCCGACCCACTATTTAGAGTTAGCCGCGGTGATTCATGCACTAAAGTTGTGAACGCACTATTTGTATGGCATTCATGTTGGTATCTATACGGATCATAAGAGCCTTCAATATATCTTCAATCAAAAGGAATTGAAATTACGCCAAAGGAGATGGTTGGAGCTACTAAAAGACTATAATGTTTATTTTATAATATCTAGGAAAGGCAAATATAGTAGCCGACGCCCTCAACCATAGATCTATGGGTAGCATGTCATATTTACAGCCAGAGAAGTGTGGTATAGCCTATGAGATTCATCAGCTAGCTAGTATTGGAGTTCGATTACTGGACTCAGGTGATACCGGAGTTACTATTCAGGACACGACAACATCCTCTTTAGTAACTGAAGTGAGGGAACGCCAGTATGAGGATCCTGTTCTAGCTCATTACAGAGATACGTCCCCTCAAAAGGAGAATACACCATTTGAGATTACAGGAGATGGAGTCCTCGGATATCGAGGTCGATTATGTGTTCTAATGTGGTAGGGTTGCGCCAGTAGGTTATGGGAGAAGCTCACTATTCTCGTTGTTCTATTTATCCAGGAGCGACGATGATGCATCATGATATCAGGAGAATATACTGGTGGGACGAAATGAAGAAGGATATAGCAGAGTTTGTTTCTCAATGCCCAAATTTTCAATAGGTTAAGATTGAGCATTAGAAACCCAGTGGATTATTATAAGCTATAGAGATTCTGACTTGGAAATGGGAAGTGATTAATATGGATTTCATCACAGGCTTACCTCGCACCCAATGTAAGTTCGACGCTATATGGTTTATTGTCGATAGACTTACAAAATCAACCCATTATTTTTGTCTGTCAGGACTACTTATTCAGCAGAGGATTATGCAAGGCTTTACATTAGGGAGATAATACGACTTCATGGTGTCCCTATACCTATTATCTCAGATAGAGGTGCTCAGTTTACAGTTAATTTCTGGAGGTCCTTCCAAAAAGGATTAGGGACTCAGATAAGTTTAAGTACAACATTTCATCCCCAGACAGATGGTCAGGATATGCTACGAGCTTGTGTGATGGACGTTAGGGGTAGTTGGGATGATCATCTTCCACTTATTGAGTTCGCATATAATAATAGCTATCATTCAAGCATCCAGATAGCTCCATATGAAAAATTTTAGGGACGGAAGTGTAAGTCACCTATCGGATGGTTCGAGGTTGGGTAAACCAAGTTAGTATGACCAGAGTTGGTACAACAGGCAGTTGAGAAGATTAAGCTTATACGGGAAAGGCTATTAGCAGCTCAGAGTCGTCAGAAGTCCTATGCATATAATCGACGACGAGACTTGGAGTTTCAGGTAGATGACTGGGTATTCCTAAATGTATCAATGATGAAAGGCGGTATGAGATTCGGTAAGAAAGGAAATCTTAGCCCTCGGTACATTGGACCTTAAAAGATTATACGCAGAGTAGGACAAGTAGCATATGAATTTGATTTGCCTTCTAAATTGGAGTCTGTAGATCGAGTATTTCATGTGTCTATGCTACATAGGTGTATTGGAGATCCCTCTAAATTCATTCCAGTTGACGATGTTCAGGTTATAGAGCAACTATTATATGAGTAAGCTCCCATTGCTATACTATATAGACAAGTTCAGAGATTAAGCACTAATGATGTAGCTTCGGTTAAAGTACTTTGGATTAACAATAATATGGAGGAGATGAATCGAGAAGCTGAAGAAGAAATGAAGACTAGGTATCCTTACTTGCTTCCACTTTCGGAGGAGGATTAGACTGAGACATCACAACCTTTAGGTTGGTAGTAGTACCGTTACAAAGGAGACTCTGCCAAAATTTCTATAGATTTCTGAGATTTTAACATTCGAGGACGAATGTTTCTAAGGGGGTAAGATTGTTACACCCCGTACTTCAGACGTCACTGTCATTATAGGATTATTTAATGTAATCTCAAAAAGGGCGAAATCCTTTTACACGGATAAGAAAGGTTTACCGAAGTCTTAAGTAAGTTAAGATGAATATGAGACTTGTTAATCATGATTTAAATAATTTTAAAGTCATAATATGTATACATATGATGTTTGGATAGAAAATATGAAGTTTGAAAAAAAATCGGATTAAAGTTGCGGAAACACCGACTAAGGATTTGCCCTGTAACAGAGTTTTTTGAGAAATATATTTCATGTACTATATGAGATATTTTTGGGACATATTATATACCAAATTGAAGGTCTTGAAATGTAGTTTCCAACGCTCTTAACTGTTTGTTAATACGATATCCGGATAAAACGATATAAGCGTCGGAAGATGGGCAAATCAGAGGGTGCCAAGCTAGCACCTTTTGACTTTTCAAAAGTTGTTATATTGTTTTAACTCGTCTCTCTCTCTCTCTCTCTCTTCAGTTTTGCACATAATCTGACCAGAGAACTCCATAAAAAATGGTCCTTGAGTTCTCTACAAGAGCTTCAAATAATACTAACATCCCGGGCACGAAATCGAGAAGCGATAACATCATAACGATCCCTACGACATAAATATCGCTATATCACCTCTCTTTTTCTTTGTAGTTTGAGTTTTGGAATGTATTTAATAGTTAATAAAAATTCCTAATTTCTGTATTTAAGCTTTAGAATATTAAGAAAAGTTGATAAATTCATTTCCTAAAAGGTTAGACCTCACGGGACGATGATCGAAAGCCGTGAGTTCGAGTTATTTGACTTATAGTGGACTGTTTTGTGGCATGTTTCGTGTTGCTCTTGGGATGTCTATTGTGCTGCTGATTTATGGAGCTTGGAAGGATAAAAATGGCGTGGAGAAATGCCACATGTGGTAGGGTAGTAGGTTGGTCGCTCGTCGTTGTAATTACAGGCTAATTGATAACTTATTGATTGAGTGTATTATGATATATTTGGGGGTTTTATTGTACTGAAGGTCCCGGATTGTAATTAAGTTGGTTTTGAGTTGCTGATTGTATTGTTTTTGTATCTCGCCTATAGTAGGCTTGAGGGAGCAGTAAAATCAGGGAAAATGCTGTCCGTTTTATTTTAGAATCGAGTTATCGTTTGAGATACGTAATATACTACCGCCATCTAAATTGTACACGTATTTCTTTGCTATAGGGTTGGCACTCTAGTTTTCATAAGCTTGTTGAGTTGCACTGATGATTTGATGTATGTTAAGGCTATCCCTTCTTTCTTTTTGGCATGATCCAAATGATACAAACGAAACGAGCAAAATACGCAACTTTCATAAATGACTCTATTCATAGAATTACTAGGGGTATCTATATTCTTGATTCCCTATGTGAATTATTATTATATACTCTATTCATGGGTCTCATAAAAATACATTTTTGATAAAGTTTATAGGAAAGGCATATTGATTTTATGATATTCGAGAAATCTTATTAACGTATTTCTTATGCATTTCATGCATTTATACATGTACATTGACCCATGACCAGAAGGCGTTATATACGTGTATATTATATATATATGTGGGATATGGGAAAAGGTTAAGGCATTGTATACGCACCACCACCTGATCAGCTGGTATATGTTGATGATTTTGCCCATAGTGGCTGAGATGATATGATGGGATGCCCTCAGAGACTTGATGATGTTATGTACGCATATACCTATGCATGGTATGGCATTTATACGCACATGCATGGCATTATAAATTTTTTTTTGATTCAGAGAGCTATTCAGAATTACAGGTTGAGTTCTTTACTCCATGTTTCTCTCATGACTTTTATTTACTGATGTTCATTCCTTACATACTCGGTACTTTATTTGTACTGACGTCCCTTTTGCTCGGGGACGCTGCATTTCATGCCCGTAAGTCCCGATAGACAGGTTGAGAGTTCTCCTAGTAGGCTATCAGCTCAGCAGAAGGTGTTTGTGCACTCCACCTGCTCCGGAGTTGCCTATTTGGTCAGTATGATTTGAATATGTATTATTTGGTATGGCGGGGCTCTGTCCCGACCTTTATGATATTTATGTACTCTTAGGGGCTTGTAGACAGATGTCATGTATACAGATACTAGTATGGCCTTATAGGCCAGTACGTCATATGTATAAGTCATTATATCAAGTTGGGTCATCCTATATTGAGTATTTCCTCATGTTTTATTCTACTTATCTCACGACAGCCTCTCCGGCTCAATTACCTATGATACGAAAGATACATTACGTTGTTACTCGGTTGAGTAAGGTACCAGGTGCCCGTCGTGGCCCATCGGTTTAGGTCGTGACATTAATATAGTTTGGGTCATTATAGATCGATTGACCATGTCGGCACATTTCATTCCTATGATGACTACGTATACTTCTGACAGATTGGCCTAGATTTATATCCAAGAGATAGTTCGACTGCATGGTGTGCCTGTTTCCATCATATCAGACAGAGATCCTCAGTTTACTTCTTATTTTTGAAGAGCAGTACAGAGTGAGTTGGGGACCCATGTAGAGCTCAGCACCACATTTCATCCACAGACTGAAGGGCAGTCCGAGCAGACAGTTCAAATCTTGGAGGACATGCTCAGAGCATGTGTGATTGACTTTGGGCGATAGTGGGATCGACTCTTGCCTTTGGCCAAGTTTGCTTACAATAATAGTTACCAGTCCGACATCGAGATGGCTCCATTTGAGGCTTACAACAACAGTTACCAGAAGGTGCATGACTTATCATTTATGGTAGTAGAGAAGGTTCACTTGAAAGTCTCGCCGATGAAGGGGATCATGAGATTTAGGAAGGAGGGAAATTTGAGCCCAAGGTTTATAGGCCCATTTGAGGTGTTGGGACGAGTTAGAGGGGTTGCTTATGAGCTTGCTTTGCCTCCCAGTCTATCGGGAGTTCATCCGGTCTTCTACGTGTGTATGCTCCGGAGGTATCTTGCCGATTTGTCACATGTGTTAGACTTCAGCACGATTCAGTTAGATGAGAGTCTGGGTTATGAAGAGGAGCCAGTTTCCATTGTTGATAGGCAGGATCATCAGTAGAGATCCAAGAGAATTTCTGCGGTAAAGGTTCAGTGAAGGGGCCAGCCAGTCAAGGAGGCGACTTGGGAGTCCGAGGAGGACATGCGGAGTAGGTAGCCTCTCTTGTTCAGCACTCCAGGTATGATTCTAAACCCGTTCGAGGACGAACGTTTGTTTAAGAAGTGGAGAATGTAATGATCTACCGGTCGTTTTGCTTTCTAGAATCCCATTCCCCTAATTAAGACTTCTCGTACGTGGTTTTACTATTTTATGACTTGCGGGGATGGTTGGTTCAGTATTTGGAAGGGTTCGGGTTGAAATCGGAACACTTGGTTCCTTAAGTTGGCCTTAAAAGGCTAAGTTTGACTTCGGTCAATATTTTGAGCAAACGACCTCAGAATCGGTATTTGACGGTTCCAATAGGTTCGTATGATAATTTCAGACTTGGGTGTATGTTCGGATCGGGTTTTGGATGAACCGGGAGCGTATTGGCGCCTAATAGTGAAAGCTGGTTCTTTGAAGGTTTTAGAAGTTCTTTAAATTTGGTTTGGAGCGGGTTTTGGTGATATCGGGGTCCAAATGGAATTTCGAGATCGAGAATAGTTCTGTAATTCATTTAAGACTTGCACGTAAAATTTGGTGTCATTCCGAGTAGTTTAAGTACGTTTCGGCACATTAGGAGTAAATTGAAGAACTTGAAGTTCATAAGTTTGATTCAATTGGTTTTGGGGTGCGATTATTAGTTTTAATGTTGTTTCGAGCATTCCGAGAGTTCAAGCGAGTCCATTTTATGATTCCAAACTTGTTGGTATATTCGAGCGGGGCCCCCGGGGTCCCCGAGTGTGAATCGGACGAGGCTCGGACCAAGTTGGAAATTCGAAGCAGCAGCTGAAGCTCCCAGCTGCTGTCATAATCGCACCTGCACTTGGCCAGCCGCAGGTGCGAGCTCGCAGAAGCGGCCAAGGAAGGGCAGCCCAGGATCTGCAAGTGTGCCCCAACCTCCGCAGAAGCGGAGCCAGCCTGCCTAAGCACTTCCGCAGAAGCGGACTTTTATCCGCAGAAGCGACAACGCAGGTGCGGCCCTGCAACCGCAAGTGTGAGATCGCTGGAGGCAGTGAGGTTTCTTTTAAAATGGGATTTAGTCATTTTGGCTCATATATTTCCATTCTTGGGCGATTTTTGGAGCTCTTAGAGAGGGGATTTCACCTAGCACTTTGAGGTAAGTAATTTCTATACAATATGTGTTAAATACATAGTTTACGGATAGATTATAACATGTAAATTAGTGAAAATTATAGGTTTAGGTGAAAACCTAGGTTTTTGATAAAAATGAGATTTAATCATGAAATTCGTTATAGAATCCAGTAAAAATCATATATTTGAGTTCATGAGGTTATGTGTAATAACTTTCTTCAAAAATTACCGAAATCTAGGCATGTGGGCCCGAGGGAGGGGGTAAATTTTAAGAATTTTGCAAATAGGCTTGGGAAATCACTTTGATAGTTGGGATATGAACTTTTAGGCGTGTATTAATTATTTTAAATAATATTTGTCTGGTTGCGAGTCGTTTGGCGCCAAATTGAGGGTTTGAGCACAATCTTGGACCGGAAAGTAGGCTTTGAGACGAGATAAGTCTCTTTTCTAGCCTTGTAAGAGGGAATTATCCCCATAGGTGAATTTATTAACATGTGTTTCTATTTGTGGGGGGCTACGTTCGCACGAGGTGACGAGAGTCCGTACGTAGCTACTAATTATGCTATTGTCCGAGTAGTCTAGGACCCATATCATGCTATACTTCAGATGTTTGCACCCTTAAATGTTAATTTAATTGCTTAAGTTAGATTGGAAACTTATAAAGGAATTTTTAAAAGTTTAATTTCACTTACTTGAAGTTGTGAATGGAAGACTTGACTGTTATTGAGAATTTGTGTTTCTTTAAAGTATTTTTTCTTTATGGAGCGGGTCGAACGCCTCGGTAGCAGATAGATGCATCTATGGTTCGAGCCATTCGACCCTCGGCAGTGCACGGTTTAAATATTTATGTTGGATAGGGCCGTACGACCTCGGTATAATTTGCGCATGATAAATCTTTGGAATCATTTATAATTGATATTGCTTCATTGGCTTGAGATATAAATTATTAAATGATGAAAATAAATTCGGGACTTAGTACTTATGAAAGAATTATTTATTATTTCCTGTTATTGAGTTTTCAATATTATTCACGAAATCCATGCTTATTTGTAAATTTTGGCATAGTATTTTTAGCCCATAGTAAGTGTCAAAGTCGACCCCTCGTCACTACTTCTTCGAGGTTAGACTGGATACTTACTGGGTACATATTGTTTATATACTCACGCTACACTTCTGCACTTGATGTGCAGGATCCGAGGCAGGTGCATCTGGTTATCAGTCCGGCACGCACGCTTGACTTCTGGTCTGAGATCTCACGGTGAGCTGCCTTTTCGAGCCGTTCAGCAGCAGCCGGAGTCAATCTTTTGATTTATTTTCTGTCTATTCTATTTCAGAAAGTGGAGTAGAGATCTTTTGTATATTCTACTAGTAGCCCACACACTTGTGATACCAGATCTTGGCACACACTAGTAGACTTATGATTTTGGATTTATTTTATGATTACGATTTGCACTTAGTTGCTTTAGTTTAATTATTTTACATCTATAAATTCCTAAATCTTTTAACAATGAGGAATGTTATTCACCTAGAAACTTATTAAAAATGGAAACCACTAGATTGATCAGTGTTGGCTTGCCTAACAACGGTGATGGGTGCCATCACGGCCTATAATGGAATTGGGTCGTGACAGAAGGGCTGAACGAAGGGAAGGAGAAAAGAAATTTAGGGAGTTTAAGGAATTTAATGGGCCATGATGCTTCCATTCCGGAACATGTACACCCTTTTTCAGTTAAAAAGAGCTGAATTGTCTAATTACATAGAGCTTACTGATTGAGAAACATTAGCTATTTTAGTAGACTCTCTTCGAGAGCCTTGGGGTAAAATTTTAACTGAGATTTTTCATGATATTTGGCCTAGTGCACATTTTAGCGTATATGTGCAAGAGTTAGTATTCGATTGGTACATGGATGTCCTAGCAAACATGTAAATTGTTATTATATATTTTATATTAATGAAATTTAAATTATGTTATTTGTCTCACCAATTACATATATTATTTTTTATTTTATCTTTTAATGGTTTGAGACTTGAAATAAAGTACACACTAAGAAGTAATTTTAATATTAATTAAAATATTTAAATATAGATAATGAATGGAAACGTAGTGACCTTTCGATTCTATATTAAATGTAGAATTAATATTATAATTAATTTGCTTGAGTGTGTAATCACATGCATAAATTGACTATATTGATGATGTAAACTTGTAATATTGTCTCTAATAACAAACATGGCATCGAAAAGTATCATTGCTGACTTGAACAAGGGTGACAAACTGAATGGTGAAAATTATGATATCTGGAGTCGTAAGATGTGGTATGTACTCGAAGAGCAAGATGCTCTTGAAAGTATTAACCATATTATGAGTCACCTAGAGGAGGGTAACACTGTCCAACACAGGAGGGATCTAAAAACTTACAATATTTGAAAAAAGAAAGATTCCACTACACGTGGAATTATTGTAAGTTCAGTTGCTGATGATCTCATCCACGAATGTGAGCAATATCTTACTGCTCAAGCCATGTGGGCACATTTAAGAGAGGCATATGGGGGTACAACTCTAACTTGCCTTCGACAACTGACAATCAAGTTTGACACGTACAAAAAGCATCATGATCACAGTGTCAAGCAACATCTAAGGGTGATGTCAAATATGATTGCTCAACTCAAAAGTGTTGGCCATGTTCTTTTTGATGAGCAGCAGGTTCAAACAGTGATTCGGTCTCTTTCCAATAATTGGGAACATCTGAAGGTTAACTTGACCCACAATAATAGCATCAAAACTTTTGCTGATGTTTCCCATCATGTGGAGATTGAAGTCGAGCTGTTTGGTGCTCCTAAAGTTGTACCTAATGCCTTTGTGGCAGAATCAAGTGGTACAAAGAGATCAAGTTTCAAGCGGAAGAGAAAATGGAAAAATGACGGAAAGGGTAAGGATAGCGGAGAAGGATCATCTAAGAAAAGAAACAAGTTAAATTCCACGAAAGGAAACGGTTCTAAGAGAAGAAAGACAAAAACAAGATGAAGTGTTACAATTGTCAAGTTCGAGGGCATTTTGCTCGTGAGTGCAGTGAGTCGAAAAAGGTAGCATTTCAAAATGCATGTCTAAGTGCTATATATGTTTCTAGCACTGTTTTACTAACTGAATCTTATCCTATGTGGATTGTAGACTCAGGGGCCACTGACCATGTGAGCCGTGATAGAGAAGTGTTTATAGAGTTTCGTCGAGTTTCACCTGGATCAAGGCATGTATATGTGGGAAATAATGCAAAGCTTAAAGTCATAGGTATATGCACTTGCAGAATGGACATGTGTGGTGGCCGATCTTTGATGTTGCATGACATCCTATATGTTCCAGAGATTTGACGAAACTTAGTGTCTGTGTCTCTTCTTCTAGGTTTAGATTTCAATTTGAACTTTAGTCTCAATGGTCTTAGAATTACTCTAGACAATGTTGTTTACGGTTTTGGACATCGTTTGATGGTTTTATTATGTTAGATTGTTATCCTTCTACATATAACTATTATGTTGACCGTTGTGTTATGGCATGTTATTCTAGTAATAACGATGTTGATGTTATTACATGGCATGCAAGATTAGGTCACATAGGGCAGGATCGAATGAATAGATTGGCTAAGGAAGGACATTTGGTTTTTTTTTACTAAAACTGAAATGCCAACTTGTGAAAATTGTCTTGCCGGAAAGATTTCACGTAAACCATTTGGAAAGGCTAAGAGAGATGACTTTCCATTGCAATTAATCCATTCGGATATTTGTGGTCCAATGAATGTAAGGGCTAGGTCTGGTGCTTTATATTTCATTACGTTCATTGACAATTTCACGCGCTTTGGTTATGTCTATTTGATTTCTCATAAATCTGAAGCACTTGAATGCTTTAAGAAATATTTGAATAAAGTTGAGAATCAATTAGACAAAAGGATTAAGACCTTAAGAACCGATTGAGAGCATGGATATGTTTCAAAAGAATTTGAAGAATTGTGTAATAAAAAGGGTATCACCAGACAGTTAACTATTCCTTACACACCTCAACAAAATGGTGTAGCAGAAAGGAGGAATAGAACGTTACTCGACATTATAAGGTCCATGACGGCACATGCAAATTTATCTATCTCCTTTTGGGGAGATGTGTTATTGACTGCAACCTACATATTGAACAAAGTGCCTTCTAAATCAGTTTCTTTCACTCCTTATGAGCTATGGACTGATCATAAACCAAATTTAAAAGATTTACGACCTTGGGGTTGTGCTGCATATGTAAAAGATTCTTTTAGCAAGTTTGGTAAATTAGGTCCAAAAGGTAAGAAATGTATCTTTATAAGATATTCAGAACACTCCAAAGGGTATGTGTTCATTGGTGAATTAGAGGATGGAAGTGTTACTGATATTGAATCATGAGATGTCACATTTCTAGAAAATAATTTTCCAAAGAAGAGCGAGGTAAAAAATGGAGAGCCTCTTTATGAAATATTGAACTCAGATAGTCAGCAAGTGTCTTCTGACATAATTAATAATCAAATCGATCAAGATCTTGTTCTTGATCTAAGTGGGAGTGGGAGTTCTCAATCCCAAAATTCTTCTGACGAATTTGAATTTTAACTACAAAAGAGCACCAGGAAAAATATACCAAAATGTACTTATGAGATTAAAGATTACGTTTTCTTGGTATCTCCCACAGAAATGGATGAGCCAAAGTCTGTGACTGAGGCTTTATCGAGCTCTGGAAAAGATGAGTGGATGAAAGCAATGAAAGAAGAACTAGAATCCATGAAAATCAAAAAAGTATGGGATCTAGTTGATCTTCCGCCTGGGTGTAGATCCATTGGGAACAAATAGGTTCTTAAAGTTAAACTCAAAGTGGATGGGTCAATAGAAAGATACAAGGCTCGATTGGTGGCAAAAGGCTTTACTCAAGAAACTGGAATAGATTATGAGGAAATATTTTTACCAGTTGTGAAATTTATCTTAATTTGCTTACTTTTGGCTATTGTTACACGTTTGGATTTGGAATTACATCAAATGAACGTGAACTCGATTTTTCTCAATAAAGAACTAAATGAAGAAATCTACATGGAACAACTTATAGGCTTTATCATTAAAGGCCATGAAAAGAAGGTCTGTAAATTGAAAAGATCTATTTGTGATCTGAAGTAATCTTCAAGGCAATGGTATTTGAGATTTCACAAGGCACTGATCTCGTATGATTTCACCATAATCAGTGAAGACAATTGCATTTATGTAAAAAGTCCAATGGGGTTTTTGTAATTCTTTCTCTTTACGTGGATGATATTTTATTGGCTGAAAATAATTTGGAGTATTTGAAAACTATCAATTCATGGATTTTAAAGTCATTTAACATAAAAGATATGGGTGAGGCAGACTATATACTTGGAGTTAAGATCCAAAGAGACCGTTCCAAAAGGTTATTGAGTCTATCTCAAGAAACTTATATAAAGAAAAGTTTGGAGCGTTTTCACATGAATAGTTGCAAATCCATAGATACTCCTATAGCGAGAGGTGAAACTTTAAGCCTTGAAATGTGTCCCAAGACTGAAAATGAAAAGGAAGACATATCTCGAGTTCCGTATTCAAGTGTTGTCAGGAGCTTGATCTACGATATGATGTGTACTCGCCTAGACATTTGTTATGATGTAGTTCTGGTTAGAAGGTATCAATCCAATCCTGGAAGAGATCATTGGAAAGCTGTAAAGAGAATTTTCAGATACCTAAAGGGAACTGAAGATTATTCACTATGTTATAGTGAAAATGATTTATACTAGAGAGGATATACAAATGCTGATTGGGCTGGTGACCGGAATGATAGAAAATTAACATCCGGTTATGCCTTCTTACTTAATGTGTGGTGCTATATCATGGAAAAGTAAGAAACAAACCTATACAACCCTTTCAACGATGGAAGCTGAGTTTGTGCCTTGTGCGTCTGCAGTACAAGAAGTTGTTTGGTTGAAGAGATTCTTTAAGCATTTGGATATTAAAAAGAACTCTCAGGGTCCCATGACTCTATATTGTGATAGTCAAATGGCTATTACATACACAAAAGATCCTAAGTATCATACCAAGACCAAACATATTGACATCAAGTATAACTTTGTGAGAGACATGGTAAAAAGTGGAGAGATAAATTTATAGTACATTCCTACGCGAAGCATGATAGCTGAACCTTTTACAAAGGCGATATCTAAAGACCTGTTTGAGAAACATGTAATAGCTCTAGGTTTGCGAAGGATATGAAAAAAAAAAATATATATATATATATATATATATATATATAT